>NC_042616.1:677072986-677376736 GCF_901001135.1 Rhinatrema bivittatum | reverse complement strand
AGGCCAACTGGTACCATTTAGGATATGAGGTTGCCAGGCCCAGATGCATAGAGTGCTCCTTGGTCTTCACCATTAGACTGCAGGAAGAAATTTTCAAACAGATTTTAACAGAATCAGCATGTGAAGGGATGATACTGGACCTTGTGCTTACAAATAGATTGTTTCTGATTTAATAGTGAGAGATCATCTGAGATCCAGTAATGTCCACATAGCATGGTTCAGTATTACAAGTTACAACATAGGCAATTGTGGTTCATTCAAAGTTGAGAGTCCTGGACTATAGGAAAATTAACTTTGCTAAGAAGGGGAGTACTTTAAGGAGGATTTAACTGAATGGGTTTAGCTAGGGGAAATAGTGAGAAAAAGTCAAAGGAGATGTTGTCGGCATGGATCCTTGGAGTTGGCACAACCTGCAGGGAGGAGCCCTGCAGGTACCCACCATAATCTGGATGAGCTGGCTGTGGCAGAGGCCCAATTGGAGCTTCACTTATACCAGACCTTGTTCCCCTTATTTTGAGCCCTCGGGTGCTGACGTTGGTAGGTATTAAGTGCGGGACTCTGTTGATGAGCTGGAAGTCCATGGAGATAGCCAGGTGACAGGCAGATTACAGGCATAGTCAGGAACAAGGAACGAGGCAGGCAGCTTCCAGTTCTGGCTAGGTGTCAGGCAGGTGGAGTTCAAGCATTGTCAAGTGTCAAGCAGGCTGAAGTCAGAACCAGAGATCAATCCAAGAGAAAGCAGGATGGCAAGGCAGGCAGGGAGATGAGAAACAACACAGGTGGGCTGAAGAAGACACAGAAGACACTAAAGAACTGAACACTGATGACAGGACGAAGACAAAGAACTGAAGACTGACCATGGGATGAAGACAAAGAATTCAGGGGAGAAGACCAGGAGCACAGGAACGAAGACCAGGAAATGCTGAGGCAATTTGCTCCTCATAAGGTTGCTGACCTATTGTCAAGGTAAGAAGAAGCTACTGAAGTGGCCTTTTATAAACCCATGCTAGTGATGTCATCATCAGGTGCAGCTGGCCTTTTCCCACCGCGGACCCTTTAAGAGGTGTGAGGTTAGGTGCACCTTTGCCTTAGAGGGGCCAGGGAGGCAGCAGCATTGGAAGCAGGCTGAGTATGATGCACTGCTATGCATCCACATCCCTTCGCTGGAATCAGTAGAAGCATCAGCATCAAAGATAGTCAGAACATGGTGGCCTGACGCTTGGATATTCGAGGGTCTTTCCTGGCATCTGAAGGAGTCACGTCAGGCTGGTGGCTGGAGGTAAGGGTGGAGTTCTGCAGGCATGCCCCTCAGACTTCCAATCTCAACAGGCGGAATTGCAAAGGTAACAAACCTTTTTGTTACGAAAATAAATAACGGTAAGAGGAAAAGGAAGTCACTGTAGTTTTCTAAACAAGCAGTTGAAAAGGTAAGGGAAAAAAGGTTAGCATTCATAAACTATAAGAGATTGCAGAAAGAAGAAGACAGGCAACAATGCCTGGAAAAGCTAAAAGCTGGGAAAGTAATCAGAAGACTGTGTTTGCAAGGAGCTCCCAAAACTAAAAGTAAATAAAGAAATGTGGCTGGTTGGGATTCTTTTGTGAGTATTAAGGGAAAACTTAAGGAAGTTCTGGCAAATCAATGTCTGATCTGTTAGTGTTCAGTGCTTCTTTAGAGTCAAGATTGGTTCCAAAGGATGGAGACAGGCAGATGTGGTAACTTTTCACAAAAAATGGAAGTAAGGAGGAGTCTGAGAATTGCAGGCTGATTAGTCTGACCTCTGTGGTGAGTAAATTAATGGAATCTATGTTTAAAAATAATGATGATAAGAATAGTGCAGTTTCTGGAATCCTATGCATTACAAAATACGATGCAGAATGGTTTTACAAGAGACAGGACTTGTCAGACAAATCTAATACACTTCTTTGACTGGGTGACCAGAGAGGTAAATCAGTGGATATCTCTACTTGTAGTGTATTTGGATTTCAGCAAGATCTTTAATATGGTTCTTCATAGGTGACTTATAGGTGTGGGCCCTAAAGTGGCAAGGTTAGAACATGATTGACTGGGAGGGAACAGAGGGCAGGGATTATTTGAGTTCACAACAAGAAATAGGAGTTTACCAGTCGTATGCCACAGGGATTGGTCCTCGGTCCAGTTGTTTTCAACATTTTCAGAAGTGAAATGGCAGAAGGGCTTTCAGGAAAGGTTTGTCTTTTTGCACATGACACCAAAATTTGCAACAGGGTGGACACACTGTAAGGTTCGGAAAACATGAGGAGGGATCTAGTGAAGCTCAAGGAATGGTCTAAAATGCATTGTGTGGTGGCCATGAAGGGTAGATGAAGGTGGAGGATGCAGCGAATCCAAAATCTCTAGCTGGTTTCCTCTCTCTAAAAAAAAAAATCCTTTTTGAGATAGATAGGAAGGTTCTTTGTCCTCATTTATATCTCTCTCATTCCCACTACTGCTTGTGCTTGTCCCAGATCTCACTTGTTGCCAGTGACATGATAGAATTTATTAAAATGGCTCACTAATGTGTAGGAGCTCTTAGTGTTACAATCAATATATATCAAGGTGTAGACACACATAGATAGCAGATCAGACATCACTTTACAAACAGAGCACAGTATCTAACGCTGCGTGCACATCTCACTCGATTTCAAAAAGGCGCATGGTCCGGGTGTGGTCTTGGTGGGGTGTGGGTGTTTTCTGGCATGGCCAAGAGATATGTCTGGAAATAATTATGCACCCTGGGGCATGCCTGGTTCACTACCACGTAAGTTTACTTCTGCTATGTAGGAGGTGAAAGTTGTAACCCCCCCCCCTCAAAACAGCCATTTTGGAAGGGTTTACGCCTAGGCCAGGCGTAACTTTTGCAGCAAAGGTAGGGGGGGATTTAGTTAGAGATGGGGGGTGGGTTAGATAGGGGAAGGTGGGGGGGGGGGGCAGAAAAAAAGTTCCCGCCAAGGCCACTCCGAAATCGGGGCTCACCTCGGGCTTGGTGCGCGCAAGGTGCAGATGTGTGCACCCCCTTGCGTTCGCCAACCCCGGATTTTATAACATGCTTGCGGTGGGTTGTGCGAACAAATCTACGCCCGCGCATAAGTTTAAAAATCTGGCCCAAAGTGTATTAACTTATTGCAAGAGTCACACACAGAAGAATTAGTACAGTGTCATAGTGTCACTGACTCTTTTACAAGAAGAGCAGGCATATGTTGCAAGACAATTTCAATATTTCTTTCTCTCCCTGTACGTTTCTTTCAGACACTGTTATGCTCTGTCTGCCTGCTGTTGCACAGTCTAACCATACTGATGCACTTTCCCTCTAATTCTTTGCCTGAGATATTATAGTTTCTCCTGCTTATGGCACCACAGCTAGGACACAATAACAATAAAAGCACACTGTGCTTTCTCCTTTAAATCTAAACTTTTTTTTTCGTAATATTTTCTTTAATTTTGGGACTTCAAGCAAGGAGCTTCAAAATCTCTGCAGTCTCTCTCTGAGATCCAACAGGGGAGTGACTGAGAATAAAATGTTCACTGGCAGCTCAGGGTATTATCAGTTTCTCTTTTATTTAAAAAAATTAAAAAATGAGGAAATCAATACATCCAGCTGGTAGCTGGGATAAGCTGATTGAAAAAGTGCTGAAAAATGATTATTCTGCTTCTTTCTTGTCCCATCTCTAATTGGTTCCTCTCTTTGTAACTTTATAAATTTGTTTCCCCATAGATTTTCATGGAACTGAACTGTATGAGCTGACAGGAATTTTGATATTTACAGGGACCAAGCTCATTCAGTTTGGAATTGCTGAAATAAATTAAAAAACTGACTCATTTGTCCTGTTTTTAATTTTTGGATTATCCAAATGCAGATAGATCTGAATGTACATACATAATTTTATGGGTTGTCATAAGGCTCGAAGTTAACTGCACAGAGCAGCAGTTGCCTCCCTTAAGAGAAACATGGGGTGACCTGCATAGTGTGGCGGATACTACCATAAGCTTGTTGGGTAGATTGGAAGGCCCATTTTGGTCCCTTTCTGCCGTCATTTCTATGTTATATTTCTATGTTATATATTCGAGTACTATGTACATTTCTGGTGACTATACTTTCAAAAGGATATTAACTGAACGGAGTCACTTTTCTGTGTCTCTGGAACAGAAGTTGGATGGGGCTTTCATGGTGCTCCTCCTGCAGCTCCATGATTGTGTTGGGGATATCTGGGGTTTTTTTCACATCTTTCCTTCAACAGAAAGTATGCATTTAGTCACTGAAAAGGAGAAATACAATTATAGGTGACACACTTAACCTCTTCTTTAAAATCCACATTAAAGCTTCCAGCAGTTACTTTACATGCATCTGCTTCATCTAATGCTTTAATGTAGTACAGTGATGTTAGTGCACAAGATAGGGGAAGGGTGATAATATAGCATACAGCTTGAAAGCGTAGCAACATATTTATTTATTTATTTAAATAATTTATATACCGGAGGTTCCTGTATAATATACATATCACCCCGGTTTACATAGAACAGTAACAATCGCTACATTTAGCGGTTTACATAGAACAGGATTAAACAACGAAGTTTTACATTGAGCAAAAGACGTAAACAAGTTTTTACATTAAAGTTAATATTGTATTTTATACTATATGACCCTGTATAAAAGATATAAATGACTGTCATACTTCCCACAAAAGCACAAATGCATAAGAAAAGAACCAAAATATGAAATACAATGATAAAAGTACAAATAGATACAATTCAATGACCTAACTAATGCAACATGGCCAACACAAGACAATTTATATATCATGAAAAAACAGATTAAAAAAAAAGTATATAAATTGTATATATATACCGTATTTTTTGCTCCATAAGATGCACCTGACCATAAGACGCACCTAGGATTCAGAGGGGGAAAATTAAAAAAAAATTGTGCTAAACCGGATCTGTCCCTGGGCGTCTGTGTGTCTTATGGAGCAAATTAGGGGAGTGCATAACATTTTTTTTCTCCCCATTTTGTTTTCAGGTCTGGGGAGGGCCATTTAGGTCCACTCCCCAGATCAGAAAACTTTTATCTTTCTCTTTCTGTGTGAACCCCTCTCCCAACTCTTTAAATTAATTAACAACCCCCCACCCTCCTGACCCCCCCCCAAGAACTGCCAAATTAATTAATTACAACCCCCGACCCTCCTGACCCCCCCCCCCCCAAGACCTGTCAAAAGACCCTGGTGATCCAGCGGAGGTCCAGGAGCGGTCCGTGAGCGATCTCCTGGACTTGGGCCATCGGCTGCCAGTAATCAAAATGGCGCCGATGGCCCTTTGCCCTTACTATGTCACTGGGGCTGACCAATGGCGGCGGTAGCTACTGTGACATAGTAAGGGCAAAGGGCCGTTGGCGCCATTTTGATTACTGGCAGCCGACGGCCCAAGTCCAGGAAATCGCTCCCGGACCACCAGGGACTTTTGGCAGGTCTTGGGGGGTTGTAGTAAATTAATTTGGCAAGTCTTGGGGGGGTCAGGAGGGTGGGTTGTTAGATTTTTAGTTTTTTTTTTATATTGGTTCCATAAGACGCACCGACATTTTCCCCCCACCTTTCATGACTACTCAGCCCCTTCAAAGTAGATTAAATTCAGGTACCAAAGATATAAGTGAAGGCAAGGTAGTATTCCCTATTTTGATAAGGGAGTAAACAGCATTTTTTTGCTCCAAATTATATTTACAGAGCATGCTATGATAGCAATGGAGCTGAGACAATTTGTGAATATAAACCCTGCCTCCTCTTAGCATCTGTGCAGAAGGCTGGGCCTGTGAGTACATTCTGTCCCAATAATTTCCTGCTGCTACCATCATCACCTGGCTCAGGTGTGACCCCAGCAGCATTGGGACAGAGAAATGAGGTATGAGACAGAATGAAGAATGGCGATGTGCAGATCCAAAAATGTCATTCTTTTTTTTTTTTTTTTTTTTTTTGGGGGGGGGGGGTTGTGGGGGAGTTCATTTTAATGTTTATTTCAGATCAGTTCATTTGCTGAATCGATATAAACATTAAAACATAAAACCCCAAAACAAAAAAACAGAAAAGCAAAACAAACCAGGCTCCACCACTCCCAGCCAATAAGTTTAGGCCTGGGTCTAACAGGCTGGACTGAGCAAAGCCTAAACGGACCCTCTCTGGACCTCTCCTACCCCTGTGATTCTCTTAACAAATCCAGGGCTAGAGACTTCCTAGCACATACTTACTTCTTCTATGGAGATCCAGCAGCAAGAAAGACAGTGATGGATTTAGGTTTTTGCTGCCCTGGGCACTGTTGGTGCTGTCATCAACACCTCCACCCACTTCAAGGAAATCAGACAACAGGGAATATAAGATCTAAGGCACAACCCTACAGATACCTGCATTCAGTAGGAATTAGAAAATTCTGAAACACGTTGGCAAATATTGTCATCTTTTATTTTACATTATAAAAGCAATTTTCCCATCTGTCTGTAAAATTTATTGTATGGGGAAAGGGATCTCAGATCTCTCCACCCACAGCACAGGGAGATGGGCAGAGAAGGAGGAAGTGGGAGGACAAGGGATGGTAAAAGAAGAATGAGGACTTGGGACTGTGGAGAGAGGTGAGTGAGGACTGGGGATGGGGATTAGAGAGAGACAGGGGTCTGGGATGGGGAGAAATGGGAATTTGGAATGGGGAAAGAGGAAAGCGGAGGGAGAAAGAGGTAAGAGGGGGGGATCTGAGGATGGAGGGTTTGTGATTAGGGGTTGGAAGGGGAGATTCCAGAATTTAGAAGAAAGAAGGAAAATGACAGGACCTTGGGGAAATAATCTAAGATCATGGAAGGGAAGATCTGAATACCAGGATGGAGGAGGCAGGGAGGTATCCGTACTCTGCTCTGATCCTGTTCCCCTTGTATCCATGCTCTAGCTTTCCACCCAACCTGGTATTCACCCAGCACTAATCCCTTCTTCCTCACATACACAAACACTGCACCTTTCCTCCCCATTTTCCTCTCATACACAGACATATGCATCCCAGCCAATCCTCACACGTCTCCCAGCCCCTCTCCTCACTCACCAATTATCCTCTACTCAACCATTCCTAACCTCCCCAAAATGATCCCTCTTTGCTATTGCTCCAGGCTCACCCTCCACTCCTTTTCCCTGCAGCTGAACAAGGAAGCAGAGAGCTATTTTCTGCTAAGATTCAGCACAGCTGGAAGGCAGCAAATCTTTAGTCAGGCTGCTGCCCTCAGATTTGTCCTGCCCTAGGCACAGATCTAATGTGCCTATTGACAAATTCAGGCCTGAAGAAAGGTGCCAAAATGACTTTGAAATGGTGCCACTCTTACAGCTGACCAGCACCATTTTCCTGTATCCCATTCAAGATCTGACCCTCCCAATCTCCTGGTTGTATCAAGCTCAAACTTCTTCAACCCAGATTGTGTTAACAGCCTACAGTGACTCAGGCCCGGCACTTCTGCCATTGCTAGAGGGAAAATGCTGGAAGTATGGGTTTACGGTTGCTAGGGTAACTATTTAACCCCTGGCCTAGAATGCCTCAAACATGATCCTTTCTTATTCAGCAAATTCTTAGCTGGATAATCAAGGGGAATATTGAAAGCTTGCCATTTATATGGATAACTTGGGTTATCTATCTAAGGCGGTCATTTATCAAAGTGCTATTATGGTGTTTTCACATGCAAAAAAACACTTTTAATACATGCGAAAGCACCATAACGTTTGGTGCAAATGAGAAAAAGGGGAGGGAATTTTGGCCAAGCTCATAGTTTTGTGAAGCCATATTGCATGGTTTTAACTACACCTTTTTTCATTTGCGTAGAGCTGTGTGATAGGGCTGTATTGCAGTTGTGATGTTTTTTGCACATGTTGTTGAGAGAGACAGAGAGAGAGAAAGAGAGAGAGAGAGAACCTAGCTGTATGCCCTCACGCTAGATAGGTATTTATATCTCTATGGAAGGCCCACCTAGAAACTCGAGGTGAGGTTTAGTTATTAGTGTAGGGGTTAGGGGCCAATTTGACATTCAAAGTGAGACGTATGAACAGAACAGTGCTCTCTTGTGAAGATTTGAGGACCTTCGGAGTGAGGAAACTCACCCAAAGTTGAGATTTGTGCAATGTTCTCTCAACCTAGCTTGATGTTACCCAGGTAGAGAGTCCATCACGCCGAAGGTCATCAAATCTTCACAAGAGAGCACTGCTCTGTTCGTACGTCTCACTTTGAATGTCAAAGTGGCCCCTAACCCCTACACTAATACCTATACCTCACTTCGAGTTGCTAGGTGGGCCTCCCATAGAGATTTAAATACCTATCTAGCATAAGGGCATTACAGCTAGGTGCTCTGCTGGCTCCCCAGGAACTTAAATATGGTCCCCCCACCCCAGTGGTTGTATGAAGGAAAATCATCAATTCTGGCACTTATCACAAAGTGTGAAAAAGTTATCACAATTTGCACTTCACATAGGAATTAGCACAAATTGCAATAAACTGCCTATTACCATAAAACACACCCCTTTTCCTATCACATGCGATATTTAGTGCATTTTGATAAATCCAGGCCTAAATACGGTAGCTTTAAAATATGAACATCAGCATAGTTTCATTTCATGCAATAAAACTGAAAGTTTCTTGTTCTGTCAAATGTATCTATGTAGATATTACACACTAACAGTATCCTCTCATCAGTGGTTTCAGATGTACATTGTAAAATATACTACTGACAATGCATCTAAATATATTTATATGCTGATATAAATAGCTTGTTGCAATAAGACAATTTATGCATTATAGCACAGAAAAATACATTTGAATTTTGTTTTACATTTGTTTTCACTTTTGCTTACCACTTACAGTAGAATCAATATGTTGAATCCTAGTATGCAACTTAATGTACATTATTTGAGTCTGATAAGCAAGCATCTTTCCAGTGCCTATTTTCCTTTTACAGACTGCAGATGTGAAAAGGATTTTGGAATTTAGCTATGTCGAATTTTCAGCAGCCTGCTTATATATTAGCAATTTTTGGTGTTATAACAGTAATGACTTAACATATAATATAGATTCAATATCACAATTGCCTGTTTTAGAATTGTGTAATTGTCTTTTTTGCTTCCTCTTTCATACACTATAGCCAGTTGACATTCATGCTATGGTAAGCATATTTACTGTGTAGGTACAGAAATATACCTAAGGCACCCTTCTAGGACAAGATTAATGGTGAATAGTCATGAACAGTATGTTAGCAGATTAATAAAAATATAATTTAGTTATGTAATAAACAGAATACAAATTTGAAGACTTTAATTTTGACTTATTAGTTTAGGGATGTCAATACACATGTGGGCATAAACTCATAAAGTTACACCTGCTCTCGAGCAGATGCAACATTCTGCATGTAAATTTATGCATATAATTTAAAAAATCAAAATTATGCACTTAAATGCTTTCCTGTTTCATCTTCACCCACTGGAATACCTACTGCAAGTGTAGGGCACAGTACACATGTAATCCATTTATATATATACTTTTACCCACACAATGATTTTCAAAAGCCACTTAGCGCTCATACACTGCAGTTTATGCATTTAAATCCTTTTGAAAATTACCCCCTTTAAGATTTTTTCTTTTATCTCCAAGATCTCTCTAATCTACTCATGAATTCAGGGATCGCCCAATATGTTTAGTTATGCAATGTTCATATAGTAATATTCCTGCATTGGAGGTGGACCCTTGGGCTGAGGTGGTGTTGAAGCAACCCGTAGGCAAGGAGCTACAGGTCCCCACCGTCAGCAGGTGGAGTGGGCTGAAGCTAGAGGCTGCTGGAGCTTCACCTATACCAGCCCTCGTTCCCCTCGGGTTGAGCCTTTGGGTGCCGGGGCCAGTAGGACTTAGGTGGGCCTCGAGGTTAGCAAGAGGTGAATAGTACTTCAGCCTAGGGAAAGCAGTCTGTAGATGGCGCAGTTCTATCCTGGACTGTTCGGTACGGAGGCTCGGGTGCCAAAAGAACAATGGGGAACTGGAGGCACCCAAGCAAAGGAAGGCCTAAGCCTTGGAAGTCCACGTCCAGAGGATAGGTGAAGAGAGGCATCACTGACAGGCTAGGTTCAGAGCTGGCAGTGAGTGGTAGTTATGGCAAGCAACTCTGGACTCAAGAAAGTCTATAGCGTAGTCATGCAAAGCAAGGGTCTGGGCACGGAGAAGACAGGCTTAGTCAATCCAGGCAGTAGTCGAAGTACGGAGAAGGCAAGCGAAGTCAGACCAGGCAATGGTCAGGGCACAGAGAAGGCAGGTGTGGTCAGGCGTAGCAGATGTCCGGGGCTGGAGAGAAGCAGAAGAGTAGTCAGGCGTAGTGGTGGTCAAGTCCAGAGAGACAATCCAACACATAGATGAACAGGAACTAGGAGAATAGGAACCAGGAAGACAGGAACACAACAATGAGACGAATTCAGGAATAGCAATAGGTACTCGGAGTACGAGGAGACCTGTTGCTAAGGCAACGCTATGGAGTGAGGCCTGAGCTTTTATACACTGAAGAGTCTGATGTCTGCATCCGGGTCCGTGGCCAGGTTCCCACCGTGGGCCCTTTAAAAGAATCAGTGATGCACGTGCGCGTGCCTAGGAAGGGGTGCGGCGCTGATGGCGCAGAGAGGCCCGACGCAGAGAGGCCTGATGAACAGGGACATCTTGGCTGGCAACACTGGGTAGCATGGCAGGGCCGGAGGCAGTGGAGGGAACCCGAGGTTGGAGCTGGCGGCCCACTGCCACCAGCGAGAAGGAGCCAGCAGCTGGAGTCTGTCTGGAAAGGTGAGAGGACTGCATCGCGGGGCTGCTGCAGGCGGAACGCATAACAAATATTTAATAGTAATAACAAAGTTTGAACAAAAAAATGTTCAATCTTGTGAATTAAAAAAGGGCCATTTATTCAGAGCATACTATCCATAGAATTCCTTTGGGAGACAACCATCTTGGGTCAGACCAGGGGCCATCAGTCCCAGTATCCTGTGTCCAACAATGACCAATCCACGTTGCAAGTACCTGGCAGGATGCCAAGCGCTAGATAGATTCCCTGGACTTTTCCTCCAGGAACTTGTCCAAACTGTTTTTAAATGCAGCTACACTAATATCTTTCACCACATCCTCTGGCAATGAATTCCAAAGCTTAACCATCAGTTGAGGTTTAAGCATAAAAGTGGCCCTACATATAGCCAAACTGTCCTAAAGCAAGTATGGCCAAGAATTGAAGATGGATAATACCATTATCATTAGCTGATGCCCCATGGAATTTTCCTGGAGGCCCTTATTAATTATTCCCCTCCCCCACACAGTCCCAGCACAGCCTACCCACTCAGTATAGTCTACTCAGCCCTATCAAAGGATGCCCTCCACTCCCTCCCCACAGCTCCTGGAGCAGCAAAGTTTCTTCTCCCCTCCCTTTCCCAGCCCAGACAACCACTCGCAGCCCCTGCCCCAGCATAACCACCTGTGTAAATTCTCTGGAGGCTCCTATTTATTGCCCTCCTCCTCAGCCCCAGCAGACTCCCCTTTCCCCTCCAGCCCCAATTCAGTGTGCCCCTGCCTCTGCAGCCTCAGCCCCTGCATAGCCTGCCCTCACCCCCCAGCAGGCACTGTGGAGCCTGCACTCCCCTAGCCATAGCCTAGGTGAAACCCCTTCCCCCAGCCACAGCACAGCCTCCTCCCCACCAGCCTGAGCCCCCAGTCATGCTATACGCCAGATATTGGACTTGTCTTTGAGGGCTAGCTCTTTCCACTGAGCGCACACATATAAATATCCATACTTGGGGCACTCAGTGTAAAAGAATAGATGCCCCCCCCCCCCTCGATACTAGACTACTGTAAGCATTTTAATTACGTACAGCTGTTAGCAATTTAACATTTCTAAGGGAGTAGGGATGTTCAATCTAATCTAAAGTACTATTAATCTACTGGTTTATTTTATATTTGTCTCTCAGTGATCCTTGAGACACTATCGGGTAGATTTTAAAAGCCCCCGGGTTTATGCGCATGGTTGGGCCTTGTTTGCACCGGGCAAATTTTCAAAGAGGCCTGGCCACGTGTGTAAACCCCGGTACATGCACTGCCGGGCCTCTTCAAAGGGGAAGGCTGGGGAGCAGGGTGTGTGGGGGGGGGGGGGGGGGGCATTGATCGCTGTCCTGAAGACTCGCACACTGGCCGGCTCAGGAGTTGAAGTAAGTGATGAAACAAAAAAACAAAAAAAAAAAGGTTGGGTTTAGGGGGTGGGGAGGTGTGGGGAAAAGGGAGGGAGAATAGGTAGGTGGGTAGAAAATTTACCTCCCAGTCCGCTCCTTAATTGGAGCGGACTGGGAGGGAACTGGGGAAGTCCCGAATCCATCGCTGCACGGAAATTGCGAAAGACCCCCTCTTGCGTGCACTACCTGCACATATGCGCACGGGGGTTCCGGACCGCCGCTGAACGACCTCCTGCAGTCGATCTCCTGCCGGCGCCATTTTCCGTACGGAAAACGATTTGCGGCAAGAAATCGCTTCCTGAACCCCGCTGGACTCCCAGGAACTTTTGGCCAGCTTGGGGGTGCCTCCTGACCCCACAAGACTTGCCAAAAGTCCAGCGGGGTCCGGAACGACCTCCTGCGTCGAATCGTTTTTGTCTATGGCCGCCGCCATTTTGCAAAATGGCGCCGGCTGAAGACAACAGGATTCAATTGAGGGGCCGTTCCGGACCGCCGCCGTTCTGGACCACCGCTGGATCCCCAGGTAATTTAAAGCATTTGGGGGGGGGGGGGGGGTTCGGGAGGGTGGGGGATTTAATTTAAAGGGTCGGGGGTGGGTTTTAGGGGGTTTTAGTGTGCCGGTTTTCCTGCCCTCCCCCTTCCCCCGATTTACGATTTTTTAACGATAAATCGGGGGAATTGGTATTGTATCGTGGCCCTAACGATTTTTGACGATTTAAAATATATCGGACGATATTTTAAATCGTCAAAAAACGATTCACATCCCTACTGGGAGCCGTGCAGAATCCTGAATATACTGTATATATATATTTTTTATAATGAACACAGCCCCTGATTGAGGCTCTTCCCCTTATCTTGCCAATTGCGGCAATCACATGGTGTTCCACACTCCCCCGCCCCCAAATCTTTTACTTGTGATGAGCTGATCAGGTCCGGTCACGTGCCGTCGCTGCCAGGTGAAAAGGGGGGGTGGCAGCAATGGTGCGAGCTTTTATTGGTGCTGTGACATGCATTCAGGAGCGCGTCACAGGCCGATGACATCGTGCGAGCGTCAGCCGAGCACACACGCTTGCGAGGAGCCCGCGCCCAGCCTGCCCCCGAAAGACCTGCGCGTGGAGGCTGGTGAGTGCACTTCATCCCAGCAGCATCGCCGTTAGGGGCGGGCCTACTCGCATGGGGCGCAAGCCCTTGTATCTTCAGGAAGGGACTAGCTGCAGGGGCTGCTCCTTACCAATGTCATCAGACAGGGTCAGGCTAGCTTTTAAATGCCTCACCAAGAGACACACTGCTTTCTTTCCTAGCCAGGGCAGTGACAGAATGTCACCGCTCCTGTTCTCCTGCACTGCTGGTCCTGATGGTGAAAATTTATAAAGGTGCCATGAGCATTGGCTGGCCCAGTATCCCAACGGTAACAGTAGGGAGCTACCTTTGCATAGAAAATATTACAGGGGGGGGGGGCTACATATTGTGCCTGGGAGCCCTGGGGAAGTTCCTGATGTACTGGGGGAGCTGAGGACCTATTGATGTCATCAGTGACATCAGCGGGTGCCTTGGTAAATGCCTGCAGCCGTTTTGATATTAAAATAAAGTTTTTGGGCAAATTTATAATTGAAAACCATGGCAATTTTGACTCTGAACCAGGGCATAGGCTGACACTGTAATTTATAAAATTAGGAAGCAATATGGTAAACACAGCACTATTAAAGTTAATATAACTTTCTCTGTAGTGATTAATTTACTTTTTGTCAGTAGTGGTCACCAGAATAAGGGTTAATTAGCTGACCATACAGGTCGATCCAGTAAAGTGTGCTCCGTCGGAGCGCACTGTCACCCTGCTCTGGACGCGTGTTTTCCCTTACCCCTTATTCAGTAAGGGGAGGAAAACACGCGGCCCACCCGCGGCACCTAATAGCGCCCTCAACATGCAAATGCATGTTGATGGCCCTATTAGGTATTCCTGAGCGATCCAGTAAGTAAAATGTGCAGCCAAGCCGCACATTTTACTCTAAGAAATTAGCGCCGCCCAAAGGTCGGCGCTAATTTCTTCCGGCGCCAGGGAAGTGCACAGAAAAGCAGTAAAAACTGCTTTTCTGTGCACCCTCCGACTTAATATCATAGCGATATTAAGTTGGAGGTCCCCAAAAGTAAAAAAAAAGTAAAAAAAAAAAATAAAAAAATTTTGAATTCGGCCCGCGGCTGTCGGGCCGAAAACCGGACGCTCAATTTTGCCGGCGTCCGGTTTCCGAGCCCGTGGCTGTCAGCGGGCTCGAGAACCGACGCCGGCAAAATTGCACTAAATGGAATGTGAATTGGCTGTTTTTAAAATTAATTCTATTTAGAAAGATTTTGATGGCTCCTAAAATTCTTTCTTGTCACAGTTATGTGTACAAGAGAGTTTTTAAGCAGAAATTAAGATCTTAAATATCTTATCTCAATAGCTTTAGCACTATTTTGTTGACATCATCAAATTAGTGACATCACAGCTTAGAAAAAAGTTACTGACAGTTTTAGAATGGAGGAGAAACTGAATTGCTGAGAAGAGGACCTACATTACTAGAGCCCAGTTTTGAGGCCTAGTAAAAAGTGAAAAGCATTCAATAAAACTAGGGAACACATAAGAGAGTGTGAGAGAGTGTTTAAAGTTATAAAACCCTTTAAAATGTAAAGGTAAGGAAATTAGGGTTAGTTAAAAGTAACTGACTGCCAAAACGTGTGTTTTTCATTGGCATTTAGAAAGAGTGCTAGTAAACTATGAAGCAAGTAAAGATTAATTAGTTGAATTACACTAAGAATATTTAGCATATTTATTAAAGAGCTAAGCCCTTTAACATCAGGTTATTCCTCCTGTAGATAAAGAACAAAAAGGACTGAGTTAATCCCAAAGCTGGCCCTCTCTCATATATAAGGGAAATGGGAAAGTTGAAATATAATACAGCTGTTGAAATTCCTTTGCAGCATACATAAAAGAAATTGCCAATAGGTGTTGAGATTTAGTGCAGAAATAAAACCTGATGAGTTTCTTTGGAAAGTTTATCTTCTTAGAGGTTATTTAAACTTCTTCATGATAAATATTTAACATTCCTTATTATCTGAAATAATTATCTAAAATAATAATAGTGGTTGTGAGTGAATGTATATTTGAGATTGAATGCATATGTTGCCTGCATCACTGTCTTTATTATAGCATAAAAGAAAATTATTACTTACCTGCTAATTTTCGTTCCTGTAGTACCATGGATCAGTCCAGACCGTGGGTTATGTCCCCAATCCAGCAGATGGAGTCAGCCCAAAGCTTTGAGGGGGCGTCACCATAAGTACTACTACCCCCTCTGCAGGAGTTCAGTATCGAGTATATCAAAGCCCGAGTAAACAGAAACCCCCTGATTGGATCAAGTTGAAACAAGACGGCAACAATAAGCCGCTGAATTGAAATAGAGAAACTGGAACCTTCCCACCAACGGGTGGGGGCCACGAACATAGCGTGTCAACCTCCATTAACAGTGAAAACTGGAAACACGTGAAAAACCACAACAGGAAGACACTACTGTAACATGAGGAACAGCTGAGGAGAATCAGCCCCAAAGACAGCTGAGCAGGAGTAGAACCCAAATGCGGTGGGCGTCTGGACTGATCCATGGTACTACAGGAACGAAAATTAGCAGGTAAGTAATAATTTTCTTTTCCCTGTACATACCTGGATCAGTCCAGACCGTGGGATGTACCCAAGCTTCCCTAAACCGGGTGGGGTCCTGCGAGGCCCGCTCATAGAACCTGTTCGCCAAAGTGTCCATGGACGGACGAGGCGAGATGTAGTCTATAGTGTCTCGAGAACGTGTGCAACGATTTCCAGGTGGCCGCTCTACAGATTTCTTGCGAAGACACCGAGCGACTCTCCGCCAAGGAGGCCGCCTGAGAACGTGTGGAATGTGCTACAATGCCGGGCGGGGGAGCCCGCCCCATCCCAATGTAGGAAGCGGCAATGCCGGCCTTCAGCCATCTGGCAATGGTCGTCTTCGAGGCCTGAGATCCCTTCCGGGGACCGGACCAAAGGACGAAGAGATGGTCAGAAGTCCGGAAATCATTCGTAGCCTCCAGGTAAAGACGCAGAGTGCGTTTGACGTCAAGAAGACGTAGAGACCGCGGCTCCGACGAAGGGAAAGATGGAAGTTCCACCGTCTGATTCACATGGAACGCGGACACCACCTTCGGAAGGAAGGAGGGCACAGTACGAAGCGAGACTCCCGAATCGGAGAACCGGAGATAAGGTTCTCTGCACGACAGAGCCTGTAGCTCCGAAATACGCCGAGCGGAGCAGATGGCCACCAGGAACACCGCCTTGAGAGTGAGATCCTTGATCGTCGCATTCCGCAGAGGTTCAAACGGAGGTCCCGACATGGAACGTAGTACCAGATTGAGACTCCAGGAGGGACAAGGGTCCCGCAATGGGGGCCGTAAGTGCTTGACCCCCTTGAGAAAACGGATGATGTCCGGGTGCTGTAACAGAGATCCTCCGTCCGCAGGAGGGAGCCAAGAGCGGCCACTTGAACCCGAAGGGAGTTGAAAGCGAGTCCCTTGTCCACCCCTGCTTGTAGGAACTGGAGGATCTGGGGGACAGACGCCTCCGTGGGTCTGGTGTTCCGGCCGGTACACCACAGCTCGAACACCTTCCAGACTCGAACATAGGCCACCGAAGTCGAAGTCTTCCGAGAACGCAGCAGCGTAGACACTACCGCCTCCGGGTAGCCCCGTCGTCGGAGGCGGCGCCTCTCAAAAGCCAGGCCGCAAGACAGAAGAGTTCTGCCTGGTCGAAAAATACCGGTCCCTGGTGGAGGAGGCGGGGAAGATGTCCCAGACGTATGGGCCCGTCGATTACCAGTTGGAGGAGGTCCGCAAACCAAGGCCGTCTTGGCCACTCTGGCACAATGAAGATTACCGTCCCCTGATGAACCTCTATCCGGCAGAGTAGTCTTCCCACCAGCGGCCACGGGGGGAACGCATATAGGAGCAGATCGGCCGGCCATGGGAGCGCGAGAGCATCAACGCCTTCCGCCCCCCCGCTCTCTCCGGCGACTGAAGAACCGAGGAGCCTTGGTGTTTTGGGCGGACGCCATGAGATCGAGGCGAGGAGATCCCCACCGCCGGACAAGCAACTGCATGGCCTCGTCGGAGAGGGACCACTCTCCGGGATCCAGAAACTGGCGGCTGAGGAAATCCGCCTGGACGTTGTCTACTCCCGCGATGTGCGAGGCCGCCAGATGGCCCAGATGCTGTTCCGCCCACTGCATTAGCATCGCTGCCTCGAGCGCGACCTGCGGACTGCGAGTGCCGCCCTGTCGGTTGATGTAGGCCACCGTTGTCGCATTGTCGGATAAGATTCTGACGTCCCGATTCCGAAGAAGAGGCAGGAAGTGGATGAGCGCCAGCCTGACCGCTCTGGTTTCCAGACGATTGATGGACCACTTCGACTCCTCCGCGGACCACGTCCCCTGCGTGGCGCTGCGGTCGCAGACTGCTCCCCAGCCTACGAGACTGGCGTCGGTGGTTACCACTACCCAATTTGGTAGATCGAGGGACACGCCGCGCGCCAGATGCTCCGGGACCATCCACCAGGACAAGCTGTTCCTGGCAAGCTGGGGCAGCGGGAGAATCACCTGGTAGTCCTGCGAAAGAGGTTTCCAACGGGAGAGGAGCGCTCGTTGCAGAGGTCGGAGGTGCGCAAATGCCCAAGGGACCATGTCGATGGTGGAACCCATGACTCCCAGGAGCTGCAGATAGTCCCAGGAGGTGGGAGCTGGTAAGGCAGAAAACCACTGTATGTGCTCCCGCAGGGCTTGCGCCTTGTCCTGGCGTAGGAAAACCGCGCCCAGACGGGTGTCGAAGGTCGCCCCCAAGAAGTCCAAGTGCTGCGAGGGCACGAGGGAGCTCTTGGAGAAGTAGACCACCCATCCCAGGGACTGCAGAAACTCTATCACCCTGGCCACCGCAGCCTGTCCATGCCGAAAAGACTTCGCTCTGATGAGCCAATCGTCCAGATAGGGGTGGACTAGAATACCCTCCTTCCGAAGGGCAGCCGCCACGACAACCATTATCTTGGTGAAGGTGCGCGGGGCCGTTGCCAATCCAAACGGAAGCGCCACAAACTGGAAATGCTGGTCCAGGATCTTGAAACGTAGCAGCCGATGATGCTCCCGCCGGATGGGGATGTGCAGGTAGGCCTCCGTCAGGTCCAAGGAGGCCAGAAACTCCCCTCGGTGTACCGCCGCAATCACCGAGCGCAGCGTTTCCATGCGGAACCGGACCACCCGAAGGGATTTGTTGACTTCCTTCAAGTCCAGAATGGGGCGGAAGGAACCGTCCTTCTTCGGTACCACGAAGTAGATGGAATAATGGCCCGAGCCCACCTCTCCGGAGGGTACGGGCACAATGGCGCCTATCTCCCACAATCTGTCCAGCGTCAACTGCACCGCCCTTCGCTTGACGGCCGAGCCGCAGGGAGAGAAAATGAACCGTCCCTTTGGAGCGCGGGCAAACTCCAACGCGTAGCCGTGTCCTATGGTGTCCAGGACCCACTGGTCCGAGGTGATCCGCGCCCACTCCTCGTAGAAGAACGCCAGCCACCCCCCAATCCTGGGGACGGCGGAGTGGGCGAGCTGAACATCATTGAGAGGACTTGAGAGAAGGTTGTCCCGCCGTGGGAGCGGAACGCGCGGGGCGGCGCCCACGATAGGAGCGTGTCCAGGGCTGAGACCTGGAGGCATAGGGCCGAGTCGCCGCCGGCCTGTAATTCCTGTAGCGCCTTTGCGCCCTGGCTCTGGTCCGGGAGGACGAGAATGCCCTGGTGGATCGATATCTGTCCTCCGGCAGGCGATGGACCGCGTTTTCCCCCAGAGATTTGATGATCTGGTCCAGATCCTCCCCGAACAGGAACTTACCGCTGAATGGCAGGGAACCCAGACTCGATTTGGAGGACGTGTCCGCCGCCCAGTTACGTAGCCAGAGGAGTCGACGAGCCGCCACCACCGAGGCCATGGAGCGGGCGAGGATCCTAAAAAGATCATAGGAGGCGTCAGCCTCGTATACCACCGCAGCTTCCAGCCTATCCGCCTGGGCGGCCTCCTCGGGTGGCAACGCCTGCGAAGTGAGCAGTAGCTGCACCCAGAGGAGACTGGCCCGCTGGGCAAGCGAACTGCACATCGCCGCCCGCAGCCCCACTGCGGAAACCTCGAAGACCCGCTTGAGGAAGACTTCCAACTTGCGATCCTGCGTATCTCTTAGCACCGCTCCACCCGTGACCGGTATGGTCGTCCGCTTCGTGACCGCCGACACCGCGGAGTCCACCCTGGGTACCTTGATGAGATCCAGGAAATCTTCCGGCAGCGGGTACAGCCTCTCCATGGCACGGCTGCCCTTCAGAGCCGCTTCCGGGGCATCCCATTCCCTGGTGAGAAGCTGCAGGAACGACTCGTGAATGGGAAAAGCCCGAGCCCTCGGACGAAGGGCTGCCAGTACGGGATCCCCCTTCTTAGAGGAAGTGACGACAGCGGGCGCAACGGGAGCTGGCGGGTCCGGAGGAGGATCAAGGTCCAATCCCTGAATGATTTGCGGAATTAGGTCATCCAGCTCTTCCCGCTGGAAGAGGCGCAGCGTGCGTGGATCCTCTCCCTCTGAAGTAGAGTCCCCTTGTCCCGAAGCTGCAGGATCCGCCCCAGGGGAAACTGGGGCCGACCCAGTCCCCCCCGAGGCCACAGGGAGCCGGGCGTGTACGGGGAGCTGTGGGGCCCCCACGCCCGCCGGAGCGGGGGGGGGCCGGGGAGAGGGACGAAGGTCGCGGTAGCTTGGGTGGTGGAGGCCCCGTGGGAGCAGCCAGCTCCTGCAGGTACGCTGTGTGCATCAGGCGGATAAACTCCGGGGAAAACCCCGGCCTACGCGGGGGGACCTCCGCGGGTGGGGGCCCCGGGGACCCTGCCCCTGCGGGTCTTCCTCCGGATCCGTCTCCGGTAGTAAATTCAGGGGGGAGCCCTCTGAGGCTTCCCCATCCCCCAGCGCTGCCTGAGCTCCTTCAGGGCGCAGCGCATGTAAAATGGCCGCCGTTCCCGCCAGGAATGGGGGAGGGGCCGGCCCACGCCGCCCGGGCAAGGCTGCCATAGGGAGAGAATGAGTGAGGGTCCGAGATGTGCCTTCCCCCCCGGGGAGGCACCTAGCGCAGATCCTCTCCCTCGACATGCGCGATCCAGGCTCGCCGCAGGCAGAGCAACGCGCTGGCCGCGGCATCGAGATCGCGATGAAAAAACAGTTCCCGGCAGCTAAAAACACCCAGGGCCTCGGGGGAGGCCGCAAGACGAAGCGCCGCTGTGGGGGGGCCCGGATGGCCTGCACTACCCGCCGACGAGAAAAACGGAGCCGCGGGGGGGGCCTTCCTGGCCGCACAACCCGCCGACCACTATCTCCCTGCTCCCCGCTGCAGCCCACGTGGAGCCGCAAAATGGCCGCGGGAGAGGGAGAAGACGCTGGTAGGCCGGTCCCACCGGCAACCGCGTCCACCTAACTAGAAAATAAAATAACAGCAGCAACAGAAAGCAACTTACCCCGGGGAGGCCACTAGCGTCGGGAAAGGAGAGAGAGAGAAACAGAGAAGCACAACAGGGAAGCCACGCCTCTCCAATTAAGTAATTAACTTTGTCCTTTTTTTTTTTTTTTTTAAATGAAAGACAACTTGATCCAAGCAACTAGTGCTAACAAAAGACAGAGAATAAAGCCCCAAGACAAGGGAAACACAAAAAGGTTATAGGTGATCGGGAGCAAGCCCAGATTCCCCTACTCGCATCTGCTGGAGTCAGAAGATACTGGACTCCTGCAGAGGGGGTAGTAGTACTTATGGTGACGCCCCCTCAAAGCTTTGGGCTGACTCCATCTGCTGGATTGGGGACATAACCCACGGTCTGGACTGATCCAGGTACGTACAGGGAACTGAATCTAAGGACATATATACTTTTCAGCAGCTCTATCTCAGCATTTACAGATAGGGGTTTTAATTATCTTTTTTTTAATTGTAATTAGTAATTATATCACAAAGTTATCCAGATACCCTAGCTTACACTAAGACATAACTATATCTATGAAAGGGAGTTAGACCTTTAAGTTTTAAAGTCAGGATAATAGCAGATACCTTTGGATCTCAGATTTCACCGTGCTCAAGAGTAAGAATGATCAAGAGTTGACACATGCAAACAGTGCCTCCTGCCATCAATCTCAATACCTCCAAAGCTAATCACCAATTGGGTGCTATTTCTATTCTCCGCTCTCAATTGATACATATAAACAGCGCCCCCTAGCAGCTTTTGGCAAGGATTTCATGCTAAGTGCACCACAGCACCCCCTAGCAGTTTTTTGCAAGGATTTCATGCTAAGTGCACAAAAATTATTTGTAACACTATAAGTAGTGAATTTTACCCGTAAACTGTACCTTCCTGGTATACCTGGTCATGACCTATTTCACTAAACAATTTTTTTTTCTTATCTTTAATGATTTATTGTAACCGAACCTTTGACGGCACCTGTTAGAATGTACGATAGTATACTTTCCCTACATTAATTTATGTGCCATCATGTAAACCGTTGCGATGGTAGACTACTTAGCGACGGTATAGAAAAGATTTTAAATAAATAAAAAAAAAAAAATTAGAAACAGTTTATCTAAGTAGACACATATATACCTAGGAAAGTAATAATTACCTGAATCTATTGTTTAGCATTTCTCTTTAATCCTGTAAAGGAAAAGAAACACAAAGAATCAGATTTTTTTTTAAAATTTTTATTTATCAGTTTTCACAATTACATAATCAAGAACATCTTGGTATATCAAACATCATATGGTTTACAACAAAATCGATTGATTTATACAAAATATTTATAAGGTAACCATTTTTTTAAACCATAATTCCAAAGTCCTCAAATAGAAAGGGTTTATCTTTAAATATTTTAAGGGTTTCAATATGATAACAGAATACAATCCTAACTGAGGAGTTACTTTATTATTTGAGAACAAACCGTAACTTTCTAGGGGGTTGTTATGATCAATCCTTCATCCTTAGTTCTATCAATAATACATTTTGTCAATTGTGGTCGGTAAAAACAGTACCTAACATTTTGATAGAATATGCAACATCTACACGGGAATCTTAATTTAAACAAGGCTCCCATCTGTAATAATTTGGGTCTCATTTGTAGAAATTGCTTTCTTTTTGATTGTGTTTCTTTTGTAACATCAGGAAATATCCTAACATTTAGTTGATAGAATTTTTCTTTAATGTTTCTAAAATATAGCCTTAGGATCCAATCTCTATCTGTATTTATTTATTTATTTATTTATTTAACAACTTTTTAATATACCGACGTTCGTATGGCACATCACGCCGGTTTACAATTAACTCAAAAGGAGGAAATTACAATGAACAGGGGAAGGGGGGGGGGAGCAGGCGAGAAAGAGGAGAGGGGTGAGGGAGACAGGAGAGGAGGGAAAAGATAGGTAGCATGGAATGGAGAATAAAAGAACAACTGTTAAAATAGCAGGAACTTATTTACAGAAGGATCTATTTACAGTGGTTGCAACTAAAGTAAGATTGTTTACCTCAGTTTAACTGTATAATTTTGTAAATTGCAGTACGATAAAGGGAGGGGCGGAGGGGGGATGGCAATGAGATATTGCCTTAGGATAAGGGGGGAGGGGGGGAGTAGACAAGGAGAGGGGTACTAGGGGTGCATCTAGGTTTGGTTGGTTTCAGGATAGGCCTTTCTGAAAAGCCAAGTTTTTATACCTTTTTTGAAGGTGGCCAGGCAGGGTTCAAGGCGGAGAAAGGTGGGAAGGGAGTTCCAGAGTGTAGGGCCCGCTATGGTAAAGGCCCTTTCTCTCGTGGAGGTGAGGTGAGCAATTTTGAGGGAGGGGGTCTGTAGGGTACCTGCGAGGGAGGATCTGGTTGGACGGTTGGTTATGCGGAAATGAGGCGAGTCCTTGAGCCAGGGGTTGGTTCTGTAGAGCAGATTGTGAAGGATATTTAACAGAAAAGAGATAACCATAGGAGTCAATTGAACTTCCCTTAGATTTGATGACTCTAGAAATTCAGATACATTCAATGGAGAAATCTCTTGAGGAGCCTGGTCCTTTATCTATTTTTTTGAAGAAGGGAGATAATACATTTGATTCAATGGGGGCAAAGCTTGTTGAGGAATTTTTAAAAATTCCAAGGCAAACTTGTTCCCCATTTCCTTAGCCGAAAATTCTGAAATTCTAGGGAAATTGACCAGCCTCAAATTTTTATTACGAATCCGGTTTTCCAAGTTTTCCATTTTCCTAGTGATATATTGATTCTCTTTTATTAACATTACATTCTGTTCAGCTACTTTGTTTAAGTCTACCTTAATTGACTCTATGACTTGATCTCTCTTAATATTATCAGCTATTACATTGTTAACTTTAACATCAACATCTTCTATGCTTTTTACCAAAGGTCTTAGTGATAATATAAAATTCTTATTTAACACAACTAAGGTTTCCCATATAGTTTCTAAAGAAAACACAAGAGGCCTGGTTATAGGTTGTATATCTACTTCACAAGGTAAACCAATAATATTTTTGGATTCTGGATTACATAACATCTGCCCCTCTGTTACGTTCCCATGTGTTACTCCTACTCTAGTAGGCTCGTCCACAGCAGATATCAATGATGTTCCTGGGTTTTCCTCTATTCCCCTCAATGGGGATGAGGTATCCACATTGGATATCGATCTTATAGTCACTGGATTCTCAGGTGGAGTTCTCATTACTGGGAAGAGAGAGATGATCGAGTTACAAAGGGTATCCAACCCTTCTTGGTTCCCTTCAAGCGATGCCTTACCCGGAGTTATGACTCCCCACCTGATATGGACATCCATAGGGCCCATTACAGGTCCTGCTGTTGTTCCCGCCATTTCTTGCCTCTCTCGAGCCCGACGTTTCTGGGCTGAGTGAGGCATATTTCATATGAGGTTAAAAGTAGAAGATTTCAACTTATTGGAAGGTACTTAGCTGGATTGGATTGTATAATCCTAGATATTCCCCTTCTAAGGGATGGAATGAGAGAGGTCCCACTAATATTAGGAAATATTTTAACTCAAGGGTAACTTACTTAAATAGACATCTATTCTACCTGAGGCTGGAGGAGGTTTCAGATTTAATCCATTTTTTGGAGAAAGAGTCGGGCAAAGTCCAAATGGCAAAAAAAAATCATACAAAGCCACATGCCGCTTTGGCATGCGCGGCTTAGGCTGCATGCCAGCGGCAGCTGTGTGCCTAACACAGGTCGACTTTATGGGCCTTGTAGTGGTTGCGCTGATGAAGTCAGGAAGTCGAAACAGGAAATAACGTAAGGGGCAGGTACAAACCTTCACCCCTGATTTGTTCATCGTAGGAAAACAAAGTCTTTCTCTCTCCTCCCTTCATGGCCAGGCAAAGCCTTCGCCCCCAGTATCCGCCGCAGGTAAAGAGTCCAACTTCTCTCTCCTCCCGTTGGGGCCAGGTGCAAACCTTCACCCCCGGTATCCACTCAGGCAAACAGTCCTTCACTCTCCTCCACCTCAGATAATTAAAGCACTTAGGCCGATTTTATGGGCCTTGTAGCGGTCTCGCTGATGAAGTCAGGAAGTTGAAACAGGAAATGCCATCAGGGGCAGGTACAACCTTCACCCCCAGAATCAGTTTTTAACTGAAGCTTTAAATTGCTATTTATTAGTAATGAGCTAAGTAATATTAGCATATACTTATCTGACACTACCTCTGTGTATTGGGAACTGGGTCTCAAATTCTCTCTGATGTTCTTGTGAACTCTCATGATTTTATTGTGGATTCTCATATTTTCTCAAGTGTTATGAGTTCTCATAGATTCTTGTATGTTCTTATAATATCTTTCAAAGTATTTCCATCTCAAGGAAATTGTTATACTTTTCTAAAAATATTACAGGGAGATAATAGCTTGTGATATTGAACAGAAAATATTGTTGATAACTGTTAATGTCATGAACAATCTAATTTCACAAATAATAAAAAAAATCTGAACATATACCACCAGCCAGTTAAGTTCATTTAAATAAACATAGTTTTTTTAAATTTTCAAAAGTCTATACTTATTTTCCTTTAAAAACATTTTTATTAGTTTTGTTGTAAATTTCTTGTATATTCCATTTCAAGAGCGTATTTAAAAGAAACCCTGGCCAAAAGTCCCTGGGGGTCCAGCGGGGGTCCAGGGGCAATCTCCTGGACGCATGACGTCGGGAACCAGGAACCAAATTGGCGCCGGCGCTACCTTTGCCCTGTCACATGATAAGGGCAAAGGGCCACCGGCGCCATTTCTCTTAACGCAGCCGTGGCCAGAGAGCTGGAGATCGCGTCGGGACCCCCCCACTGGATCCCAGGTAATTTAAAACATTTGGGGGGGGGGTTCGGGAGGGTGGGGGATTTGTTTTAAAGGTTCGGGGTGGGTTTTAGGGTTTTTTTTGGTGTGCCAGTTTTCCCGCCCTCCCCCGATTTACGATTTATAACGATTTAAAAAAAAAACAAAAAACACGACGATAAGATTTCCCTCCCCCCCAGCCAAAATTGATCGTTAAGACGATCGATCACACGATTCACACCCCTAATGAATGTACACACATTTAACAGAATAATTCAAATCTTGAAGAGTTTGAATTGGCTGCCAAATCTTTAGCACACCAACTTCAAGATTCTGACTCTGGCCTCCAAATCCTTTAAAGGTCTAAACCCAATTTACCTCAGCAGCTCCCTCATTGCCTATAAACTCTACTGAGCACTACAATCAATGTCTCAGGCTTGCATTGTGATACCATTCCCAAGGATCATGTACCTCACAAACTCCAGAAAAAGAATCTTCACAGGCTCTTCTCTGATCCTCTGGAAATCTCTATCTGTGTATATTAGATATGACCCAGACCTCTTTAGCTAGCCCTAAACCCACTACAGCTACATACAGACTTCTGACTGGTTCAACTGGAGTTGGCCCACTGAAATCCTTTGCACTCCCCATAAGGTACAAATCTTAACACTCCTACTTAACCATTTACTCCCCACCCCCCACAGAAGACAAGAGGATTTGACCCCAAAAATAGAAAACTGCAATGTATTTTTCTTGTGAAAATTTCATGAAATCTCGATGGCCTTGTCAACTTTATAATGGATCACTGGGTTCAAATCTTATTTGTTTTAGATGAAATTGTATCCAAATCTATGATAACATGATGTAATTTGCTTTTACCTCTCATTGTTTGGAAAGTATGACAGAAATAAACAATGACTTGTTTGAATATTTGTGCAGACGCCCAAACAGGGTACAATAGTACATGCACATTAGAAAATCATATGCAAACACAGGGGCAGATTTTATAAATCTGCGCACACGCGTACTTTTGTTCGCGCACCAGGGTGGAGAGAGGGCATCGAGAACCGACGCACACAACAATTGTATCACTTCACTATTAGACAAGTTTATATTTTTGTTCATCCATTTTCTACATTCTTTAGATATATTTTAGATATATTTCCAAATGGGGCTTAGAATATTTTGCACTTTTTAATTAACCAGTAGCCTTTTCAGGCTGATCCAAATCCTGATGTATGTCAAATGACATTGTCTTCATGAAAACTATTATATATTTTCACAGATATAAATCATTCATTATTGAGACAAAGCAGCATTTGAGATATTATTTAGATACAATTCTATGAGTATTGATTGCCCCCGCCCTTGCAACAAAGATAATTTGGGATTGAATTATGCATTATAACTATAAATCAAGGTGTTTATGTAACTGAAAACCCTGAATCAGCTAATAGGATTGGTCACATATCCAACATATATCTGTCTGTACTGAGCTTTTGCTCTAAATTAAATTTAAAATATCTAGATGGCTATATCTAGAAGTTGCAAGGCATACTTCTGCTGATACATCGGTAGTACTTATATCAAATTGCTACAGTTCTCTTTTACTTTAACTGTACCACAGAGTATCAATTAGTCTGTACCTTCTTCTGTACATGGATAGTTCTTATAATATAGCAACACAACTGAGTATGAACTGAATGAAAATAATTTCCTCTATACCTTAAGAGGATAATTTTGTAACATCACACATAAGTTACACACATTTTCAAAGCAAACTTATGCCTTAAATCTGCTGTGAAAATTATATCACCAATTTACTCACACACACAACTGCTATTTGGTGCAGATAAAATTCTCAGGGAAAATTCACACATATAAGTTTGAATTTTCAAAAGTATGTAAGGGCAAGTCTTTCTCCTACTCCAGCCAGGAATGCTTCTGTTTGGGATACACTTATGTGCACACATGACATACATGCAACAGGCCAACAATTTTGAAAAAGGCAATTTCTGCACGGGACATACTGTTTTACCAGCAGAGGTCCCTTTGAAAAGTATCTTCCTTGGGAGCATAATAAGGAAGACTGAGAGTCGAGTGGTGTTAAGCTGTCCAGAAAGTGTTATAGCACAGAAAATGAAATTGCAATCTGAAATTCAGGAGAAGCTAGTGCATGAGAATAGTACTCTGCACATGGAAAGGGAGGAATTAAAAAAAGATAAACCCACCAGAAGCATCATTAATAATTAAATCAGTGTTCTAAACAAAGTTAAATGACAATTGCATTTTTGTAGCTTGAATGTGAGTACAATATTATAGGGAAATTCTGAATTGTTCTACCAGGGATGTAAAGAACTATGTACTCATATAATATAAAAAAATATATACTATGTTACCCTCTGCTTTACACACATGCAGGTACTTTAGGTCTATGCCATCCAGAACAATGGTTCTCAACCCAGTCTCAGATACCACCTGGCCAGTGTGGTTTTCAGGATATCCATAATGAATATGCATGAGATATTCAATAGGAGAACTACATACAATTATACCTTATGCATATTTATTGTGATGTTCTGAAAACCCGGCTCGATAGGTGACCACTGAGACCAATTTAAGAACCACTGATCTAGAGATGTGCTCACAAATTATGCAGGAGATTTCTATCCAGCCAAGGAGAGATTACAGTGCTAAATAAGTTTAATAAATTATTATTTTTTTCCTACAAAGTGTGTTTAATGCTATAATAATCTATAGGAAATCACCTTAACAAATTTGACTTTAAAAAGATATTATTGCGGTCTCGACCGCTTCCCTGCGCTTAAGGCTCAAACCCGCCTACCTCTGTTTCAGGAATCACCGCATTCCGCCCGCTCTGGACCCCGGGGGCTTCTCTCACTCCACGTGGCGGCCGCCATTACGTGCCTGCTTCTCCTCAGTCTCGCGCGCGCACGCGAGGACGCCCGTCTTGAGCGCTCAACTCCCGGAAGCCTGGCCCCGCCCGTGCTGCTGACGTCACGCCCGAGCCCCAATATAACCGTCGTCCAAACTCTCTCTCATCGCCTTGCAACGAGGTTCACAACTCCATAGTTGTTCTTAGTTGCATTCCTGGTGATCTCCACGTTTCCTGCTTCTGACTCCGGTCTGCTTCCGACTCCGCTTCAGCCTGCTGCCTGCCTCTGACTCCGATTTGCTTCCGACTCCACTTCAGCCTGCTGCCTGCCTCTGACTCCGGTTTGCTTCCGACTCCGCTTCAGCCTGCTGCCTGCCTCTGACCCCGGTTTGCCTCTGACTCCGCTTCTGCCTGCTGCCTAGCTCTGACTCCGGTTTGCCTCTGACTCCGCTTCTGCCTGCTGCCTGCCTCTGACTCCGGTTTGCCTCTGACTCCACTTCAGCCTGCAGCCAGCCTCCGACCCCAGCCTGCTTCCGCTTCAGCCTACAGCCTGCTTCAGCCTCCAGTTTGCTACCCGACTCCACTTCAGCCTACAGCCTGCTTTAGCCTTCAGTTTGCTACAGACTCCGCTTCAGCCTACATCCTGCTTCAGCCTCCAGTTTGCTACAGACTCTGCTTCAGCCTACAGCCTGCTTCAGCCTCTGGTTTGCTACAGACTCCGCTGCCGCCTGCTGCCCTGCCTTCAGCTGGCCCTAGGCCCTGTACAGCCAGTCCCCGGCTTCCCGGGCACCTTGGACTTCCTATCCTCCCAGTTTGCTCTGGTCCCGGTCTAGCCTATCTCAAACCCCTGGACTTTCAGACTCTGTCCCAAGTCCCAAGGTCCCAATGCCCTACGAGCTCCTCCCGAGGGGTTTCTGGTTCCCGGGTGAACACCTCCTGCTTGTAGCTCCGCCTCCTGGCCTACCCTGTCACCCTAGGTAAGCCAGCCCAAGGGTCCACTATCTCGCCAGCAGTGTCCAACTGCAACAGATATAGTGGAAATAGAAAAAGTGCAGAGAAGGGCAACCAAAATGATAATGGTGATGAAAGAGCTTTCTTATGAGGAAAAGCTAAACAGGTCAGGGGTGTCTGAGAGGAGGTCATGATAGAGATCTTTAAACAATGTTTCTCTCAACCTTTTCCTGGAGGTAGCAATTGGGTTTTCAGGATATCCATCATGAATATGCATGTTAAGTGTACTGGAATATTTTGTGCTATATTTATTTTGTTTTACTGTTTTTATTTTTTATTTGATTTTATTTATGTATATCGCTTTGGACATTTTTATTTCAATGATTGGAAAGCGCTTAGCAAATTTGTATAAATAAATAAATAAATGAAATACATTTGCATAGATTGGAGAGCCAGGGTTTTGGCCCACACTAACTTCTAGCAGTTACTGGAAGCTTTGAGACACAGCATCTGCAGCTCTGGAGTCACCTTTAATCAGCTTAAAATTAGGGTGAAAATTGGTTTAAACTGATTGTCACTTTGGGAAAAATCCAGGAATTTATGGATGAAATTTAGTTTAAACTGAAAACAAAGGACCCTAAACATATTAACTGCAAAATATTCCCAGATGGAAAGCTTGAATGCACCACTAGCTAGTTGTAAATATTTTTCCATGCAGGTTATTCACATGTCTTCTCTTTAGGGTTGTAGCTGTTGTTCTGTGCAGGTTACCTCCATGTCTTCTATTTAGAGTGGTAACTGCTGCTCTGTGCAATTCTCCTCCATGCATAAATGTTACACTAAAAGTTAACCTTGGTTCTTTATTTCCATGTTTCTAGCCACTAGGATACCTCTATGTTTATCCCATTCTCTTTTGATTTCTGCTACCATTCTTGTCTTTACTACTTCTTCTGGGAATGCATGCTATGCTGTATGAATTGCTGAAGATTCTCTGCAAGAGGCTAGACAGACACAGACACCATTCTTAACAGACAGTCTGCCTTTTGGGAAGTACCTTCTTGCTGCTTGCTTTCTGTGGAGTACCTCATCCCTGTCTAGATTCTCTGCAGAGCTAGGTAATGGACCGCTAGCATCCAGTTGTGTTAGTGTTTCCATGGGTCAAATCACATTACCACTTCCACTGCATGGACATTAGGTCTCATCATGTCCAACTCTGTAAGCAAAATCAAGGCTGTTGCTGTCAGCAGATAACACGGTGCATGCTTTCCATCTTCATCTTTCAGCCCTTACTGTTTACAATTTTAAACATTATATATATATATATATATATATATATATATATATATATATATATATATATATATGTCTTTTTATTTATTTAAAATCTTTTCTATACCGTCGTTAAGCGGGTGCCATCACAACGGTTCACAATAAGGCACAAAAACTATGTTGAATAAAGTGTCTAGAATTCTAACTCTTAAACAGATGCCATCAAAAATACTGTCAAACTCGCAATAAACACTGGTAATATGTTGGAAGAATCCGGCAATTATATTAATATATACCTCTCAACCAGACCTCATACACTTTAACCAGAGCTATAAATCATACTGCTCTTGGTAGATACCACATATCTTGGAAAACTTTATGTGCGTTGTGGTTTTAATCATTGGTCATTGGTTGTGAAGCTCAATTAAATTGCATTCTTCATTTTTTTCTTTTTTTTTCTTTTGTTATAATGAATTATTTATAGAGGAAATATAACCTACTGTGGACAGTACTTATCTTAAATGTGACTTGTTGTTATATAAGAAGTACTTATCTTGAATAACGTTAGCAGCTGAATGTCTTAAACTTTAAACCGGAACGCCGGAGTGATAGAAACAACTACGCCCGACGCGGCTCGCGTTTCTTTTTTTGCTTCTTCAGGGGCTCTATTGAGTTGTCTGCGAATACAAACGCTGTATTAGAAATAGCATATTTAAACTTCAATATAAAATATACTTGCTGTTTATCCATACATTAAATATACGACTTATATCTCCCGACTTCCACAGCCTACAAATCAGCTGGTCCTCCATCTTGTCCTGTGAATCCGGCGGCCTTTTAAAAACCGACTCAGGAATACTACCCAACCAATCGGAGCAGTCCAGGTTCCGACAGTCATCATACGTCATGACGTTATGCACAATCATACGTTACCTAATGTGGTCCAATCAATAGCCTCGTTCATCCCCTTGGGAGAAACTGCTTGTAATGTGAAGATCCATTTTTGTTCAATAAAGTTAAGCTTGGAAGAACTATCTCTGTTGTGTTCTGACTGAATGATTTGATCAAGAATTGTCCATCTGAGATCTTGAAAAACATGTCCATTGTCAATGCAGTGTTTGACCATTGGTGCTTCCAAATTTAAAGTATTAAGTCTGCTGCGATGTTCTCGTAAGCGAACTTTAATTGGTCTTTTTGTGCGTCCAACGTAAATTAATGGACACGTACATTGGATAACATAAACGACATTGGAAGACATACAATTTGTATTGGACAATTTCTTAAATCTCCATCCTGTATTGGGATGGTGCCATTCTGCCCCTACAATTGCTAATTCACACATGTCACAAGCTCCACAAGTGCTATGCGAGCCCTCGCTGGATAGAAAAGCATGGGTAGTATTTGCTCGAACTATATGTTCTTTAATATTTCTTCCTCGAGAGTATGAAAATAAGGGTAGGTCGGCAAAAATTGAAGTATGTAGTTGTAAAACATGCCAATGTCATGCCAAAAAAAAAAAAAAAAATGAAGAATGCAATGTAATTGAGCTTCACAACCAATGACCAATGATTAAAACCACAACGCACATAAAGTTTTCCAAGATATGTGGTATCTACCAAGAGCAGTATGATTTATAGCTCTGGTTAAAGTGTATGAGGTCTGGTTGAGAGGTATATATTAATATAATTGCCGGATTCTTCCAACATATTACCAGTGTTTATTGCGAGTTTGAATGAATGATACACATGGTTGGAGCAGTTGTTTTGAATATCAAAAATACTGTAACATTATATCATAATAAATACTATTTGGTGAGTGTTATAAGTCATGTCTAGTTTTTCTAGCTCTGCTAAAAGTTTGGTGACATAATAAACAGTGAATAGTGCCCAGCATTGCATGGGTCGTCTGGTCTAAGCCTGGGTGTGTGTGTGTGTGTGTGCACCTGTGGTGCATGTACCTATGTGTGTATTTGTGTGTTTACGTATGTATGTGCTTGTTCCTGTGGGTGTGGAGACCTGTGCCTCTGTGTGTGTGTATGCCTGTGTCTGTGGGTGTGGAGGCCTGTATCTCTGTGTATGTGTGTGGATGCCTATGCCTGTCTGTATGGTTGCCTGTCTATATGTGTGTGTGTCTGCCTCTGTGTGTGTGTATGTATGTGTGTACCTGTGCTGACTATGTGGGAGACTGTGCCTGAATGTGTATGTATGTGTGTTTAGGGGAGCTCATTGTGTTTTGATGCTTGTACTTGTAGTGTGTGCGTGTTTCTGCCTGTGTGGGTGTGTCTCTGCCTGTGTACATATGTGTCTACCTGTTCCTGTGTGTGTGTGGGTGTGTGTTTAGGGGAGCTTATGTGTGTGTGGGTACCTGTGCTTGTGCATGTGTGTGTGTGTTTGTGTGTATGCGTGCCTGCCTTATGTGTGTGTGTGTCTGCCTGTGCCTGCCTGTACATGAGCCTATACCTGTATGTGTGTGGGTCTGTGTTTGTGCATGGGTGTTTCTGCCACTGTGTGTGGAGGCCTGTGCCTGAGTGTGTGGTTGTGTACATTTGAGGGGGGCGTGTATGTGTATAGGTGCTTATACCTGTATGTGTGTCTCTGCCTCTGTGTGTGCATGTATATGTATGTGTCTGCACCTGTATGTGCATGTCTCTGCCTGTGTTAATGACTGTACCTTCCTGTGTATGTATCTGTGTATGTTTGTGTTTGCATATGCATGTGCGAGCCTGTGTATGTGTGCGAGCCAGTGTGTGCACTTGTATATGCTTGTATATGCATGTATCCCCTTGTGCATGTTTGTTTTTGCCTGTATGTGCCTATGCCTGCCTGTCCCTGTGTATGGAAGTATGAGAGACAAGGCTTCACAGACAAAACATATTAGCAAACAGTACCAGGCGTTGCATGGGCTGTGTGGTCAATAATAGCCTATGTATCTGTACACATGTGCGTGTGCTCCTGTATGTCTGTGCCTGTAGTATGTATGCGACTGTGAGTGTGTGGGAGGAGCATGTGCCTTTGTGAGTGCCTGTGCCTATATAAATATGTATCGACCTGTGTGTGTGTGTGCTTGTGTGTGTGTCTCTGTGCCTGAGTGCATGTGTGTGTATGTGTGAGAATGTGTGTGTAAGACTGTGTGTGTGCATGCATGCCTGTGTGTGTCTATGTGTTCCTATATGTGTGTTTGTGTGTGAGCCTGACAGATAGGGCTTTCCAGATGGACCAGATTGTCTTTGCACCAGGTGCCTCTCACTGTTCCAGGTGCCACCTGGAACAGTGAGAGGCAAACACAGATACAACAGTGAGATAAACTGACTGACACAACACAAGGCTTTTATATATAGAGTCATGCAATTTGTAACATTGTCTTCTGTCTGTATGTGAAATATTTACACATTACTCACAGCGGCCTTTACATTCTTTCTGTTGGATTCGTGGCCCTTGGGCCGATCGGAACCAAAGGAGGAGTTGCTGTAGATGGTGGCAGCAGTGGCCCCGATCGGGAGGCGGTAAAGACAGGCTCGGAACTGGCCAAAGGAGGAACTCTGGAAGCCCTATGCGACCAAGGGCTTTGGCGAGGAAGGTGGAGACGACTGAGCTGGTCCAGTAGTGGGGAGATCTTCGCCCTGGAAGCCGATCCTCCTCCGAGAGGAGCTCGTAGGAGTTCGGCCGCTGGGACCTTAGGAGATTCACCCTGGAAGCCGGAGTCCCCCCAGGAGGAGCCTGTAGGGACCCGGCCGCTGGGACTTAGGCGGACCCGCGAGGGCCAAGTCGGATGAAGTCCAAGGTAAGTTGCCGAAGGGTCGTCGTTCGCCAGTCCAGAGTCAGGAACCAAGGGATCACCGTAAGCCAGTCCGAGGTCAGGAGCCAAAGCGTCAACGTAAGCCGTTCCGGGGTCAGAAGCCAGAGAATCACCGAAAGCCGAACCAGGGTCAGAAGCCAGGGAATCGTCGTAAGCCAGTCCAAGGGTCAGGAGCCAGGAAACACCGTCAGCCGAACCAGGATCAAGATCAGGAAGAGCAGGGAAACTCAGTATGCAGCAACTGGAGTCAGGAGAACCTGTGAACCTCGTTGCAAGGCAAAGTCTAGGCTGAGCTGCAGGGTATAAATACCCTGCAGCGTCTGACGTCACCCGGAGGCTTCCCTTGCAGTTTTCCGCGCTGGCCCCTTTAAATCATGCTCAGAGACGCGCGCGTGCGTCTAGGGGGCGGGGCCAGCCGCCGAGGAGCACCGGCTGCTGCGACGCAGTGAAGAAGGCCCGGCAGAAGCCAGCACAGGCCCGGGTGAGGCGGGGGAATGCCGAGCCCGCGGCGGCCGAGGTCCCCGGAGGTTTGGGGAGCGCGGGCCCACCGCGGGAGCCTGAGGCCGTGAGTAGCGATTCCGGGGCCGACCCGGAATCGCAACACTTTCCTTCAGTTGTAGCTAGGTCTTCACTTTGCTACAGTTCAAGGAGCATGCAACCTATGAATGCATGCTTACTCATGGTTAAAGCAATGCGTTTATTTATTTTTTTTATCATACTGTGGTGAAAATAAACTCCCAATGGAACTAGCGCCTAATAATTTTTCCTTTTGCTCCAGCCCTGTTTAGGATCATAAAAAAGATGAGAGGAGGCTTGGAAAGGAAAGTGTATAAGGAAGGCCACCCAAGTTTGGAAGGGAATTCCTCAATATCTGGAACAAACTTCATTGAGTGTTAATAGCATTGATGCTATGTAGTGAGTTGAGCTTGCTAGAACATGCCATAACTTCCCTTGAAGTTGTTTTGAGGCAGCTGCTTGCCATGTTACTCTCTATTTGAATATAGGTGGATAACAGGATTGGCAGTTGTAGCTAAATATCAACTGCATAGTGAGGAATCTTGAAAGGGTAGTTAGAGAGATGAATAATTTGGTCTCCCTTCTGTTTGGTGTCTGTTTTTGTCACTCTCGCTCTCAACCATTTCTCTCACTCTCTTTCTATGAGGCTGATGCAAAATAAAGCGCGGAAAGCGGGCACTGAAAAGTCAGTACCCGCTTTCCTAACGTGTGCATGGTGCCTGCAAGGGGGGGGGGGGCGCCAAGCAATACCCAAATTAAGGGGTATTGCTTGGCGCCCCCCCCCCCCCCCCCCCCTATAGTGCCTCCTTGCTAACGCAACCTCTCTGTGGCTGCCGGTTATGAAGACCGAAGCTGGTAAATTTGGCATCGTTTTTCATAACCGGCCATTTTCATTACTGGCAGATGGCCAGTTATAAAAACCGATGCCGAGTTTACCGGCATCAGTCTTCATAACTCAGCGGTCTGCCGAGTTTTTTTTTTTTTTTTATTTTTTACTTAAGAAAAGAAGTACAGAAAAGCAATTTTTTTCTGCTTTTCTGTACTTCTTTTACCTGCGCTCAGCTATTAACGCCTGCTCCAGGTAGGCGTTAATAGCTGAGCGATAAATGTGTGTCTGAGAAGCCCGTCCCCCTTTTTTTTTTTTTTTTGCATGCAGAGTGAATGAGTAATAGCCTCATTCACATGCATTTGCATGTGATGAGCGCTATTACATTCACTCCGTGTCGGACGCGGGTTAAATAGGCGCTAACAGTCCTATTGCATTAGGGGGTGGATTAAGGCCTAGTATTTAACCCGCATTGGAGTGTGGGTTATACAGTACGTTTGGCTGAGCGCACTGTATTGCATCGGCCCCTATGTACGATTGTTATCAGGTACTATTTCAGCTAGTCTGAATGCTCCAGTTTTGGCTTTATTTCACTGCATACATAGACCATTAGTAGATGTTTGTGGTTGTGGTATGCATCAATAGCTGTTCCTCAATATAGCCTAGAGCTATGTAAAGAGCATATTTTTCCTTGCTTGAACTGCCCACTTCAGTGCTCATGAGCAGCCAGGTGTGGAGAATGAGTGAGATTTTGAAGTATACAGATGATATCAAACTATGCAGAGTAATTAAAACACAAATTAATTGTTTAAAACTACAGGAGGGTTTAGATAGATTGGGAATTTGGGCATCCAAGTGGCAAATGGAATTTAAAATAGACCAGACAATTGCAAAATGATGCATGCTGGGAGGCAAAACTCCAAAAGACCAGTGCACACTGCTGGGGGTCCACACTTGGAAATTGCTTTCAAGAGAGGGCATTACTGTGAACAACACACTGAAACTATCAGCATGGTTGGCCAGAAAAGCCAACCATATGTACCAGTCACTCCATCTCAAAAAGGATCAGATGGAGTTTGAGAACATTCAGAGAAGAGTAAACAGCATCGTGTGAGAATTGGGATGTCTCTGAAACAAAAAGACTGAAAAAGAGAATATATTGTCTTCAAATGCTACTTGCTGGCCCCGAGATCATAACCCTTTGACGTCACTATGGCTCCAGTCCCAGGGTCAATTGGGGAAATTTTGAAGACACCACCAATGGGGCAGGAGGTGAGTGGACATACCTTTTGCTTTGCAGTTGACCTTATGGTAGGGGTAACTGGGGGCCAGCGTGGTTCCCAGCCTCAGCACTATTTCAAGGGAGGCAAGGGGTACGGTGGGCTCCCTAGCATTTCCTTAGGCTGTTTTTTTCATTTTGGATGATTTTAAATGTTTATTTCATTTCGGTAAGAGCACTGAAATGAAAACAAAAATTAATCAAAAAGAACCGACAAGAGAGGGAGCAATTTTAGATCTAATCCTCAGTGGAAGACAGGATTTGGTAAGAGAGGTAATGGTGGTGGGGTCGCTTGGCAATAGTGATCATAATATGATCAAATTTGAATTATTGACTAGAAGGGGGCAGTAAGCAAATCCACGGCTCTTGTGCTAAACTTTCAAAAGGGAAACTTTGATAAAATGAGAAAAATTGTAAGAAAAAACTGAAAGGAGCAGCTACAAAGGTAAAAAGTGTGCCAGAGGCATTGTTAAAAAATACCATCCTAGAAGCACAGTCCAGATGTAATCCACACATTAAAAAAGGTAGAAAGAAGGCAAAACGATTACCGGCATGGTTAAAAGGGGAGGTGAAAGAAGCTATTTTAGCCAAAAGATCTTCATTCAAAAATTGGAAGAAGGATCCAAATGAAGAAAATAGGATAATGCATAAGCATTGGCAAGTTAAATGTAAGATATTGATAAAACAGGCTAAGAGAGAATTTGAAAAGAAGTTGGTCGTAGAGGCAAAAACTCACAGTAAAAACTTTTTAAAATATATCCGAAGCAGAAAGCCTGTGAGGGAGTCAGTTGGACCGTTAGATGATCGAGGGGTTAAAGGGGACTTAGAGAAGATAAGGCCATCGCGGAAAGATTAAATGATTTCTTTGCTTCGGTGTTTACTAAAGAGTATGTTGAAGAGATACCCATTACGGAAAAGGTTTTCATGGGTAATGATTCAGATGGACTGAACCAAATCACGGTGAACCTAGAAGATGTGGTAGACCTGATTGACAAACTGAAGAGTAGTAAATCACCTGGACCGGATGGTATACACCCCGGGGTTCTGAAGGAACTAAAAAATGAAATTTCAGACCTATTAGCAAAAATTTGTAACCTATCATTAAAATCATCCATTGTACCTGAAGACTGGAGGATAGCTAATGTAACCCCAATATTTAAAAAGGGCTCCAGGGGTGATCCAGGAAACTACAGACCGGTTAGCCTGACTTCAGTGCCAGTAAAAATAGTGTACTAAGCCTCAAAATCACAGAACATATAGAAAGACATGGTTTAATGGAACAAAGTCAGCATGGCTTTACCCAAGGCAAGTCTTGCCTCACAAATCTGGCGATGTCGTTTCGTGGATTACAAACTGGCTAAAAGACAGCAAACAGAGAGTAGGATTAAATGGACAATTTTCTCAGTGGAAGGGAGTGGGCAATGGAGTGCCTCAGGGATCTGTATTGGGACCCTTACTTTTCAATATATTGATAAATGATCTGGAAAAAAATACGACGAGTGAGGTAATCAAATTTGCATATGATACAAAATTGTTCAGAGTAGTTAAATCACAAGCAGATTGTGATAAATTGCAAGAAAACCTTGTGAGACTGGAACATTGGACATCGAAATGGCAGATGAAATTTAATGTGAATAAGTGCAAGGTGATGCATATAGGGAAAAATAACCCATGCTATATTTACACAATGTTCGGTTCCATATTAGGTGCTACCACCCAAGAAAGAGATCTAGGCGACATAGTGGATATCACATTGAAATCGTTGGTTCAGTGTGCTGCGGCAGTCAAAAAAGCAAACAGAATGTTGGGAATTATTAGGAAGGGAATGGTGAATATAACGGAAAATGTCACAATGCTTCTGTATCGCTCCATGGTGAGACCCCACCTTTAATACTGTGTACAATTCTGGTCTCCGCATCTCAAAAAAGATATAATTGCGATGGAGAAGGTACAGAAAAGGGCAACCAAAATGATAAGGGGAATGGAACAGCTCCCCTATGAGGAAAGACTAAAGAGGTTAGGACTTTTCAGCTTGGAGGAGAGATGGTTGAGGGGGGATATGATAGAGGTGTTTAAAATCATGAGTGGTCTAGAACGGGTAGATGTGAATTGGTTATTTAGTCTTTTAGATAATACAAAGACTAGGGGGAACTCCATGAAGTTAGCATGTGGCACATTTAAAACTAATCGGAGAAAGTTCTACTTCACTCAATGCACAATTAAACTCTGGAATTTGTTGCCAGAGGATGTGGTTAGTGCAGTTAGTATAGCTGTGTTTAAAAAAGGATTGGATAAGTTCTTGGAGAAGTCCATTACCTGCTATTAAGTTCACTTAGAGAATAGCCACTGCCATTAGCAATGGTAACATGGAATAGACTTAGTTTTTGGGTACTTGCCAGGTTCTTATGGCCTGGATTGGCCACTGTTGGAAACAAGATGCTGGGGTTGATGGTCCCTTGGTCTGACCCAGTATGGCATGTTCTTACGTTCTTATGTTATTAACCTCCCGCCCCTTCTCCAAAAAAAAATATATATATTTGGTCCTGCACATTACTAGCAAACAGCATAGCAGGTTTCAAGAAAGGTCTGGATGTGTTGCTAGAAAACAAGGACATAAACAGGTAGGCTGTAAAAGGGCATATTAAACTGATTTTTAGTTCTCAGATTGCATTAGTGTTTAGCTAAATGCTTTTATGGACAACCAAAATATAAATGAAAACAAAACATGACACAATAGTGGCGTATGTTATGACAACTGATCCATGCTCACAGATCTCTAATTTCAAAATAAGACTGCTAACAAAAAACAGTTCGATCAACTGTCAGTTTGCCCTAAGTAGAGATCATTGTTAATGCTTCTGTAACTTTCAAGTCAGCAGAATACTAGTAGTTCAGCTGAATGAAGTAGGAAGGCTCCAAGAAGGAAAAGTGAATAATGCAGCCTCAGGCTAAAGTTTGAATGGTGGATAGAAACTATGCTTTTGCAGGCTACATTGTGGGGTTTCCCATGGAAACTCTGACAGGCTGTAGGAACGAGGCACCATTCTCAGTATGTAGATCTAGCACTGCTGTACAGTACACTGCTAAATGACTTCTTTTATACCCATAAAAAACAAGACGTTAAACTAAATCAATAAGGCTAGCAGCTTGGTAAAACTCTTCCTATTCTTCCTTTGTTGTTGTGCTAAACTCACTGCACTGCACTAGACACTCAGACAGACAGAGAAAAAAGCACTGCTTCAATCCTCACACTCTTACACTTCACTAGTGAACAGAAAAAGCACAGTGCCGCTGCTCAGTGCCTCTGTTTTTTTGGGGTTTTTTTTACTGATACAATGAATGAGACCACTGTAGTAGAGAACATCAGAAACAGCCCTTTACCAATGCCAAAGCTTGTTTGAATTCTTAGGAAGTTTATCAAAGCCAGATCCTTCTCTACCAACTAGAGAGAAAATAGAGTTTCTTACACATGCTCATACCTTTCAGAGGGAGGATGTCAGAGTCTCTTGGTCCAGATAGCAGCTGTGGACTTGTTAAAAAGATGATTCATGGTGATTTGTCCTCCATCTGATTTCCTTGCCAGATTGTCCCACCTCTGCTTCCAGGATGCTGTGAAATCGCATAGGCTATACTTGTTAATATATTCACCAGTTAGAGCTAACCCCTATGCTTATTTGCTAGAACAGCCATAGCTTTCAGTGGATAACATAAACAAATGAGACAAACATTTTTGTTTAAATTTGCAGGACCCTATTCCATTCATTTTGGCGGTCCACAAATGAAGCAGAAATAGACTCAATAGTATTCATTTCCAATGCATACAAACCATAATAGATTTTTTCCCTGATAATTTTAACAATGGTACATTTTTTCCAAGCAGTAAATTAAACAGAGAAACATAGCAACACAATATCAGAAAAATAGGTAGTCAGAAAGGCAGGCAACAAAAAGAAGTTTGTGTGTTTTGTTTTAAATAGGTAGTCAGAAAGGCAGGCAACAAATAGGTTTGTGTTTTTTTCTTTAAATAAGTAGTCAGAAAGGCAGGCAACAAACAGATGTTTGTGTGTTTTTCTTTAAATAGGTAGAAAGGCAGGCACCAAATAGAAGTTTGATTGTTTGTACTTTCCAACCCTCCCACCCCTCTTCCACCCACCCCTAGCTCATTCTTTAATTTATAGACAGGTGTCACTTTCACACTTAAAAAAAACCCCCAGCCTTTTAACTTAAACACAGAAATTTCCCACACCTTATCAAGAGTTTGATCATTCCGTTGTAGGTCACTACTAGATATATAGTGAATAAACTAATACATTTAAAGGACCCTAATTGTACGCATTCCTACTCCCATAGCAACCTAAAACTTAACTAGGAACTAAACAAATTTAAGATTAAGGCTGCAGACCAGCAGCAAGAGGAGGGGCCTCCCAGTCTTTTGCATCAAGTGTCACATCTATGATTTTTTACACGCTGGTAAGAAATTGCACGTGTGCATAGGATGCAAAGAGCTCCTGTCTCTCAGAGAATGAGCCCGATCTCGAGGCTAGAATGGCAGACCTGGAGGAGCTGAGGCAGATAGAGAGATGTATAGATGAGACATTCAGGGACATAGTAGCCAAGTCCCAACACCAGCCTGGCTGCCTTGGGGCTTCCTTGGAGGAGAAAGGTCTCATGATCAGAGAGCATCAACCAGGTGCAGCACGAAATGTTCCTGTACCAAGGACTGCTCTCCAGGTGGTGCATTGTCCTCTCGCACTGAGGATGTGTGTCCCAGGACTTCTGCCCAGGAGGGAAGGTTTAGGTCGGCTGTCATAGTTGGTGATTCGACTATTAGGAATGCAGATAGCTGGTGGGTGTGAGATTGCCTGGTAACATGCCTACCTAGTGCAAAGGTAGCGGACCTCATGTGTCACCTAGATATGATTTCAGGCAGTTCTGGGGAGGAGCCGGCTGTCATAGTACATATGGGCACCAGCAACAAAGGAAATGTGGGAGGGTGGTTCTGAAAACCAAATTTAGGCTCTTAGGTAGAAAGCTGAAATCCAGCCTCCAGGATAGCATTCTCTGAAATGATCCCTGTTCCACACGCAGGTCCCCAGAGGCAGACATAGCTCCGGAGTCTCACTGCATGGATGAGAAGATGGTGCAAGGAAGAGGGATTCAGTTTTGTTAGGAACTGGGGAACCTTTTTGAGAAGGAAGAGCCTTTTCCACAGGGATAGGCTCCACCTTATCCAGGGTGGAACCAGGTTGCTGGTGCTGATCTTTAAAAATGAGATAGAGCAGCTTTTAAACTAGAACAAAGGAGAAAGCTGACAGTCATTCAGCAGTACATGGTTCAGAGGGAGGAATATTCAAAGAATACTAATGAAGCATTAGAGTTAGAGCATCCCAAAAGAGAGGTTTCAATAATAAGAAAAGTAGTCCAAGTGCCTATAATTAAAAAATCACCTGAGCTAAAAGATTCCAATTTATCCTTGTCATCTGAATGTAAATACAAACAGAAAACAAACTTTGAAATGTTTGTATGCTAATGCCAGAAGTCTAAGAAGTAAGATGGGAGAATTAGAGTGAATAGCAGTGAATGATGACATAGACTTAATTGGTATCTTGGAATCATGGTGGAAAGAGGATATCCAATGGGATAATGCTATATTGGGGTACAAATTATTTCACAATGACAGAGAGCAGCATTTTGGTGGTGGGGTGGTGCTTTATGTCCAGGATGGCTTAGAGTCCAACAGGATGAAGATCTTGCATGAGAAGAAATGCACAATTGAATCTTTATGGGTAGAAATCCCTTGTGTGTTGGGGAAGAGAACAGTGATAAGAGTATACTACCATCCACCTGGCCAAAATGGTGAGACCGACAGTGAAATGCTAAGAGAAATTAGCGAAGCTAACCAAACTGCTATTGCAGTAATAATGGGAGATTTCAATTCCCCAATATTGACTGGGTAAGTGAAACATCAGGGCATGCAAGAGAGATAAAGTTCCTGGATGGAATAAATGACAGTTTTTTATAGAGCAATTGGTTCAGGAACAAATGAGAGAGGGAGCAATTTTAGATCTAAATCTCAGTGGAGCACAGGATTTGGTGAGAAAGGTAATAGTGGTGGGGTCTGCTTAGCAATAGTGACCATAATATGATGAAATTTGAATTAATGACTGGAAGGGGGACAGTAAGTAAATCCATGGCTCTTGTGCTAAACTTTCAAAAGGGAAACTTTTATAAAATAAGAAAAATAGAAAAAAACTAAAAGGTGCAGCTCAAAGGTAAAATGTGTGTAACAGGCATGGACATTGCTAAAAAATACCATTCTAGAAGCAAAGACCAGATGTATTCCACACATTAAGAAAGGTAGAAGGAAAGCAAACTGGCATGGTTAAAAGGTGAGGTGAAAGAGGCTATTTTTGCCAAAAGATCTTCATTCAAAAATTTGAAGAAGGATCCATCAGAAGAAAATAGGATAAAGCATAAACATTTTCAAGTTAAGTGTGAGACATTGATAAGAGAGGCTAAGAGAGAATTTGAAAAGAAGTTGGCCACAGATGCAAAAACTCACAATAAAAACTTTTTAAAATGTATCTGAAGCAGAAAGCCGATGAGGGAGTCAGTTGGACCATTGGATGATTAAAGGATTAAAGGGGCACTTAGAGAAAATAATGACATTGTGGAAAAATTAAATTATTTCTTTGCTTCAGTGTTTACTGAAGACGATGTGGGAAAGATACCCGGTCTGGAGAAGATTTTCATGGGTAATGATTCAAATCACCTGAACCAAATCATGGTGAACCTGGAAGATGTGGTAGGCCTGATTGACAAACTGAAGATTAGTAAATCACCTGGACCAGATTATATATACCCCATGGTTCTGAAAGAACTAAAAAATGAAATTTCAGACCTATTTCAATTAATTTGTAACCTATCTTTAAAATCATCCTTTGAACCTGAACATTGGAAGATGACCCATATAACCCTTATATTTAAAAACAGATCCAGGGGTGATCCAGGAAACTATAGATCAGTGAGTCTGCGTTCAGTGCCAGGAAAAATCATGGAAAATGTTATAAAGAATAAAATTACTGAATATTTAGATAGACATGGGTTGATGGGACACATTCAGCATGGATTTTCCCAAAGGAAGTCTTGCCTCAAATACCTCCTACATTTTTTTGAAGGGGTGAATAAACATGTGGACAAAGTTGATCTGGTAGATGTGGTGTATTTGGATTTTTAGAAGGCGTTCGACAAAGGCCCGCATGAGAATCTTTTAAGAAACTAAAAAGTCATGGGATAGGAGGCAATGTCCTTTTATGGATTGTAAACTGTTTAAAAGACATGAAACAAAGAGTAGGATTAAGTGGTCAGTTTTCACACTGGAAAAAGTTAAACAGTGGCGTGCCGCAGGGATCTGTAATTGGACAAGTGCTTTTTAATATATTTATAAATGATCTGGAAATGGGTACAATGAGTGACATGATCAAATTTGTGGATGACACTAAATTATGCAAAGTAGTTGAATCTCAAGCGGATTGTGATGAATTGCAGGAGGACCTTGCAAGAGTGGAAAATTAGGCTTCTAAATGGCAGATGAAATTTTACATGGACAAGTGCATATAGGGAAAAATTACCCTTGCTGTATTTACACAAAGTTAGGTTCTATCTTCGGAGTTACCACCCAAGAAAGAGATCTAGGCATAATAGTGGATTGTACATTGAAATTGTTGGCTCAGTGTGCTGTGGCGATCAAACAAGCAAACAGAATGTTAGGAATTATTAGGAAGGGAATGGCAAATAAAACAGAGGATGTCATAATGCCTCTGTATCACTCTATGGTGAGACCACACCTTGAATATTGTGTGCAATTCTGGTCACTGCATGTCAAAAAGGATAAAGCTGCACTGAAGACAGTGCAGAGAAGGGCAACCAAAATGATAAGTGGCTTGGAACGGCTTCCCTATGAGGAAAGGCTAAAAAGGTTAGGGCTGTTCAGTTTGGAGAAGAGACAGCTGAGGGGGGATATAATAGAAGTCTACAAAATCATGAAATGACTTGAAGTTAATGGAAATCAGTTATTTACTCTTTCAGATAGTAGAAGGACCAGGGGACACTCCATGAAGTTAGCAAGTAGCTCATTTAAAACAAATCAAAGAAAATTCTTTTCACTCAACACATAGTTAAGCTCTGGAATTCATGCCAGAGGATGTGGTTATAGCAGTTAGTGTAACTGGGTTTAAAAAAGGTTTGAATAAGTTCCTAGAGGAAAAATCCATAAACTGCTATTATGATAATTAATAAGCAATAGTAGCTTGTGATTTATCTAATGTTTGTGTACTTGCCAGGTACTTTTGACTTGGATTGGCCACTGTTGAAAACAGAATAATGGGCTTGATGGACACTTGGTCTGATCCAGTATGGCATATCTTATGTTATGTTCTTATGTAACATATGGCCTATTTACTCTGCCCATCTACCCAACTCTGCTCTAGTCCTGCCTCAGAAGGTTCTGTCTCCTGTTTCACCTAATGCCCATCTAGCCCCGATTACAGCAAGGGGTTGAAGCCCCAGCCCCACACTGATGTCATCAGATTGGGTGGTGCTGGAAGGGGACATCATTCTGGAGACCTGGAGGAATTCATTGCGCTGCCTGCACCATGCAGCACTGGATTCTGCTCATCTCAAGCCCTGCCTCAGAAGGTCCTGTATCCCACTTCACATGACACCCAGCTGGCCCCAATGACAGTGAAAGCCGAAGCCCTGTGTTCCCACTGTTATCATCTGAGCAGGGGCTGTACAGTCGGCATAGGGTGCTCGAGGCACCACATGCTGGAGGGGTGAGACTCCATTGTGCGCATGAAGGTACATGAGAAAGGAGCTCTTTTGTTTACTCCTTCATGCGTGATGGGTATTAATGTGGACCTGACCTTTGTTCTACAGCATTCTAAACTTGTTCCCCTGATTAGTGACCCTATTCATGTAATATATGGGAATGGGAGATATGGTGTACTACCAACTCATCGGTGTTCCTGGAATGATTGTTGGTCATCTTGTTTGAGGTATGTTGAGATTGTCAAACCACAGATTAATCTGGAACCTGTGACCCTTTCTGTTTATTTTGTCAATTCACAGTCAATTAGGAATAAGATCCCCGTTCTTTATGATTTATTGCAACAGAATCACAGGTCATTTTCTGTCACAGACTCATAACTCTTACTGTCTAATTTGTGTCACTAAACCAATGAATTCCCCATTGATACCATGTTATTTCACAGCCAAGCCCAAAAGGAGATGGTTTATTTGCTGTATATAAGGAATGAAGGAATTTTATCCATGAAAATCTAAGCGGTGATTCTCCTTTTGAAATTATTATGTTGTCTTCAAAATTATTTAATATTTATTTAAATTATGTATCACCAATCTCATAGAATCTAACTGCTTTTCCATTTTTGAGCAAGTTTTGGGATCCAAGGCCAGTTTAAATGCTACCATTATTATTGGAGACTTTAGTTTGCATAGTGTCGCTTAGCTGTGATCTCTTCTTGGACTGTATGTACAATTTGGGATGGATCCAATTAGTATATGCTTTGACTCAAAGAGCTGGGAATACATTGGATCTTGCTTTTATGAACTCATCTCTTTTGGTCTCATTTGATCCTCAGCTAATTATCAGAGATGTCCCATGGTCCATCCACAAATTAATCATTTTTAAGTATTCTATTGGTAAGCAATCTATTCAACTGTCTTCCAATAAGGTGGACTCTTTAAGAAGAGATCACATTGATAATGATTTGTTTTTCTCGGCCCTTGTTAAGTGGTTAGATGTTGCTGAGCCATGCAATGTTAATGAAGCACTTGAGGTCTGGAATGACTCCATTTTGAAATCTCTTTATGAAGTTGCACCAGTAAAACTACAACAACAAAAAATCTCTAAATCACATAAATGGCTTACACATGAAGTTAAAACCTGTAGATAGGCACTTTGCATAATGGAGCAAGTTTAGATAAAATTACACACTCATGAGCTTTTGGTTACCAATAAGGTGCAACTATATCATTGTAAAAGGTGGAAAAGGCAAAATGCTCATTGTATAGTACTTTGATTCAAAACAATGGGAATGATTTTAGGGCTCTCTTTGGAATCATGCAGTTTGACCACTAATAAGAATTCCATGCCTGTTGGGTGACACCATACATTTAAGAGCAATGATTTTCCTTGAAAGCAAGATGATAAAACTAATAGGGATGTGCAGAGCAAAATTTTATGTTCATATTTTTTATGTCCGAAAGGGGGTCCCACTTGCGGCCAATATGGACATAAAAAAAATCCAATGAGTTGGGTATATGTACATATGTGCAAAAAAAAAATTTAAACCCCCTCACCCTCCTTAATCCCCCCCCCAGACTTACCACAACTCCCTGGTGATCGAGCGAGGAGTGAGGACGTCATTTCTGCAATCCTTGGCGAGAAGCATGTGACGTCGGTGGCACGTCGAGTGACGCGGCGTCACGTGATTCCTGGCGAGTTCGCGCCGGACGGCTCGTTCGGCCCAAAAAGAACTTTTGGCCAGCTTGGGGGGGCCTCCTGACCCCCCCAAGCTGGCCAAAAGTTCTTTTTGGGCCGAACGAGCCGTCCGGCGCGAACTCGCCGGGAATCACGTGATGCCGGCGTCACTCGACGTGCCGCCGACGTCACATGCTTCTCGCCAAGGATTGCAGAAATGGCGTCCTCACTCCGCTCCATCACCATGGAGTTGTGGTAAGTCGGGGGGGGGGGATTAAGGAGGGTGAGGGGGTTTATATTTTTATTTTGGCTCAACAATCGCGATTTCCCACATATCGAACATATCTATGTTCGATATGTGGGAAATCCGATCGTTTATGTCGAATCAATTTTTTAAGTAAAAAAAAAAAATGAGTTGCGTTTCACTAATGCGGTCAATCCAAATGCACACCCCTAAAAACTAATAGGAAACCATTTCATAAACTTTTGAAACAAAATGGGATACTTTTCAACAAGCTAGTAAGTCTGATATCTTAAATATCATCTCCAATATGAGCCCATCATTCTGTCCACTAAATTTGTGCAGTGTTGTTGTTATCCTAACATCTAAGGATGCTATTGTTCCTTGTTTGAAGCCCTTGATCAATTTTTCTCTTGAAGATGGCAGCCTTCCAGATTTATTAAAGCTGGTGTCCAGTGTTGAATAAGATCCTTATGTTTTGTCTAATTATAGGCCTATACCTACCTCTGGGTTTGTGAGCAAACTAATTGAATCTGTGGTGTTAAAACAACTAGCTGAATATGAGGAAGACCACGGTACTCTAAACCAATTCTAACTTGGATTCAGACAATCTTTAAGTACTGAAATTATATTATTTGTTATCTATACATGATTCTATTAGGCCTGGAATCTACCCTGGGCTTTGTGCTTGTTACGTTGGATATATCGTCCACATTTGACACAGTTGATCATAAGCTTATGCTGTATAGATTGAAGGAGATTGATTTGGCAATGGATTTACTCCAATTTAAGCAACAGGCAGAAAATGATAACTGTTGAGAGTTCAGCATAAAATTCTTGGCAAGGGACACACATCTGCAAATTATGAAGACTATGAAAATATCTAGACTTGCATTGTTTTCTCTCGCTGTAAGTCTTTTTATTTTACAAATTTTAATACCATTTCATCATTTTGCATTAAGTCTTCAGATTAAAAGTGTTATGTTTGGCTGGTCATGGGATGGCCTCGCGACTGTCTGAGCTCATCCCAGGACACCATCATCTTCCCTCACATCCAGTCCCACCGCCTAGCATATGTAGTGCGCTCTTCGTCCTGTTAAGAAGGCCCTGCGGTGGGAACCATGGAAACAGCTTCTTCTGATTATGTCAGTGCAGTGGGGTATTGAAACTCTTGCTGTGCTTCCAGACAGTGCCTTCACAATGAGGTTTTCTGCCTGCTTCTAACCTGCAGTATTGGTTGCTGTCCTACTTCTTGCTCCTCGTCTCTTGTCCAGCTTTGCCTTATTTCACCTTGTCTTCCATACCTATCTCCAGGGCAGCCCCTCTTCTCCCTGCCTTGCCCTTCCTTTCCCTGTTCCATTGCAGTCCACATCTCACCTGTCCTTTTCTGAATTCTCTTGGTGCTGTCTTGTCTGTGATTGTCCTTGGTTTCCCTGTGAATTCACTCCTGTCTGGGTCTGACTCTGCTTGATCTCCACCTGCCCTGACCTTGGCCTGCTTCTTGACACTGCCTACTGACTCACCTTGGGACCATTGCCTGTTGACCTCTAGCACCCAAGGGCTTAATTTGTGGGGAAAGGGAGTTGGAATAGTTGAAGCCCAGTCCTCATCTATGAGCATGTCTGCCTGCCGTCAGTGTGGGCCTAGTGGGTTCACCTCCTAGGTTGTATCAATGACATCACACTCTGTGCCAAAAATTTCAAAATATTTTCAAAGATATCCCTTTGCTAGGGATATGCATTTGTTTTGAACTTATGTGTAATCTGCAACGGATAGGTCCCTTTTCGTTGCATTCGTGGGTCCGCGAAACATATGGCGAACCCCCACGAATGCAACATATCATTACCAAATTTTTGTGCATCTTAAGGAGCGAATATAAAAATAAGCTAACTAAAACCCCCACCCTCCTGAGCCCCCAAGACTTACCAAAAGTCCCTGGTGGTCCAGCGGGCATCTGGGAGCAAACTCCTGCACTTGGGCCATCGGCTGCCAGTATTCAAAATGACGCCGATAGCCTTTACCCTTACTATGTCATGGGGCTACCGGTGCCATTGGTAGGCCCCTGTCACATAGAAGGAGCACAAGATGGTGCCAGCTGTCCATTGCTCCTACCATGTGACAGGGGCCGACCAATGGCACCGGTAGCCCTGTGACATAGTAAGGGCAAAGGGCCGTCGGCTGCCAGTAATCAAAATGGCGCCGATGGCCTTTTGCCCTTACTAGTTCATAGGGGCCGACCAATGGCACCGATAGCCCCTGTGACATAGTAAGGGCAAAGGGCCGTCGGCGCCATTTTGATTACTGGCAGCTGTCGGCCCTTTGCCCTTACTATGTCACGGGGCTACCGGTGCCATTGGTTGGCCCCTATGACGTAGTAAGGGCAAAGGACCATTTGCTCCATTTTGATTACTTGACAATCAACCACTATTAATCCACAACCGTGGGGGTAAATACAATTATACACCACTCAAAACCCACACCTAACAAACTCTTATATTTTTTAAGTTAAATTTTAAGTTAAATTTTAATTACATTTATTAAAATTCACCTATGTGAACTCACACCCAAGAACGATTAATTCCTAACATAATCTTTATAAAATTTATTTGGTGTATGGTAATGCTTCATAAACTACCAAGAGCACTTAACCTTTAGTGCCTTGTATGCAATTTCTTGTTTAATCATGAGCTCCACCGTCCACCCTACCCTGTTTTTGTTTTTATTTTGATTTTCAAAAATTTCTCTAATTATATGTAGGTTTTATATAGTTTTTGCAGAAATTAATTTTGTTTTCATTTTTTTGTTTTTTTTTTTTAAATTGAGTGTGAAAACACTGTGTATCGAACAAAGAATGCCAGGTCGCCAATGTGTTAAACTAGAGCATAAGATCCCACTTATCTCAACGTTTGCAATTCTCCATTTTTTGAAAAAAAGAGCATGGAGGAGCAGCGCTAAGGCGAGCTCGGTACAGACTTTAATGAACAGATGAAAGAACAGTTGACAAGGAATCGCAATATGCAGCGTTTGAGTGGCTTCTCCTGATGAAGAACATTCGAAACTGGGCCTTGTTGGGGCAAGTGCCGCTACGGAGGAACTTTGAGAATTCCCGAGGGGAATCACGTGACGTCGGTGCCACGTCGGAGTGAAGCGGCGTCACGTGATTCCCCTCGGGTCCACTCCCAGACCCCTCGTTGGGCCCAAAAGGCACTTTTGGCCAGCTTGGGGGGGTCAGGAGGCCCCCCCAAGCTGGCCAAAAGTGCCGTTTGGGCCTAACGAGGGGTCCGGGAGCGGAACCGCGATGGACCACGTGACGTCGGCGTCACGTCGGAGTGACGCGGACGTCACGTGATTCCCCGCACGTCCGCTCCCGGACCCTCACGGAACTTTTGGCCAGCTTGGGGAGTTTTGGTAAGTCTTGGGGGGGGGGGATTAAGGAGGGTGAGGGGTTTAAATTTTTATTTAGATCAACAATCGCGATTTCCAACGTATTCAACATAGCTATGTTGAATAAGTTGGAAATCCGATCGTTTACGCCTCATCACTTTTTTAAGTTAAACAAAAAAAATAAGTTGTGTTTTACATTTAAGTTCAAAACGAATGCACACCCCTAATAGTCACTATCAGTCGCCTGGTCAGGACATCTAGAAAAGATTTTAGAACCTGCAGGTCTTCCTTTAAAATATGAAAGATCTGTATTGTGTTTATCTCAGATAATCAAAAAGCATATTCCTTCTGTGATTAATTTTTATCACATTGTATGGGGCAAACCTCTGGCAACGTGGGATTCAACCTGCAGATTATCAGTGAGTGTTAATCAGCAAATAATGGTCTGTGAGCTTCTGTTCAGGTAATAGGTCAAAGGATAGTAAGGTGTAATGATCAGTCAGCCATGTATTGTCTTTCAGATGTTTACCCATCACTTGTACCAATTGCATATATTCTCTGACACAGCATTTGTTTTTAAAATCAGGTTGAAGAGGCTTTCTGGGGACTTGTTCACCATCCACATACAGAGCAGCAAAATTAAAATAATGATTAAAAATGAAGAAGTTTTTTAAGGATAATTATCACTGAAAGTGTTGTTAAGCATGAAGCCCAACATGCTGTTTGAGAATCTGCCTGATAAAGAGTTTTTCCTATTTAGTCACATGGGATCCAGTAGGATTGCTAAAGACTTTCCAGCCCACATGGTCCACCACATATTTGGTAGGGATGTGCATTTGTTTTGAACGAATGCGCAATCCGCAATGTATAGGTCCCTATTCGTTGCATTCATGGGGTTCCGAAATGTATAGCGAACCCCCACGAATGCAACGTATCATTAAAGAATAAAACCCCCACCCTCCTGACCCCCCCAAGACGTTCCAAAAGTCCCTGGTGGTCCAGCGGGGGTCCTGAAGCTATCTCCTGCACTCGGGCCTTCGGCTGCCGGTATTCAAAATGGTGCCGATAGCCTTTGCCCTTACTATGTCACAGGGACTACCCTGTGACATAGTAGGAGCAATGGACGGCCAGCACCATCTTGTGCTCCTACCATGTCACAGGGGCTGACCAATGGCACCAGTAGCCCCTGTGACATAGTAAAGGCAAAGGCTATCAGCACCATTTTGAATACTGGCAGCTGACAGCCAGGGACTTTTGGCAAGTCTTGGGGAGAATCCTGACCTTGCTGACTTGCCAAAAGTCCGTGGTGGTCCAGTCTTGGGGGGGGTCTTGGGGGGGGGGGGTCAGGAGTCTCCCCCAAGACCCCCCTCCATGCCGGCCGTCCACTGCTCCTATCATGTGACAGGGGCCGACCAATGGCACCAGAAGCCCCTGTGACATAGTAAGGGGAAAGGCTATCGGTGCCATTTTGAATACCAGCAGCCGATGGCCCGAGTGCAGGAGAATGCTCCAGGATCCCCGCTGGACCACCAGGGACTTTTGGCAAGTCTTGGGGGGGTCAGGAGGGTGGGGGTTTGTAGTTAATTAAGTTTAAAGGGTTGGGATGGTTTTTTTTTTTTACTTTAATGGGAAACGAATCCCATATGTAACTAATGGACGAATTGGAGTCCCATGAAAACGGATGTAACGAATTTGGGTCCCAATGAATATGAATACCAAATCGAATGTATCCGTCCCTGCTGCAGATCCCTAATATTTGGCATTAGCTTTCAGTAGAACTTCCGCATGCCCCGTTTGCACTGTTATTCCCTTTATAAATAATGTTGTGAATAGGATGAGGAACATCACTGCTCTTTAAACAGAATGTCTCTTTGTTAAACATTAGTTTAATGTTCATATCCATGCCATTTATCAGTAATTTTTCTTAAAAAAAAAAAAAGAGATCACTGTGTAAGTGTCCCAGCAGCTTTGCCTTGTGGCTAGATGCTGTAAAATAAGATCTTTCTATAAAACTGGCATTGTGGGCCCCACCTCTTTCTCTTCATGGTTTATGGCTGTGTCTGTATAAAACAGGCTTTCTGTAAACAGTGTTTTGGGGAGCCCTTCACAATAATTGAGCAGCAACCCTATGAGGGATCTATAAGGACTACAATTGTTGCTCAAACTAGTGAGTCAGTCTCTGAGAGTTACCTCCAGCTGGCTAAAAACAAAGGCCATTCATATTTTTATTATTATTTATTTATCACATTATCCAATGGTTTTAGGTGAATACAGAATAATATATATATAAAGAACAGAGAATCAGAACAATACCAAATAAATATTGGCAAAAACTAAAAAAATTGTCCGTCAATGCTATTTTGGCCTCCATATCAAGGTCTGATCCATCTTCTTTCACAGTTTTACAGGTCAAGTACAGCAGCATGTTGTTTAAATCCAGGTAATCCTTTCCATGCCCGGCTATGTAAAAATCAAAGGGACCATTTCTGATAAGGCAGATAATAGTGGAATTTCCATGTAAATACTTTTTTTGTTGCTGATTTGAGTAGGGACTATTTGATACTGATCCTATTCTGATTTCACGCATTCTTCAGACCTGTGGTGTACCAATGTTTCATGGAGGAGAGGTTTCTCTTCTTAGATTTGTGGTTAGGCATCTGAAACTTGCCACATCTGGACTTCATTTCTTTAAAATGTTCAGGAGTCTCCTGATAATTGGTTCGCTTGTTTTAAAAATCTCATCTAAGCACTTCTAGTCTTGACCATGTTGGTTCTGTGTTGCCATTTATTTTATTCAGAACAGCTGTAGTGACATGGCCCATAGGTATATTATTGGAGATGAAATTCTTCTAAGGACAAAGGAAGAGCAGGATCTGGGGGTAATTGTATCTGATGATCTTAAGGTGGCCAAATAGGTGGTTAAAGTGACAGTAAAAGCCAGAAAGATGCTTGGTTGCATAGGGAGAGGAATATCAGCAAAAAAAGGGAAGTGATATTGCCCCTGTATAGATCGCTGGTGAGAGCTCACTTGGAATACTGTGTACAATAGGGGTGTGCATTCGGATTGACCGCATTAGTAAAACGCAACTCATATTTTTTTTTTACTTAAAAAATTGATTCGACATAAACGATCGGATTTCCCACATATCGAACATAGATATGTTCGATATGTGGGAAATCGCGATTGTTGAGCCAAAATAAAAATATAAACCCCCTCACCCTCCTTAATCCCCCCCCCCCCGACTTACCACAACTCCCTGGTGATGGAGCGAGGAGTGAGGACGCCATTTCTGCAATCCTTGGCGAGAAGCATGTGACGTCGGCGGCACGTCGAGTGACGCAGGCGTCACGTGATTCCCGGCTCGTTCACGCCGGACAGCTCGTTCGGCCCAAAAAGAACTTTTGGCCAGCTTGAGGGGGTCAGGAGGCCCCCCCAAGCTGGCCAAAAGTTCTTTTTGGGCCGAACGAGCCGTCCGGCGCGAACTTGCCGGGAATCACGTGACGTCGGCGTCACGTGATTCCCGGCGAGTTCGCGCCGGACGGCTCGTTCGGCCCAAAAAGAACTTTGGCCAGCTTGGGGGGGCCTCCTGACCCCCCCAAGCTGGCCAAAAGTTCTTTTTGGGCCGAACGAGCCGTCCGGCGCGAACTCGCCGGGAATCACGTGGCGCCGCATCACTCAGACGCGACGTCACGTGATTCCCGGCGAGTTCGCGCCGGACGGCTCGTTCGGCCCAAAAAGAACTTTTGGCCAGCTTGGGGGGGTCAAGAGGCCCCCCCAAGCTGGCCAAAAGTTCTTTTTGGGCCGAACGAGCCGTCCGGCGCGAACGAGCCGGGAATCACGTGACACCGCGTCACTCGACGTGCCACCGACGTCACATGCTTCTCGCCAAGGATTGCAGAAATGACGTCCTCACTCCTCGCTCGATCACCAGGGAGTTGTGGTAAGTCTGGGGGGGGGATTAAGGAGGGTGAGGGGGTTTAAATTTTTTTTTTGCACATATGTACATATACCCAACTCATTGGATTTTTTTTATGTCCATATTGGCCGCAAGTGGGACCCCCTTTCGGACATAAAAAATATGAACATAAAATTTTGCTCTGCACATCCCTAGTGTACAATGTTATTTATTTTATTTAAAAATTATTCTATGCTGCTCTATCCTATGTCCTAGATGGCTTACAGTAAAACAATTACAATTATATAAATGATTAAAAACAACAATTAAATAATAACATTTTGAACACAGAATGTAAAAAAAAACCAAAACACCAATAATATATAAAAGATAAAAAGACATGAAAATTACAAAGTACCGGCAGATCAAGAGTAAATTCTTAGAAATCTTGTCTTCTTAATAAAATGTTTTACTGAATCGGTGAGCTTTGACTTGTTTTTTGATCATTACTTAGTGCATTTTTTTGTTTTCTCAGGGCTAATAGTAACTGATTCCAAAGTTGTGGGCCTACAACTGAGATTAATTTGTTATGGATTTTGAGTGACAATTCAACTTGTAGCTGGGGATCTTGAATGAGCTCTGATTTTCTGATCTGAGACTTCATGATGGGCGGTAGATTTTCAGCAAAGTGCTGATACATAATGAAGCAGCTGCATTCATGGCATTGAACAACCTACATAGGATTTTAAAGTGGATGCAAACCAGTATAAGGCACAGAGAACTGGACTGATATGCTCAAAGACGACTCTGAGATTTTTTGCTGGTGAAAAATTGGGAATATTCTGTGAGTGAAAAAGAAAGAAGATGGAGCTTTGGTTTTTGAATTTCTACTCAGTTAGAATACTTCCATCTTAGAAATATTCAATGTGAGTCAATTGTGAGACAACCAAGTTTTAGTGAATTGAGAGTAGGACAAGTGTGGTTGAGGAATTAGATGATGCTGGAAAAAAAGAACTGAATGTCATCAACATAGATGCTGCAATGGACTTCTAAACCAGCAAGAAGTTTGCCATGATAATAAATATTAGGGATGTGAATCGTGTCCTCGATCGTCTTAACGATCGATTTCGGCTGGGAGGGGGAGGGAATCGTATTGTTGCCGTTTGGGGGGGGTAAAATATCGTGAAAAATCGTTAAAAAATCGTTAAAAATCGAAAAAATCGAAAAATCGAAAAACCGGCACATTAAAACCCCCTAAAGCCCACCCCCGACCCTTTAAATTAAATCCCCCACCCTCCCGAACCCCCCCCCCCAAATAACTTAAATAACCTGCGGGTCCAGCGGCGGTCCGGAACGGCAGCGGTCCGGAACGGGCTCCTGCTCCTGAATCTTGTCATCTTCACCCGGCGCCATTTTCCAAAATGGCGCCGAAAAATGGCGGCGGCCATAGACGAAAAAGATTGGACGGCAGGAGGTCCTTCCGGACCCCCGCTGGACTTTTGGCAAGTCTCGTGGGGGTCAGGAGGCCCCCCACAAGCTGGCCAAAAGTTCCTGGAGGTCCAGCGGGGGTCAGGGAGCGATTTCCCGCCGCAAATCGTTTTCGTATGGAAAATGGCGCCGGCAGGAGATCGACTGCAGGAGGTCGTTCAGCGAGGCGCCGGAACCCTCGCTGAACGACCTCCTGCAGTCGATCTCCTGCCGGCGCCATTTTCCGTACGAAAACGATTCGCGGCGGGAAATCGCTCCCTGACCCCCGCTGGACCTCCAGGAACTTTTGGCCAGCTTGTGGGGGGCCTCCTGACCCCCACGAGACTTGCCAAAAGTCCAGCGGGGGTCCGGACGGACCTCCTGCCGTCCAATCTTTTTCGTCTATGGCCGCCGCCATTTTTCGGCGCCATTTTGGAAAATGGCGCCGGCTGAAGACGACAAGATTCAGGAGCAGGAGCCCGTTCCGGACCGCTGCCGTTCCGGACCGCCGCTGGACCCGCAGGTTATTTAAGTTATTTGGGGGGGGTTCGGGAGGGTGGGGGATTTAATTTAAAGGGTCGGGGGTGGGTTTTAGGGGGTTTTAGTGTGCCGGCTCACGATTCTAACGATTTATAACGATAAATCGTTAGAATCTGTATTGTATTGTGTTCCATAACGGTTTAAGACGATATTAAAATTATCGGACGATAATTTTAATCGTCCTAAAACGATTCACATCCCTAATAAATATATATTTTAAATAATATTGCATAGACTGAGGAGTCCTGTCTCAAGTGGATACCATTGGCAAGGCTTGCAGCTCAGGCTCCTGTCTCAAGTGGATACCAGGAAGACACTTATGAATTATATGTTACCTATTGTGGTCTATTGGTGAGATATGAATTTAATTATTTTAGAACTATATTTCCCATTCCAATTTGGGCCAGGCATGCTTTCAAGATTTTATGATCTAGGGAATTGAAAGCTGAGGACAGAAATAACCAAGATGAAATTTTTGCCATTATCAAACCCTCAAAAGATTGTATCTAAGCTTCATCTGATTAGTAATTTAGTACTGTGTTTCTTTCTAAAGCCTTTAAGAAGGAGTCTGATGAAAGCTTATTTTAATGACTGAGGGAAGGTTCCAGATGTAAGGGAAAGGTTGATGAGTTTAGTGAGTGTTTTACTGATATCATTAATAAGGACTCTCATAGAGATCACGTGACCTGTTGACGGGAGAGGATGTGATCCCCCGTCGCTGCGCTTCGGCCTCCGCCCTCGGTCCTCATCCGTTGCCATCAGCGGCCTTTACCACCGTGCCGGACCTGGCTACGCTTGTCGGCAACGCGGCGCGGCAGGGAAAGTTAGATGGCGACGCGGGGGGGCAAAAAAGACAAGGACAAGGAGAGAGAAAAGGCGCGCATGGCGGACGGCGACCCGGAACTGCCTGGGGGGATGCCGGAACAAACCACGCCCGCGACTGCCGCGACGGCGGAGCTGACTGCGGCGGTACTTGCGGCCCTTACCCCGGAGTTTAACAAAATATCAGAACAACTGAAAGAGCTCGGCGTGGGGATGGCCGCGATTGATCGCCGTTTTGAAGAGCTGGAAACGCGAGTCTCAAGCAACCAAGATGGCCTCCACACTGCCACTGCTGATATCGCGGCTCTGAAGGCTGAAATGGGTAAGCAGGCCCTCCGCATTGACGACCTCGAAAATCGCTCCCGCCGGGCAAACATTCGACTAGTGGGATTGCCAGAAAGCCTGCCTGACTATCAATTGCCCACGTTTCTCGAGGGATGGCTCCCCCAGGTTTTAAAGCTATCGGGTCTGTCTGGGCCCCTTCGGGTGGAACGTGCTCATCGCCTGGGACCCAAGCGGGAGAACCAGGCTAAACCTCGCATGGTGATTGCTAAAATTCTAAACTACTCGCACAAGGCAGCCATTATAAAGGCTTTTCAGCAAGGGCCTAAACCCAGCTATGAGAACCAGCCAATTCTGATTTTCCAGGATTTTTCTCAAGCAGTGTCTCAGCAGCGCAAGGTTCTGGTGCCGTATTGTTCACAGCTTTTTCAAAGGGGCATCCGTGCACTCCTGGTATACCCAGCAAAAATGAGGATCCAAACAGACCAGGGGGTGCGCTGGTTTACTGAAGCAGCAGCAATCCAGCAATATATCCAGGCCTTGCCCAGTCCAGCAGCATTGGTGACCTGATGGAGAACATAAGAAAATGCTATACTGGGTCAGACCACGGATCCATCCAGATCAACAGCGGAGAATGTGGACATTACTATTATTGGACTACCAATATTTTTTTTTCTTGTTCCCGGCGGACTTCTGTGGTTTGGTGACCCCTGGTTCAGTGTGGGGTGTTTCCTTCCCGGGCGGCCCTGGACCGCTAATGCGGCAACTCTAGGACCTTCCAGCCCATGCTCATGCACTTCTGGCTAGTCCGGGCGGCAAGTGGACAATGTTGGATCTGATTGCCCAGGTGGGAGAAGACTGGCTGCAGGTTGGCTGTCGCTACGGAGTTCCCAGCAGGTTAAGAGGGCAGCACTATTCCAGTGGCAGAGGCAGCGCCTACTTAATGACTGGCACAGATTGTGTTCTAAATTGACTGTTCTGGTTTCTCTGCAAGTTAACTGTTCTTGATTATTTTGGTTTGTAGGCTGTTTGGTGGGGATGGATGGGGGGGGGGGGGGGGGGGGGGGGGCCGAGCCTAGGGTTAGTGTGATCTTTCCTACTATCATTAGGATGGTGGGACAAGGGGTATGTGTGGGGTGGGGGGTGGGGGGGTGGGGTAGAGATAAGGGGACGGGGATCGGGGGTAGAGACCATGTTTAGGTTCCACGGGGGAACCTCTGTTAAATATCCATTACTCACATTCCATGATCTGAGGGGGACGCTTTGCTGGGAGGCGTGTTCCTTCACTCAAGTGAATCTATTGTATATTTTTCATCACCTTTATACTGATTATATAGGACCATGAGTAGTTTTCGTTATTTTTCTTGGAATGTAGGAGGTATAAACTCTCCCATTAAAAGAACCAAAATTTTGCAGCTGCTGCACAAACAGAAAACGGATGTGGCCTTCCTGCAGGAGACCCATCTGTCAGATGTGGAACATGAGAAGTTGAAACAGAGGTGGGTGGGCTCAGTGTATTATGCCTCGGCCACTTCACATTCGGCTGGCGTGGCTATTTTGATTCGGAAGTCCTTTCCTCTCCAGATTACAAAGGAAATCAAGGACCCGAGTGGTCGTTATATTGTGCTTTTGGGGGAATTATTTAATACCCAAGTGATCCTTTGTAACCTATATGCCCCTAATGTGTATCGAGCCTCCTTTTTTCAGGAGCTCTGTGCTCTCCTATTACCACACTTGGATGATATGCTTATTGTGGGGGGGGATTTTAATGCGGTCAGGGACCCTTTGTTGGATACAGCCTCACCTGCAAAAACGCCAAGGCCCCCTAGTAAAGGGCTTGCCCTTTTAGAACACTCTTTGCATCTCACAGATGTGTGGCGTACGCTACATCCACAAGACGCAGAATTCACGCATGTCTCCCGGGCTCATGCAACCCACGCCCGGCTGGACTACTTGTTGTTGAGTACTAATCAGTTTAGCAAAGTGGTGGGGGCGGGGATTGAGGACATTCTGGTTTCCGATCATGCCCCAATTTGGCTTGAGTTGACGAATCCCTTGGCTCCCTACTCTACCTATGTCTGGCGATACCCATATTTTCTAGCGGAAGATGTGGCGTTTCAGGCCTATTTGAAAGAGCGCTGGGAGTTATTTGAACACTCAAATGCCCAACATAAAGATGATCCAGTACTATTTTGGCATACAGCAAAAACAGTGTTACGGGGAGATAAAATTTCGTACGTAGCTCATAGAAAGAAATCTCAGGATCAGCAACTCCTATGGCTCAGTGCTCAGTTTCAAAAAGCATGCCGGGTACTGGCCCATTGCCATTCCTTGGAAAACAGGGAAACCTATCTAACGTTGCAAACGGCTATTAATACCCTGATTCATCAACGCACAAAAAAAAGTATACTTTTTTACCGTTACCAGCTCTTCCAATTTGGGCAAAAGTCTGGTAAGCTGATGGCGACTCTTATTAAAGCGGCTAGAAGGACTCGGCATATACCTGTGATTAGAAACTCACAACAACAGGTAGTTCACGATGTTGGTATAATCCGTCAAACTTTTCATGACTACTTTTCTCACCTTTATAGTTCAGAGGGGTGGGATGAGTCCGGCTGGGAGGCTTTCGAGAATCGCATTCAACTTCCCTCCTTGACTTTGGAACATTTTCGCTATTTGAATGAACCAATTCAGGAGGAAGAAGTTCGCCGGGTCATTATGAAAGCGAGCAAGTTGAAAACACCCGGCCCTGATGGATATAGCTCTGAGTTTTATAAATGTTTGGTTGGTCCGCTCGCCACACTGCTCCCCATAGTGTTTAACGCTTTGATTGGGCAGGGGAATTTCCCCCCGGGAGGCAACCTGGCATACGTTACCTTAATACCTAAGCCAGGAAAGGACCCGCTCCTGCCTATGTCATACCGGCCCATTTCTTTGTTGAATATGGATCATAAGATTCTGGCAAAGATTTTGGCGGAGCGTCTGGGGAATATTTTGCCTTCTTTGATACAATCGAGACAAGTGGGCTTTATTAAAGGGCATTATGCCTTACGCAATATTCGTCAACTGGTAACCGCTATGGCACTCTGTCAAAGAGTGGAGGCCCCATACTTGGTGGTGAGCCTCGACGCCGAAAAGGCCTTTGACAGAGTGGAGTGGGGCTATATGTTTCATGTGTTAAAGCGGATAGGGTTTGGTGGGTATTTTTATCAAGCAGTGGAACTCCTGTATGCCAACCCAGAAGCACGTATATTAGTTAATGGAGGACTGACTGATTCGTTTGTGGTAGCCAGGGGCACCAGACAAGGGTGCCCACTCTCCCCATTACTTTTTCTTCTTGTTTTGGAACCTTTTTTGCGGGCTATTCAGGATACGCCAGCCATTAGGGGTATACAATTTCAAGGTGAAGGTCAGACAGAGGTTTTCAAATACGCAGCCTTCGCTGACGATGTGCTATTATTTCTTACGTCCCCACAAAGGTCTCTACCGTTACGCTTGGAGTTGTTTAGCACTTTTGCTGCTTTATCTGGCATGCGTATTAATTGGGACAAGTCCGAAGCCCTGGCATTTCCAGACTCTCTTAAAGAACGTTGGGGGGGGGGGGGGGTCCTTTCCCCTACAGTGGGCCCCGGGCGCTCTTAAATACTTGGGGATTTTCCTTACGAATGATATATCACAAATATATCATCTTAACATATCTCGGCTACTACACCTCACTCAGGAAAAATTGGACACTTGGCATGCATTGCCGCTCTCTCTCGTGGGCAGAGTTAATTTGTTCAAAATGGTGATTCTGCCCAAGTGGCTGTATGCCTTTCAAAACTTCCCTATGTTGCTTGCTGCCAGACATTTGAAACGCATAGATCAGTTGCTTCGCAGGTTCATTTGGAGGGGGAAAAAGGCCAGGATTCAGTTGTCATGGTTAAAGTATCCTTGGAATAGAGGTGGTTTGGGAGTTCCGAACCTCTATAATTATGGAATGGCGGCTAACTTCCGCATACTCCGGGGCTGGTTTCTAGGGAAGTCGGCTTAAGTCAACATAGTGGCCGAGGCCGCCTTTACTAGGCCTCTGGCTTTAACTTATGTGCTTATGAGCCAAGGTCCTGACATTCCCCCTGGGTTGGTCACTCACCCGCTTATCGCACCCCTCAGGAAAACTTGGGTCCGTCTGACGCGCCAACTAGGGATTCCCCGCCAGTGTACAATGCTGGCACCCATTTGTGGCAACCCAGATTTTACCCCTGGGGATACGACGGCACATTTTAGGCGGTGGTGTCACCAGGATGTATTATATTTGGGACATGCTATGGAGGCTGACGGATGTCTCCTGACGTTTGATCATATGCAAGAATTATATGATCTTCCGGCATCTCATTTTTTTGGATATATGCAGCTCACCCATTACATCCGGTCTTTGGGTTCCCCGGCCCAGAACTCAGCAGCTTTTAAAACTTTAAATGAGTTTTTTCAATTTGACCAGTCTGCGGAGCTGCCCCTCTCGACTTATTATAAGCGGTTCTGCAGTAGGATCTCTAATGCTTCCTATCAAGTCCTGATAGACCACTGGAATCGAGATGGCATTTTTGTATTAACACTCCCTATTTTGCTTCTAGTGTGCGAAGTATTTTTAACGTGGCTGGAAGCATGTATTTTAGGGAAATGCATTTAAAATTTTTACATAGGGCCTATCTTTCGCCTCACATTGCTTTTAAAGCTGGTATTGTTACTGCTGCTGGGTGTGTGCGCTGTGGGACGCCAAAGGGGACTTTGTCCCATGTTTTCTGGGAGTGTCCCTCTGTACAAAAATATTGGCATTGCATTGGGGGCTATATGGAGTCGCTGGGGGGGACTCGCCTACCCTTTTCTCCATATCTTTGGCTGTTTCACTGTGTTAGTCACCACCTGGTGCGTCAGCCGGGTCTTCGGAGTTTGTTCAAAAAGGCTGGACTGGTGGGGAAGAAGGTGTTGCTTCTCCACTGGTGTGATGAGGAGCCGCCTTCTTTCTGGACCTGGCGAATTCATTTTCATAGACTTATACAGATGGAATAGCTTTACTCCCAGAGCTCGCCAAAACGGAGGAAACTATTTCTGCAAATCTGGGAGCCTTATGTCCAAACTTTGCCTCCTAGAGCTAGAAGTTTGGTTCTTAATACTTGTCACTGAGTACCTGAAGAGTTAATGGAGAGCATTCATGGTTTTATGGGTCTCTTGGGGGAGGGAGGGGGAATGGGGTTTGTGGGATTATGGGGGGGAAGATGGGTAGCGTTGAATATTGGAAAAAGGGTGTGATAATTGCTTCATCAATGCGTTGCTTGTTTTGGACGTACTTTTTTTTTATGCTCATGATGTTATGCAACGTTTGTTTTTGTCATGTTTGTGAATCACCCAATAAAAACAGTGATTACAAAAAAAAAAAAAAAAGGACTCTCATGACCACTACATTACATATGTCTAGAGGACAGTAAGTTTGATTAATCATTTTTCAATGCCTGTGATATTCCCTGGTGAAACAATTTAAAAGTGGAGGAGTAGCCTAGTGGTTAGAGCAGTGGGCAGTGTGCTATGAACCAGGAGACCAGCATTTGAGTCCCACTGATGCTCCTTGTGACCTTGGGCAAATCACTTTACCCTCCATTGCCTCAGGTACAAACTTAGATTATAAATCCTCTGGGGATAGGGAAATACCTACAGTACCTGAATGTAATCCACTTTGAAGTGCTACAAAAAGTGGAATATAAATCTAAAAAAATAAATACATGTAGGGGTGATTTGATCTTGGGTCAAGTCATTTGGTATGGGCAAGGAATGAAAGTTTTGGTGTAGTGAGGTGATTTTGTCTCTGAAAAGGTTGGCAAATGAATTAGGATTTAGGACTGAATTCAGTTCATGGGATTTCATGTTTGAGATAGAACTTGTCATTCTAGGAAGAATTAGGAAAAATTCTTTGGGACTGTTATATATAGCTTGAGTGTATATTCTTTTTTTGACTTTGATTGTTTCATTTTTATATTTCTCCAATGTTGTATTATACTGTAATAGGTTCTCATTCATTTTATGTTTTTGCCATCATCTCTCTTTTTTTCCTTAATTCTGTTTTTAATTATTGGAGAGTGTGTACACAATTTTGCTCTAGTTTTCCATTTAATGGTAACTTGTTTCAGAGGAGCTAGTTTATCAATTGTTGTATTCAATGTTTTGTTCCAAAAATCAATGCCTTCTGTAATGTCATTAATATTTCCCTCCACTATCTATAGTGTTCAGTTGTCATGCAATTCTTTGTTATCTATATGTCTTCTCTTATTAATGACTGATGGTTTGGGCTTAATTAGAAGGGGTAATAGGGAAATATTGAATCTTAATAAGAAATGATCACTAGACGGTGATTCTATACATGATATTCATGATAAATTTAGAGTGGCACGCTTTTTAGTTATAAAAATTAGGTTAAGAATATGTTCATGTTGATGTGTTGGCATATTAACCCTTTTGTCCCAACTTAGGGCATGCATAGTGGGAGGAATCCTTTACAAGCATAGGAAAGAGGAATGCTGTCTACATGGAAATTAAAGTCTCCTTGAATAATAATATTGTTGAGTTCTTGTCTTATTTATTTATTTATTTTATTTAGGGGTTTTTTATATACCGAGGCACGTTTGCAAAACATCACCTCGGTTCACAATGTAACATAACTTAGCATCAAGCTTTACAATAATAACATTAACAGGGAGAGGGTTAACAAGGGCAGGAGATGATAATACGAGAATTATATACATATGTACATGTTAGTTTTAACAAGTGAGTTAATTCTGTTAGAACATCTATGACTGGGGAATAATCATTATTTAGGGATTCTGGGGGACAATAGACCAAACTGATTCCCCATCGTTTGTTATTTACAAATAGGACCTCATCGGGTGTTGTAATGGAGTGTTAGGAAGCGCTAGGAGAGTGGTTCCACTTCCTAGGAGAATGTGTGTTCTTGGACCATGGCTCGACCCTAGAGGAACTCTGAAGAGGTGCCGAGGCAGGCAAGGTGTGCCCGAACATGGGCAGGACAGGAGCAAGGCTTGACTGAAGCGAGGGAATCCGGAACAGGAACCAGGCTGGACCCGGCCTCTGCTGGACCTGCAAGCACCAGTATGACCCAGCAATGCAATGCTGGTCACGAGAGTAGCCCTCCGGCCACTCGAAAGCCCTTTCAATCCCGCCGCTTGGGAACGACGAGTGCGTGAGGCCAGACGGAGGCTGAGAGCAGGAACATGAAGACTCAGACGTAGACTTGGGTACTCAGAGGGTTCAGATGTAGACTTGGATACTCAGACGAAGACTCAGGCGAGGACTTGGATAATCAGACGAAGACTCAGGTAAGTATTTGGAGAATCAGATGAAGACTCAGGTGAAGACTCAGATTACTCAGGAGTTCTAGCAAGGATTCGGGTTACTCAGGAGTTTCAAGCAAGGATTCAGAAGTCAAGCGAAAGCACTGGGTGAGAACTGCACCACAGTACGTCCTACACAGCTGCCCATGGTTGGTCGCGGACCACGCTGTACACAAAGCAGACTCCAGATGAGATAATGGAGATTGAGACTGGAACATGGTGAAGATTTAGTAGAGACCTGCAGGGGGGCATGCCCTTCACAGCTGCCTGTGGCTGATCGCGGACCAGGTTCTGGCAGAGTCTTCAGGAATGGACGGAGCAGGCACAAGGGGACTCCTTAGACCAGGAACAAGATACACAGGAACAAGGCTTTAAGAAGGAAGTCTCCCGGAGGATTGAGGTGCAGGTGAGAGGAAGGCCTTATACCACGAAATGCCCTACAAAGTCAACCCATGGGCTGGTCACGGACCATGACATGGCACACCAGGAAAGGTGGGCACAAGGAACCTGGGAAATGGTCGCAGAAGAGAAGGCAAGGGTGTCAGGATCAAGACAACAGGAGCACGGAGCGTCTGGAACATCAGGACATGGACCAACAGGACTATAGGAACTGAACCACAAAATAACAGTACATCTGGAGTATCAAGGCTTTCAGGAACGTTACCACAGGACAACAGGGCATCTGGACATGGAACATCAGGATTTCCAGGAACGAAGGCACAGACGAAGACAAAGGAGCTCCAATGAGAAACACAAGACCTTGAAGAAGCGATGAACCTCAGAATCCTCCTGGACCAATGGACTGGAACATCCAGGAGCGAACTGACTCCTTGCAAAGGCAACAAGGGACTGGCAAAGGGCCCTATTTATAGGGCTAAGGCAGAACAGGTTGATGATGTCATCTTCGAGGGCCGCGGGGCTTTTCCCACCACTGGCCCTTTAAAGGCCGAGCAGAGGCGTGCACCGACGCCTAGGGAAAGGCAGGAGGAAGCAGGAGCAGATGGACGTGCTGGCAGCATACCTGCCACGTGGAAGGCCCTAAGGACAGCATCATCATCATCGGCAGCCCTGCCACGAAGATGGATGAAGAGGCAGGCTGCAGGAGCGGCTTCCTGCTGTGAAGATGGAAGAAGGAGCACAGGCACTGGCAAGGACGGCTTCCCTGCTGTCTGAGGACCCCGACAGTGGCTTCAGCTGTGAAGATGATGTGTCAGGCAGCTCAGCCCTGCCATGCAGGGCAGGAGATGGCCATGGCCTCTGAGACGCGGAGGATGGCGTCAGCGGTGGACTGCCATGCTCGAGCAGAGAGCAGATGGGAGGGAAGGTAGGGGACCTGCCCGCACCCATCGCAGGCAGGATCACAACAGTACCCCCTCCTCAAAGACCCCTCCCCAAGCCTCTTGTTAACAACTTGGAAAGAAGAAGGGATTACTCCATACCGTCAGGAGGCAATCAAGGAACCAAGGGCAGAAGCTGGAACTTCTTAGCGAGGAACTGTAGTGAGGAAAATTCTTGAACTGAAGACAGGAAACGGAGGTGGTCAATGACCAGACAAGATGTACATAGAATACAGAATTCTGAAGGTGCTGGTCAGGCAAAATATGGGATTGCAGAAAGCAAGATGGCATCTCTGGTTCTTATAGGCAAGGTGGTAGAAACTTTTGACTCCCATCTGATTTAAAAGACAGGATACAGACAGGAGTCCTTTTTGAATTCTTCTAGGCCGAAACTGTAGTAGAAAGGAAGAAGTATCAAGGTGCAGAGTAGAAGCTGAGTTGAAAGGTCTACAAAGACTAGTAGTCCAGTGATTCTAGATGGAAAAAGCTGAAAGCAAGGATCTAGGTAGCAGCCCAGGATGCGTCAAGGAATAGTCTTGGTATTTCTGGAATTTCATTCCCATAGTTGTCCAATTTCGGATTATAAGCATGGAAAAGCATTCAGAATTGGACACTATCCAGTAGTTCGAGAGCCAGACCATAGGGAATTCTTGTGACCGGGTGACTAGGCAGTCTCTTGGATACTGGGATGTTGAAGCAAGCGAGAGCTCCTAGTAAGTGGTATTTAAGTATAGCAGGTCTAATACGATTAGCCAGCTGCTGGTGACCACAGAATGGGAATACTCTCGTAGGGTGAAGTTTTCTCACAAGAAACATAGGATGAAGTCCTCTTGCAGATAATTGGTCTCCATATAGCAGACACACGTAGTTGTTTAGACTCACTCGGACTGGAGATGAGAATACTTTAAAAGCAGAGCGGGACTATTGCAGACTCAGATCTCCTTAGATCTCCCTTAAAGGGGTGGACCCTTAGACAAGGGTAGAATTCAGCAATGCTTGGCAAGGTTGATTGTCGTGCTTAAGTTGTTCTTGACTGATGGTAGAGAGGTCCTGTGCCATATAAACAGACAGATGCAGGCTGACGGACAGGTAGATAAGGTGTCATCCTCTGGACTACTTGAGAACAAGCCAGGAGAAGATACACTAGGAAAGACGTACTTAACAGGATCTTTAATTGGATGAGGACGCTTGCAGCGGATTCCAAACTCTTTCAACAAATTAGAACCCAGAGAAGAGGTCTCCAATTCCTCTCTAGTAGGAGATGTAACATTGCAGAAGAAAATGTTGAAAGCAAGGAATCACAGAGAGATGTCACTGGTCTTGAGCACAGGATGGTGAGTGAAGCTAGAGTGTGGTAAGTGGTGGAACTGAAGAAGCAGAGCGGGATGAGCGGAAAAACTCATTGGTTCAACTCAAGGAAGAGATGAGAGATAATTCAGGCCCCATTGGAAGGATGACAACAGATGGGCTGCAGGCGCCTCCTGCAGGTCGTCTGGAGAGAAGTACCAAAGACTGATGAGTTGAAGACTCAGAAGAGTGTATACATCTTTTGCAAGATGGTGAACTTGATGGACGAGATGCACAGGATTTCCAGCATAATAAGCTCAAGGGAACAGGCAACTCCTGCTGGTAGAACAAAGTCTACCCTAGAGGAGAAAAAATAAAAAATCTTTACAAGGTGGAAGCAGGGGAACGAATCAGAAGCTTAGCAGCTTGGTGGATGCTGGTGAACCTAGGTGCAGGCACCTCCTGCAGGTTGTAAAACAAAAATATATCCATGCCATACAAGGTTTCCAAGAAGGTACTTGATGGAAGCAGATGCTAGAGCCTATAGCGATGGTAGGAAAAAACAAACAAAAAAAAATCCAAAACAAACTGGTGCCCCCAGCAGGTTGAAGGATAATTCAGAAAAACTTGAACAAACAATTCTTAAGAAAAAATTCTTGAATTAGAAATTCCAGAACTAGGCATCACAAGGAAATGTTTGCAGAACACATGACCTTCAAAAACTGTTAGGAAGTGCTAGGAGAGCAGTTCCACTTCCTAGGAGAATGTGTGTTCTTGGACCACGGCTCGACCATAGAGGAACTACGAAGAGCTGTCGAGGCAGGCAAGGCATGCCCGAGCATGGGCAGGGCAGGAGCAAGGCTGGACTGAAGACAAGCGAGGGCATCCGGAACGGGAACCAGGCTGGACCTGCACGCACCAATATTTATTTATTTATTTGTAGGGTTTTATATACCATCATTCGGTAAAGCCATCATAACAGTTTACAAAATCTGCAATTATCATCCAACATATGCAATTATCTTACAATCAAATGGAGTTAACATTAGAGATGTGAATCGTGTCCTTGATCGTCTTAACGATCGATTTCGGCTGGGAGGGGGAGGGAATCGTATTGTTGCCATTTGGGTGTATAAAGTATCGTGAAAATCGTTAAAATCGTGAGCCGGCACACTAAAACCCCCTAAAACCCACCCCCGACCCTTTAAATTAAATCCCCCACCCTCCCGAACCCCCCCCAAATGCCTTAAATTACCTGGGGGTCTAGCGGCACACTAAAACACGGCAACTAAAACCCCCTAAAACCCACCCCGACCCTTTAAATTAAATTCCCCCCAAATGCCTTAAATTACCTGGGGGTCCGTAGCGGCGGTCCATAGCTTAAATTACCTCCGTAGCGGCGGTCTGTAGCTAAATCGGGGGAAGGGGGAGAGCAGGAAAACCGGCACACTAAATTGTGTAGTCTTCAGCCTGCGCCATTTTGCAAAATGGCCGCCGCAAAATGGCGGCGGCCATAGACCAAAACGATTCGACGCAGGAGGTTGTTCCGGACCCCCGCTGGACTTTTGGCAAGTCTTGTGGGGGTCAGGAGGCCCCCCCAAGCTGGCCAAAAGTTCCTGGGGGTCCAGCGGGGGTCAAGGAGCGATTTCCTGCCGTGAATCGTTTTCCATACGGAAAATGGCGCCGGCAGGAGATCGACTGCAGGAGGTCATTCAGCGAGGGTTCCTGACCCCCGCTGAACGACCTCCTGCAGTCGATCTCCTGCCGGTGCCATTTTCCGTACGGAAAACGATTCGTGGCAGGAAATCGCTCCTTGACCCCCGCTGGACCCCCAAGAACTTTTGGCCAGCTTGGGGGGGCCTCCTGACCCCCACAAGACTTGCCAAAAGTCCAGCGGGGGTCCGGAACTACCTCCTGCGTCGAATCGTTTTGGTCTATGGCCGCCGCCATTTTGCGGCGGCCATTTTGCAAAATGGTGCCGGCTGAAGACTACACGATTTAGTGTGCCGGCTTTCCTGCTCTCCCCCTTCCCCCGATTTAGCTACGGACTGCCGCTACGGAGGTAATTTAAGCTATGGACCGCCGCTACGGACCCCCAGGTAATTTAAGGCATTTGGGGGGGGGGGATTTAATTTAAAGGGTCGGGGTGGGTTTTAGGGTGTTTTAGTGTGCCGTGTTTTAGTGTGCCGCTGGACCCCCAGGTAAGTTAAGGCATTTGGGAGGGGGGGGGGTTCGGGAGGGTGGGGGATTTAATTTAAAGGGTCGGGGGTGGGTTTTAGGGTGTTTTAGTGTGCCGGTTTTCCTGCCCTCCCCCTTCCCCCGATTTACGATTTTTTGACGATAAATCGGGGGAATTGGTATTGTATCGTGGCCCTAACGATTTTTGACGATTTAAAATATATCGGACGATATTTTAAATCGTCAAAAAACGATTCACATCCCTAGTTAACATAGTAGTTGGGAACAGTAGAGTTTTGTGAACAATCAACAAATCAAATCAATATGATCCAGCAACGCAATGCTGGTCACAAGAGTAGTCCTCTGGCTACTCGAAAGCTTTTAGGACCCGCCACTTGGGAACGACAAGTGCGTGAGGCCAGATGGAGGCTGAGGGCAGAAACATGAAGACACAGACATAGACTAGAGTACTCAGAGGGTTCAGACGTAGACTTGGATACTCAGACGAAGACTCAGGTTACTCAGGAGTTCAATCAAGGTTTTGGGTTATTCAGGAGTTTCAAGAAAGGATTCAGAAGTCAAGCGAAAGCACTGGGTGAGAACTGCACCGCAGTGGGCCCTACACAGCCGCCCATGGCTGGTCGCGGACCACGCTGTACACAAAGCAGACTCCAGACAAGATAATGGAGATTGAGACTGGAACATGGCGAAGATTCAGTATTTATTTATTTATTTGTTTTTATATACCGGTGTTCGGTTTACAAATAATTTATGACAGGTACAATAGATGATTAGAGAAATGTCATAGGAGGTTATAGTAGCAACATGGGTAAGAAAAACAGTGCCAAAGAGATAGCATAAAGAATTGTAGTATCACAGTGCTACAAGATAGTATAACTAGTAATGGTATAGCAGACATAATATATTGCATAAATAGTAGTAAATATCATAGTAACAGGGTAACAATAATTATCATTAGGTATATTTTGTAAAGAGAGGGTAATAGGGGTGGGTAGCATAGATAAATAGATAGCATAAATAGTTAAATAGATAGCATAAGCAGACAGCATATATTGACAGCATAAATAGACAGCATAAATAGTAATATAATGAGAGCACTTATCATTGGTGTACTAGGCTGAATTTATTGGTGTGGTGGTGGGGAGGGGGGTTGCTCTGAGTGCATGGTTAGGGGCCTGCACTGGTGTGCATCCTATACAGCTGCCTGTGGCTGGTCATGGACCACGCTGAAGCGGAGCAGGTTCTGGCAGAGCCTTAGGCACGGATGGAGCAGGCACAAGGGAACTCCTTAGACCGGGAACAAGATACACAGGAACAAGGCTTTAAGAAGGAAGTCTCCCGGAGTCTTGCACTGCAGATGAGAGGAAGGCCTTGTACCACGAAGCGCCCTACACTGCCATATCATGGGCTGGTCATGGACCATGACATGGCTTGCCAGGAAAGGTGGGCACAAGGATCCTGGGAATTGGTCACAGAAGAGAAGGCAAGGGCGTCAAGATCAAGACAACAGGAGCACGGAGTGTCTGGAACATCAGGACGTGGACCAACAGGACTACAGGAGCAGAACCATAAAACAACCAGACATCTGGAACATCAAGGCTTTCAGGAACATTACCACAGGACGACAGGACATCTGTCATGGTACATCAGGATTTCCAGGAACGAAGGCACAGACGAAGACAAAGGAGCTCCAATGAGAAACACAGGACCTTGAATAAGCGATGGACCTCAGAAGCCTCCTGGACTGATGGACTGGAACATCCAGGAGCGAACTGACTCCTTGCGAAGGCAACGAGGGACTGGCAAAGGGCCCTATTTATAGGGCTGAAGGTCCTATAAATAGGTTGATGATGTAATCTTCGAGGGTCGGGGGCTTTTCTCGCCGCTGGCCCTTTAAAGGACAAGCAGAGGTGCACGCCTGTGCCTAGGGAAAGGCAGGAGGAAGCAGGAGCAGATGGATGTGCTGGTGGCGTCCCTGCCACATGGAAGGCCCTAAGGAAGGCAGCTGCGGTAGCGGCAGCCCTGGCGCGAAGATGGACGAGGAGACAGGCTGTAGGAGCGGCTTCCTGCCACAAAGACGGAAGAAGGAGCACAGGCACTGGAAAAGATGGCTTCCCTGCCATCCGAGGACCCCGGCAGCGGCTCCAGCCGCAAAGAGGATGGTGACCTGGATTGCAAATTGGTTGACGGACAGAAGACAATGTGTGATGGTAAATGGAACCTTCTCTGAAGAGAGAGCGGTTTTAAGTGGTGTACCGCAAGGATCGGTGTTGGGACCGGTCCTGTTCAATATCTTTGTGAGCGACATTGCGGACGGGATAGAAGGTAAGGTTTGTCTTTTTGCGGATGACACTAAGATCTGCAACAGAGTGGACACGCCGGAAGGAGTGGAGAGAATGAGACGGGATGTAAGGAAACTGGAAGAGTGGTCGAAGATATGGCAGCTGAGATTCAATGCCAAGAAGTGCAAAGTCATGCATATGGGGAGTGGAAATCCAAATGAACTGTATTTAATGGGGGGGGAAAGGCTGATGTGCACGGAGCAGGAGAGGGACCTTGGGGTGATGGTGTCTACTAATGATCTGAAGTCGGCGAAACAATGCGACAAGGCGATAGCTAAAGCCAGAAGAATGCTGGGCTGCATAGAGAGAGGAATATCGAGTAAGAAAAGGGAAGTGATTATTCCCTTGTACAGGTCCTTGGTGAGGCCTCACCTGGAGTACTGTGTTCAGTTCTGGAGACCGTACCTTCAAAAAGACAAAGACAAGATGGAGGCGGTACAGAGAAGGGCGACCAGGAAGGTGGAGGATCTTCATCGGATGACGTACGAGGAGAGATTGAAGAATCTAAATATGTACACCCTGGAGGAAAGGAGGAGCAGAGGTGATATGATACAGACTTTCAGATACTTGAAAGGTGTTAATGATCAAAAGACAACGATAAACCTTTTCCTAAGGAAAAAAATCAGCAGAACCAGGGGTCACGATTTGAAGCTCCAGGGAGGAAGATTCAGAACCAATGTCAGGAAGTATTTCTTCACGGAGAGGGTGGTGGATGCCTGGAATGCCCTTCCGGAGGATGTGGTGAAGACCAGAACTGTGAAGGACTTCAAAGGGGCGTGGGATAAACACTGTGGATCCATAAAGTCAAGAGGCTGCCAATGAAGAGTGGGTGACTCGCCAGAATGATGGCTACTGCCTGGAGTCAATACCCTTATTAAATAAACATACACAGGCTTGACTCCAACATCGCTCTAAGCTTCAACAGCAAGAGGAAATGTGGAAAAAAGGATTCACACTCACAAAGAGGGGAGTAGCTGGCTTGTTACGGCGGTTACTACCCCAAATCAAATAAGCCTGATACTTCACTTTCAATGCATATACAGCATAGTTCTCTGATTCAACGGCAGGGGAGAAGAAAAGAGGGTTCACACTCACAAAGCGGGGAGTAGCTGGCTTGTTACGGCGGTTACTACCCCAAACCAAATGGGCCTGATACTTCACTTTCAATGCATATACAGCATAGTTCTCTGATTCAACGGCAGGGGAGAAGAAAAGAGGGTTCGCACTCACAAAGCGGGGAGTAGCTGGCTTGTTACGGCGGTTACTATCCCAAACCAAATGGGCCTGATACTTCACTTTCGATGCACATCCAGCATGGCTCTCTGCTTCAACGGCATGGGAGAAGACTTATACGTCACGCATATCCAGCATAGCTCCCTGCTTCAACGGCAGGGGAGAAGAAAAACAACCAATAAGGGCTAATAACATAGTCTGGGTAAAACAAATGGGCATGGGTGCAGCTTGCTTGTTGCGGCGGCTACTGCCCCAAACTAATCGGGCTGGATATTTCACTTGGATGCAGCTCCATCACTGCTCTCTACATTAAGGGTGGGGATGGAAGGGAAATAGAACCAAGAGCTAAGAGAAACAGATAAGTATGAGAGAAAGTGTGTGTGGGGCTTGCTGGGCAGACTGGATGGGCCATTTGGTCTTCTTCTGCCGTCATTTCTATATGTTTCTATATGTGTTGGGTGGCTCAGCCCTGCTGTGCAGGGCAGGAGACAGCCGCGGCCTCTGGGCCATGGAGAACGGCAGTGGCGGCGGACTGTTTGGCTCGGGTAGAGAGCAGCTGGGAGAGAAGGTAGGGGACCTGCCCGTGCCCGTCGCAGGCAGGTTCACAACATGGAGGTAGGATAACATTCTAGCTGTAGCTTCTTTATAAAAGAATAAATAACCCTCCCCCTTTTCTGAGCAATTGTGGTTTAGAGAAGGAGTAATCTGGTGGGCATAATTGATTTAACAATCCATTATCTGTTTCTAATAAGCATGATTCTGTCACAGAAAAGATGTCTGGTTTTCCCTCCATTATAAAGTATTGATAGATTTCTGAAAATTTTTTGATTGATCTAGCAATAATATGGCAGATAAGTATGCTACAAGTAATGAGAAATTGACTGATTGTTCAAATTGAGATCAAGTTGGACCTGCACTTATGTTTCCTATAATGTTTCTGAGTGATATTATAACCATCCATCCCAGATACTACAGTGATGTCTTTAGAAGAATCCATAACAAAAGAATAGGTAACAAAATAAGGTATTCTGGAAAAGATAGTAAATAGTACCTTTGAGAGATTGATAATATGAAAATTGTCTATCCAGCGCATACTTTAGGCATACACGAAGGGGAACACAAAGGGGCTAGCTCCTTTGTTGTGTTCCTTCATATGTGCGAAAGAGACCTACAGTATGGGTGCCTCTGGCATCCTTGGCTGGGTTAAGTACAGCCTGCACTCCCAGTTGACATCAGAGGGGGAGAGACTTCAGTAGCAAGGCAGGAACCTCTGTTGTGCAACCAGGAAGATGTTCCAGCAGCAGTTCAGATCTCTGAAGATGGTGATCAGGCAAGTCAGTGGTGCATGGAATCACTCACAAATGCTGGTAGGTGTTATGCCCATCGGTCACAGACAGCTGCGATCACTAATGCTCACCTCTTTTTATGCAGGCCTGACATCATTGGGGAAAGTGGTGGCCTTCGCCAGCTACCGCCGACCTCTCTGGCATTCCCGGGAGAGCGTGGGTGCTGCCGACTGCCATCTTACTCATAGGATCACTTAGACACACGCGTGCACACGAGCCAGTATTAAGCACGTCATGGCGGGAACCTCAGGGGTGTCCCCTCCGGATGACATCTACACTCTGCTGTACTTAAGCTGCCTGGCCCTGCCTATCGACGAGTTAGCAAGGCGTTCCCTCATTGCTGAATCCATTTCTCTCGTACAGACTTCCTGTTGCAGTTCCTGCTCTTCGGCATGAGACCCTCTGGGTACCCGTTCCTTGGGGGCCCTTCCCCATCTCTAGCTATCCACTCCTCGGAGGGCCTTCTGCCTTGGACTACAGTCTGTTCCTGTTCCCCGAGACCTCTCCTGGAACTATCTCTCTGTGAGTAACTTGTCTTCATGGACTACTACGGAACCAGCGTATTGTGAGATCCTCTCCGGTGTACCCTGTACCTCGGGCCACTACCATGCCAGCACTAGTGAGGAGCCATCTAGGTGTACCCTGCGCTGTAGGCCATTGCCACGTCATCGCTACAGAGCCTCTCTGGTGAATCCTGGGTCTCGGGCCACTAACAGTACCCTGTGCTGCAGGTCATTGCCACTTCATTGCTACAGGGCCTGGCCAGTGTACCCGTAGTCCGGGCCACTGCAATACCATCTCTGAATGAGGAATCCCTTGGTGTACCCTGTGCTGCAGACCACTACCACATCTTCACCTCGATTGTTTTTCAGTTCCTCCGAACCATGCCGAATTAGACAATTTCTTTGAAATTATCTAATTCGGCAAAAACAAATGCACATCTCTAATATATACTGGCTTCCTATCCCTGCCTCTTTGAGGGTGGGTCAAGAGTTAGAGGAGGGAAAGAGTTTGATGAATAGTTGGAGGTATAGTTAGAGGTGTTCTTTATTCAATAACCTGATTGAGTTATCCTGTTTTTGTGTTTCATCTATTTACCTTTACCTCTGTCTATAGTGTTTATCTGTGTGTGAAAGAAGAGTGTTAGTTTTTGTGTGTCTGTCTGTTTTGTCTGTCTATTCCTTTGGGTAGAGCAGTGAAGAGGAATTGAGAAGATTAGTAAGGAGTGATGACTAGAGAGGATGAAGCATGGGGAGAGAAGAGTAGAGAGGCTTGAGGAGAAGCAGGAGAGAAGGAGGGAAGAGAAGAGGAGGAGAAGAAGGAGGGCAAAAATGGTAGGGGCCCCAGTGGTAGGAGGTAGGAGTTGTAGGACAGTTGGAGTAGAGATAGGGAGGAGGGAAGGGATAGAAGGAGGTGGGAGAGGGAGGGGACTATTCTGGTGAGTGTGGAGGGAAGAAGACAGCAGGTTAGGGTTAGACAGAGAAGAAAGAGGATGAGAGAGTTGTCAGGGCAAGTGCAGGGGGTGGAGTAAGGGAGGGGAGAGGGAAATGAGAGCCAGATTCAGCAGAGTGACACCACCTCTCCAGAAGTGGAAATGGCAACCTGATCCTCTGGCAGTCAGGCAGCAGTTTGTCTATGGCTATGGGCCTACAAGTTCAGCATGGAGGATAACAGACAGCTCAATGTTGGGATCCTGGAGAATTCCAACATTCTTTTTGGCAACTGGGCTATGATGACTTCCAGGGTTACCAAGGAACAGATATGGTGGTAGATCATCACCCAGGCCATATCCAGACTCAGTGGCATCAAGAGGATCAGAGAGCAGGTGGCCCACTTTTACAGAAACATAAAGATGCAGTTAAAGAACAAGGTTGCCAGGAGGAACAAATACATGCACTGGATATGCAAAAGTTCTTGCTAGGCCCTGATATCTCCATATTTCCCTATACAAGTCAGGGTACATTTCTAGCTTCTTTGGTTCAATGAGTTGAACCGCTGCACTCACGTTCCCCGGATGAGCTGGCCCTGCTGCCTCTCAAGCAGAGGAACACCATCATCTAGCCATATGGAAGGTGCCACTCTCCAACATAGTGAGATGCTTCCAGCAGGATGTTGCCACCAGCACATGCTGTGCCTCCCCTTAGCCATGTGTGCACACCACTTCCCAGCATTTAAAGGGACCACAGAGGGAGTCCCCATGTCTTTAGAGGGCAGCTTTCCAGAAGCAACTCACCTCAAAAACAGGTCCAGCTACCGAGTGTAATGCGTGTTGTTTCCCAAACCTGTTCCAGTATTTGTCTTTAGTCTGTTCCAGTCTTCATCTTCGGCCTGTTTCAGTCAATCTTCATCTTGCCCCAGTCCTCACCTGCCCAACCTACTCCTGTCAACCTTAGCCCTATCCATTCCTCTTCCTCCTCGGACTGATACCTGGTTTTGACCTCTGTCTGGAATCTGAATACACATGACCTTGACATCTGCTTGGACTCTGTTATGCCTGACCCTTTCTCAGACCTTGACACATCTACTCGTTGCCTGCACAATTAAACTCTGGAATTTGTTGCCAGAGGATGTGGTTAGTGCAGTTAGTATAGCTGTGTTTAAAAAAGGATTCACCTAGAGAATAGCCACTGCCATTAGCAATGGTAACATGGAATAAACTTAGTTTTTGGGTACTTGCCAGGTACTTGTGACTTGGATTGGCCACTGTTGGAAACAGGATGCTGGGCTTGATGGACCCTTGGTCTGACCCAGTATGGCATTTTCTTATGTTTTTATGTTCTTATGACCTTTGTCTGGCCCCAGATCACATCTCCAGGCATCAGCACAGATCCTTGCCTGTGGCCCTGGCACCCAACTGCTCAACCCGAGGGGAATATGTGCTAGTTTAGGTGAAGGTCCTGTCCGATTTCTTTGCATGAGTACTCCTGCTAATGGGGAGAACCTACATGGCTCCTTTCTGCAGGTAGAGTCAATTTCACCACAGTCCAAGTGGCCACAGACACAACAAATAGTTTCTATCTACACCATCCTATACCCAATACAACCTTCAGATAGTCAGACCAGCATCTTTCAATAGCCTCCCTCTGCCTATAATATAACCTGAATGACAGAGCAAGTGCCAAGGCCCTCACCATATATGCATGAGAGTTAATTGCTTATTTAAGTGTAGCAGGGCACAGCTGGGCATGGTCATGTGCAATGCCTATGAAATATATTAACTTGCCATGACCTGTGGGAAGTTTGAGATTCCCAGGATATTGGCCATGTGCTTCAAAAATGGCTCTAAATGATGGGCAGCTATGTGAGCACACGGATGTCAGCAGTGCCTCAGAAACTGATGAGGCAGTGCTGACACCTGTGTCTTTACATGCCCATCTGAGAATGTGGATATCTTCAGATGCCCACAGATATCAGTTAGGGAATCTGACTGTAACATGTAGAGTTAGTGATTGATGATTATAGCTGTCAACTTGTAGCATCAGGCTATGCCTTTAAGCAGTTGAGCTACTTGTTATTTCTTGTACAAACTGAGCATTTTGTTTCATGTCACAGGCCCTGCTGGACTTCCATCATACATATGCAACCATATTGACAACATGTGAGACCTAGGATTGGGTCAAAGGGGTAGCCGAGACTAGCAACAAGGAGCTAGCTATGCCATGCTGTGTATATTGTTTTCACAGAACTACACAAAGGCCATGGTGGCACTTGACTCTTTCCAACTGACATTCAATAAGAATGCATTAGGTCAGCCACTTCTCTTTGATGTTAAGTTTATTTTATGTGCACTTTGTATATTATTGTTAATTGCAGCTCATTAACTATTTTCACAATGTTGACTAACTAGGCCTAAGTGGTTTCTGATTCACTCTTTTCTAGACAGAGGATCAGTGAGTAAAAGAAAGATACAGATGTGAGAAGCCAGAAACACTCTGCTGGGCTCTCTTCCATGCAATGGGATGACTAGCTAAGATTAACAGGCAAAGTAGCATTATATGACACTTTGCCGAAGCTGGCTGCCAGTCCATGTGATCGTTCCAGCTTGTGCAGGGGGACATGGGGAATCCTCAGATAGATCTGGGACAAGGTCAACTAGGATGCCATAATGTAGAGCAAAATTATGAAATACACAGCAGACAAGCACTATCTCTGCTACTCTGGCTGGAGCATACGTTAAAGCTCCCCCCATTTGTCCAAAAAGCAAAATATAATTTTCAGAACTCCAAAGGTGCATTCTATGACACAGTGGGTAGAATATAAGGCCTTGTTTACCTCATCTCTGCTGCCGTGTTGGGAATAACAACAGGTGTGAGAAGTCAGGTCCTGAAAATATATCCAGAATCTACTACAGCAAAGAGAATGGCTGCATCACTCACACCACTGTGACTTTGTAATATGACTGCCAACTGACAACATGCTATTACACACAAGAACCTAAGCTATAGCTTGACAGGAGCCTTAAAAGGCTATTTCCAAACCCAAAGTTCATGCTGCCTTTTACTGTTATACTATATGCATGCTATAGCATTTTGTTATGCTATGTCAGATCTTCCTGAATGGAAAACTGCATCTGGGGTTCCTACAGAATGTTTACATGTCACTCACAACCAAAAAATCTCTACCCATTTCTAGCATTCCTAAAATACTGAAGCTGAACATCACAGCTTTAACACATATCATTACAGAAAGATATCATCCTCGTGGTATCCTTATTCATGACCCTGGACGTTCTGCAGTTTGTACTCTAGAGATACACTTTTGTCATCCATACCACAGTGAATAGGATTGGCCCAAAATGCACATCCCACAGCTTCAATTGTACCCATGTATCCCAGTAATGGTTCAGACAAATTGTGGGTTTCATCCTGGCTGTCAGAGCAGAATCGATGCAGACAGGATACAAAAATAGGCATCGTTAGATGAGGGCTGACAGAGCACTAACAGGCCACACCTGACCTTAGTGCATGCAACATTATCAGGCCTCTTCAGCATGGAGAGAGACATCTGGGCCCTGCCACTATAGCTTGTTGACCTAAATGTGCAAGCCACTTGTCAAGTAAGGAATGAAGTCACATCCCTGACTGCCCCCATGTCACTGCTATTTGCTGTAAACATATAGTTGGAGAGTGACGATAGAAAGAAGCACTGCATTTACCTATTAGCCAACTGTATCCATAAAGGCCATCTTCAAATTGTACAAACAGCCCAGATTGTCTATGTATAAATGAATCGTACATGGCAACCACATCAAGGATGCAGTGTCAAGTGTCATAGATCACTTGCACATTAATGGCATGGAAGAGCTTCCTGTTGTGGTAGATCTTCTCCCTGTAACAGGGTGGGATGATGGCTATGTCAGTGCAGTCAATAGTTCCCAGAACATTTGGAAATTTCACTAAGGCATAAAAACCTCTCTTCAAGTCCAGCAAGTCCTGTCTTTCATGAGAGAATCTTATATAATAAATAATGCAGCTACATATTGCTCTTATGACCTGATCCAGAGAGCAGGAAAAAGATGCTTGGGACATTCCCCCTGGCAACCCCAGCTGTTGTTTGGAATGAGCCAGATGCCATAAAATGCAGATCACACAGTAGTTGGTAAGGCCTGGTATAGCTGGGGACCTTTCTGTGACTGGATCCAGCACCCTTATGAGATCTTGATATAATTCCATGATAACCTGAGAGCCTCTTAACCATCTGCTCCTCCGGCATCTCCCAGCAATGTGATTAGGGGATGAAAGATGCACTCCCTGTACAGCCTGCATGTCTTCCTACATGTCGAGCCCTGATGTGGACTATCCTCTCCATTGGCAAGGCTTGCAGCTCAGGCTCCAGTTTGGGTATATCCCTAGAAGGCATTTGAATCTCCCTTCCCTGGGTTAAATCCCTCACTTCTGATCTGAAGCGACTCCAGCATAGCCTCCTGCAACTTTGTGTTCCAGGAACCTGGGATAGAATTTCCTGTAACTTTGGACTTTCTTTTATAAGTCCCCAAGCCAAGACGTCATGTGGCTCTGGCTGATGACATTACGTTCCCCATCAGTATATAAGGAAGTCCTTTTCAACCAGCCAGCATCAAGAAGCATGGAATCTATCTATCATTTGGGATCCTACGAGGTACTAGTGACCTGGATTGGTCACTGTGGAAACAGGATACTGGACTTGATAGACCTTTGGTTTGTCTGACCCAGTATGGCAAATGTTTTGCTATCTTTGCTTGACTACTGGAATTTGATTTATATTTGTCTTCCAGACTATGCACTCAGGGTACTTCAGCTGCTTCAAAATGCTGCTGCCTGGCTGATTTCTGGGAAAAGTATAGGAGATCATATTTCTCCAGTTCTAGATGATTTGTTCTAATTATCAGCGGTGTTCCATGATGAAGAACATAAGTACAAAATGACAATCTTGGTCCTTAAGATCTTAAGCCTTGCTTCCATAGTATAGTCAAATTTGAGGCTGCATCTACAGTATATAATCCTCCACCTGCATTGCATTCTTATCAGAGAGGGCTTTTGGATGTTCCTTCAATCTGTATGACACACCTGTCTGAGACCCTTGAGAGGGCTTTTTCCATCGCCACCCTGATATTTTAGAACTCGTTGCCTGAGAGTCTTCATCTTACGACTTGTGTAAAAACTTTAAAGTCTCTACTGAAGACATATCTTTTCAGCAAGCTTTTTTATGAACCCAAGATATGTCTTTTGCTGAATGTTTTATCATTGCTGGGATGTTTTGTTTTCTTTTGTTTGATGCTGTTTTTCTTATTTGTTTTACTTAATGTTTTGATTTTATTGTTAAAGTGCATTTTGTACTAGATCTGGCACCAAGCAACAAAAAATTAAATAAATATAATAAAAACATAGTTTAAAGGCAGGTTAAGGGCATGGTTTGGGGCAGACATGGATGAGGGTATACCCATTCACTTCTTTGAGAGTGGGCATGGGCATGTCCTAAACTGCAAGTGAATGCTGATTAACTGATGCCATCCTTATCTTTCCTGTCAATCAGTTTGACGAATGGTGTACTCATACTATTACTCCTGCCCCCAGGTATTCACACCAGCTCTTAAAACCCTGTGGATGATGCAACATTATGCAGAGTAGTTACATCTCAAGCAGATTGTGATGAATTGCAGAAGGATCTTGTGAGACTGGAAGATTGGGCTTCCAAATGGCAGATGAAATTTAAAGTGGACAAGTAAAGTACAAAGTGATGCATATAGGGAAAAATAACCCTTACTGTAGTTACACAATGTTAGGTTCTATTTTAGGAGTTACCACCCAGAAATGAGATCTAGCGTCATAATGGATAATACATTGAAATTGTCAGTCCAGGGTGCTATGGCAATCAAAAAAGCAAACAGAATATTAGGAATTATTAAGAAGGGAATAGAAAATAAAACAAAGGATGTCATAATGCCTCTGTATCGCTCCATGGTGAGACCGCACCTTGAATACTGTGTGCAGTTCTGGTCACCTCATTTCAAAAAGGATATAGCTACACTGGAGAAAGTGCAGAGATGGGTGACAAAATGATAAGGGGCATGGAATGGCTGCTCTATGAGGAAAGGTTAAAGAAGTTAGCATTGTTCAGTTTGGAGAAGAGACGATTTAGGAAGGATATGATAGAAGTCTACCAAATCATGAAAGGATTTGAACAAATAAGTGTAGATTGGTTATTTACTCTCTCAGATAATAGAAGGGCTAGGGGGCACTCCATTAAGTTATCAAGTAGCTCATTCAAAACAAATCGAAGAAAATTCTTTTTCACTCAGCTCATAGTTAAGCTCTGGAATTCATTGCCAGAGGATGTGGTTACAGCAGTTAGTGTAACTGGGTTTAAAAAAGGTTTGGATAAGTTCCTAGAGGATAAATCCATAAATTGCTATGACAGTAATTTAAAAGCAATAGTGGCTTGTGATTTATGTAATGTTTGGGTACTTTCCAGGTGCTTGTGGCCTGGTTTGGCCTCTGTTGGAAACAGGATACTGGGCTTGATGGACCCTTGGTCTGACCTAATATGGCATTTCTTATGCCCTTCAGAAATGATGTACAAAAATTCCCTCCCCTTGCTTTGCCTTCCACCCAAGTCCATCCTTCCCACTCCCTTTACCCCTTGGATCCAGTAAAGACAGAAGGGATTCCCAGTCACTCCTGCCCCACCTTCACAATCATTCAAAGTGGTGACAGCTGACTTGAGGCTCCTCTTTTCCCCACACGTGAAGCTGGCAATGCACAGACTTTTCTAGCCAAGGTAGTTTGCATTTCCAGCATGAACATTAGTACAATAGTACTCAGAAATTGCGGTTTAATAAATCTTACACAATATTATGTGCAGTAAAATGGCATGGCAGTAAAATAGCTTAGTAAATAGGCTTCCTTATGTCCATGAGAAAAAAGCCTAGTAAAATAGACTCCTTTGTTTTTTAGGATAAAAACTTAGTAAATCAAGTCTTATGTCTCTATGAAATGCTACACTACAAATCCTAGAAAGATAGACAGAAGTTCCACATGCAGAGGTGACACAAACTCCCCCTGATTATTTGTAGGCCGTAATTCTGGTCCAGTGTGGTACTAAGATAAGTTGCAACATAATATTATGTTATGCTCACTAATCCATATTTTTATTGTCAAATGATAATAGATAGCTCTAAAGCTGTAAAGAGGACATTTAAAATGTTCAAAAATGGAATTGACCATTTTTGAAACAGAAAATCAATGTTTCTACTGTTAAATGTCTTAGGGCCCTGCTTAAAAATGATTTTTGCCAGAGGCAAAGAAACAGAGAAACTCTTACTGAACAAGTCTCTTGCTGAGTAGGATACACAGTGTATACTGTGAATCCTACAGATGCAGATCCATATCAGCTAGTAAATTAATTTTATCTTGTTCCAGATAAACCACATATATATATAAATTAGATTTTACAAGACTTATTTTACACAAAATACTTATTGAATCTAATTTTTGAAATATTACCTTGACAATGGTCTATTTATGATTTCCTTCTATTAAATTTATTTTTAGTGGTAAATCTTGGATTTTCTGCTCAGAAATGTCAACGCTTTCATTGCATTGCTTTCGTGTTCTTTGAAAAGGTCCAAATCTTGCTGCAGGTTTGCTATCACTTTCTCATATGATTCAGCTTGAAGTGTAAGAAGCAAGCATGACATCATAGACTGCACTATACTTCAGTAGTGAGCCTTTCTGGTAATAAACCTAAGCTGGCTTGCATGTTGTATTGCAATAATAGTAACAGTGCAAAAAGAAATGCCATATGAAATGTACGGTAAGCTAATGGCTATCATATATATGTCTCTTACAGAATCGAAGAGATGCAGAGGGAGGGCATCTTTCAAAGCCAGTTATGTGGGGTAATGCGGTGTTTTACCCATATAGTCACTCTGAAAATGTATTGGCTGATTTGCACATATATTATATGCATACATGGATTGTTTGTGTAGCGGATCCACTATGCATACAAACCATCCAGGGGTGCTATGGATTTCCAAGGTTCAAGTCCAGTGGAGGGAAAGAAATAATTCTGGGCCCCTGGTGCAGTCACTACCCTTTCAGATGGCTCACACGCTAGCTGGTTGATTTCCACCACATACAAGAGTATCCAATATAGGAGCAAGGAAGCGAAACTTAGTAAAATGGGTAGACAGCAGAAATCAAACCAATGTCCCATTCACATGGGGCACTGAAAAAATAACCACATAGGGTCTCATTTTCTAAAGTATCGCAGGCCTGCGATACTTTAGAAAAATGCGGTAATGAGGGGCGGGGGGCCGAAACGGGGGGGGGGGGGGGGGGGGGGGCGGTCCTGCTCTAGCCGGCAGCGATCGCACCTCCGCGGTGTGATCACTGCCGGCATCGCGCCCAATAACTCCACCATAGAAGGTGGAGTTATTGGGTGCGAAATAGGCAGCAAAAAGGCCCTTACCTTTTCGCTGTCCACACTGCCATCGCAGAATCGGCCCCGGTGATGCCCTGACTCCTCCTATTCCGGGGCCGACTCCGCCCCGATGTAGGTAGCGCAGGCGTGCACTACCTTCGCTAGCTATCGCAGGCTTGCGCTGTTAGTGCAAGCCTGTGATAGTCTTGGAAAATAAGGTCCTTAGAGTCCTTGTTTGTATTCAAATTAAATTTTGTTGAAATTGCCTAAGTCGGGAAAAACGATTGCACATCCCTATTAAGCACACACTTTTTCAGTCTCAGAAATATGCACATCATTTTCTCCAAAAAATCTATGGCAGTAAAATTTAAACAGGTGAGTGGACACACATGTGTGAGCATTAGTTGTTCCATACTCAAGAGATGTGTCCAATTAATAACATACACCCATATATGCATGCATGTTTTTAAATAGCCTGGACATGCATACATGTGTGCTCAGTTTTAAATGAATGTTCCAATGTGCGGGCAATTCCCAATCTACTATGTCACAGGGGCTGACAGTCGGCCCCTGTAACATAGTGAGGGCAAAGGCTATTGGTGCCATTTTGAGTACTGGCATATGACGGCCGGAGTGCAGGAGGTCGCTCTTGGACCCCTGCTGGACTTTTGGCAAGTCTTGTGGGGGTCAGGAGGGTCCCCCAAGACTTGCCAAAAGTCCCTGGTGGTCCAGCGGGGGTCCAGGAGCGACTTCCTGCACTCAGACCATCGGCTGCCAGTAATCAAAATGGCGCCGATAGCCTTTGCCCATACTATGTCACAGGGCTACCGCTGCCATTGGTCAGCCCCTGTCACATGGTAGGAGCACAATATGGCACTGATGGCCATGTGACAGAGGCTGACCAACGGCACCGATAGCCCCTGAGACATAGTAGGTCAAAGGCTATTGGCGCCATTTTGAAACCAGCACCGAGGGTGTGAGTGCAGGGGATGGTTCCCAGACCCCCCGCTGGACTACCAGGGAGTTTTGGTAAGTCTTGGGGGGGGGTCAGGAGGATGGGGGGGTTGTAGTTAATTTAATTTTAGCGGGGGAACGAATCGAAATGGACGTATTAATGGATCGGGGCGCCATACGGCCGAATGCAACGTATCCGCCCACCGACGAATCCGAATCCCGAATGCAATGTATGGCGTCCCTCTGCACATCCCTAACATTGGTAGCTCAGGAAATCACTTGTCATGCGTCTGCCCAACTTGTGTGTATATCTCCTGGTTTTGATGCTCACTGGCCTTTTACAATTCTCCAATTTGTGCACACTTTGGGTTTAGTTACAGTTTTCCTGGATAATTTTCAGGGAGAAAGTAGGCACATACTTCCTCTAGAAAATTAGTGTAAAGTCTGTGAGTAAAAGATATGCACAGATTTTGCACAAATGTGTTCAGATATCAAATTGCCTCCTCCATGGGTAAGTCATTTTGGAGAGTATTTCCTAAGTGGTCTTAACAAGGTAATACATGTTAAATGCCAAATTTGGCATGTGAAATAAAGCACTTTAATGTGCAATAGAGATCATGCTCATGTAGGTGGTACTGATATGGCAGAAAGATCTGGTTGAATGCAAAGTAAACATAAATAAGATGGGATGCAAGCAAATGTAAACACATCTTCATTGATATTAAAAAGGCTTAATGAAGAGTGATTTAAGCTTTGTGAGCCATGATAAGCCTCAAGCTGCCTCAATAGTTATAGTTAACTTCTCCCCCAAAAGCATTGGCTGGATAACTTTTCTTCCCTGGATCCTTAACCCAACAGCCAAATCTACCCTCCTAGAGGGTGATTCCCCCTCCAACCCCTTCCCTGGCACATCACCCCTTTTCTCCCTCTGTCACTGGTAACCCTGCTCCTCACCTCACCAAACCACTCAATCTGGGGAAAGTGTCATTTGCCCCATCCCCCTCCCTACACACAAAAAACATAGAAGCTTCCCTTACCAGCTGGAGCCCCCGGCTTCACAATTGGGCAGAAAAAATCTTTAGTAACTCCTGCCCTGCTGGTATTATAAATCAAAATAGATATGGCTGACTTGAAACTCCCTTTTGTCCCACCTGTGACTGGGAATTGCTCTTGCTCATTTGTGGACCCAGAGAGAGGGGATGTGGGGGAACTCTGCCAGGAGGGATATTTGCCAGATTGGTGGTGAGGCCGGGTTTAGAGCCAGGTTGGGGCCATTTCCAGCCTGGGAAGGAGATGGGTAACATGATTTGGGTGGGTGGGGGGAGATCTGAATGCAGGGGTTGTTTTAGGAAGCAGGTAAATATAATGGCATTAACCGGCTAAAGTTGAGCCCCCTTCTGGAATGCACTATCACCACTTATTTAAACAGAGCACAGGAGTGTTATTTTTGGGGGAGGGAAGCGTTTTGAACTGAATATTAGGACAAAAGGGAAGATTAAGACTTGTTTAGCTGAACATAAAAAGTTGCATAACCACTAAGAAAATCCAGGCGCTTATAGTATCTCATTGTCTTGAATACAATCACTATTTCTATGTTTTAAAATGGGCATAGTTGAACGCATTCCAGCTCATCCAAGAGGGGGAGATTGTGAAGCCTGATTGAACATCTGAGAATAGTTTTGGATTTTTCATTTGGGTATGGTTGTTCCATAGGGTGTAAATGAAAATATCAAATGGTACTTCATAATCTAAAATTGTAATGGCGGTAGGTCCACACCAATCACATTTGTATAAATGCATCAAAAGATACCAGGCCACTTCCGGTTATCTTTTGGCATGAAGAGCAGCCGAGATGCCAGTGAATAACAGCTCTAGGATTTGAAGTTCTCTGTGTATTTACTTTAATTTTGATTTGATAATTATTAAGGTAACGACACTATGTTTATTTTTAAACTTTTTAAATCTTTTTTTAGAGCTTAAAAACTTATTCCAGTATGAAAATGGCCTGTGAATCAATTTGTCATGAAGGCACCACAGCTTTTCAGCTCTATTATTATACCACTAACTCCCTGAAGAGGATTATGAAACACGGACCCGTGTCGTCATTACAGGATTGATAAATACTTGGTGGACATTATGATCAATACAAAGATATGTTACACTTTTACTTGCATTGCAAAATAATAAAAAAATAAAGAACATTCACAGTTAGGTGACCTATGATCATTTGTAAGGATTTGAAGGCCTAGTAATCAAGCCGGCAGTGCCTAGTATGACTGGTCACAAGCCTTTCTGATTAGAAGGTTTATCTGCAAAATCAGAGGCATCTATTTCCCTCTTTAGTTTGACACATACATGTGGTTAGGAGTATCCACAAAGTTAAACACAACATATTTTTGCAAAATTTTAAATATAATTATTATTTATTTGAAGTTTATTTTAACAGATTCAAAATAAGAAAACAGTGAATATGCTATGTGGAAAATACTGTGCACTCTTTCAGTCAGTACTTTATAGAACTACACTGGCAGAAAAAAACAGTTTCCAAACATTTCTTGCTTTTGGAATTTTTTTTCCCATTCTTCCTTACAGAACTCTTCAACCAGAAATATTCTTAGGTCTCCTTGCATGGCCTGCATGTTTGAGATCTCCCCTCAGAGTTTCAATAATATTCAGTTCTGGGGACTGTGAAAGCCATTCCAAAACCATCATCTTTCTCTTCTATAAGTACTTCATGGTTGATTTTGAGGTATGTTGTGGGTTGGAGTCTTACTGAAATATTCAACATCTTTTTGGCTTTAATTTATTCACCGACTGTGGGACATTAACTTCTAGGATATGTTGATATTTAGTCAAATGAACCACATGATAGTGAGGGCATATAATATATGAGCTATATAATAGCTATGCAATGGTTTACTAGAATTGGTATCATAAATTTTACAGCTAGTCAAAGAACTGTCAACTGCACAGATGTTAGATAAGCAAGTCACAGTGATGACTTATGCACTCTTTTTAATCATGTACCATCACTTCCATCATTTTTATAAAGTATTTTTCATATTTGCAAATAAAAACCCCAGCCCAGGTAATGAAAAATTGATATGTGGTCTGATGAAGATGTTGGTCACAAGGGCATATTGTTGGGAAGGTGCAATACTTACCTTTTTTTGGAATACAACTGCAAACACTACACCGACAAATGATAAGAGCTGTCAAATCTCACTGCACATACCAGCTTGACACTGACAGTGTTTTGGCATCCTTTATGCCTGCTTCAGAAGCTACACCTGCAGGTTAACTGAAATAAATAAAATAGTATTACAAAACAAATAGTATATTGTATTATAAAAGAAACATCAGCGGTAAGCTTATTGCATTATAATAGATAAAAAAGTGTCAAGGAGCTCAAAGTAGATTGCGTCAGGACACTCCATTTTATAGACTCAAAACAGAGACGAACAGCTAACAGCATCTTAGCTTTAATTTTGTTTGGACAAAAAGCCACAATCATGATAAAAACGATATCCGTGTAGAAAATGACAGGCACATTTAAAAACATAGACTCCTGAAATGTATAATATAATTTCACAGTTACAAGGAACTGGGTTTATAGTAGTTTTGAAAAAAATGTTTGTGACTCGTTGTTGCTCCATCTGTTCCCCCCTGTTGCAGACCACGAAACACTGATCATGTGGAAGTTTCCTTTAATGGATGATGGACTGACTCAAGCAATTAAGATAAGTTAAAAACTTTTACTTGCAAGAAACAATTGTTTAAAAATGTTTTAATGTGATATGACCTATGATTAAAAATAAGGCAATGAATGCTTTTTTGGCCAGTAATGCTTAATATGTATGGTCATGACAACAGTATCTATCACATTTCTGTTTGTAGCAATGTAAGTGACTACATGTGAGGTGACATCTATCACTTCATAATATTTTTCCTTCCACAGTTTTTGACACTCGTCTTTAGTTTCAGGTATACCTTACACTAGTGTTGGTAAGAATTTAGCACAAATTGACACAGTTGCTGCCCCTTCCACTTCATATACAGGCTTTCGTCTTCAGTTTTTCTGAAGAGCAGGTAGCCATTATGTAAAGAGAAGCTTCATTATTGATGAAAGTGAACCCCAGGGAGAATTGTTATGCTGATCAGACTTATTATTCCAACTTGAGCAACTGATTAACGCTGACTTACCCAGTGCTATTCTACTGCAATATATCAAGCAATCGATAATCCCGAGGGGATTACAAAGGAATAAAGAATCAAAAGTATTTACAAATTATGAATCTTTTCTACAGAAATGGTTAGCAATTCTCAACAAATGCTCCTTAGACCTGATGTAACTGATGAAACTACCAAAAAACCAAATGATGTCTTGAAAACCATAGCGGAAACTGCTAAAGCAAAATAGCAATCTTTTTCTACTATTGACACTTATGAAAAGGCACTACAGAAACATACTCATGTTATTGAACAATTTAATTCCACTTTGCATCAGGAAAACAGGTGGAAATTCAACAGAGATGAGTGATCATAAATTTGGTAAGATTTATCCATGGCAGTCAGAAAAAAGGCATGCTAAAAAAACAAGTCATTTTCCAGAGATCTTCAGATGAAGGATCCTTGGATGATTGCCAGCAATTCTGCACTGTCCATTCTACTTTCTTAGGTCAAGAACAAGAATGGAACTGAAAAGCATACCTCAGTTGACATCCTCCATGATCAATGCAGAATTGTCTTAACCCAATCACCTGGTCACAAGTTTGTCAAGATCCGCTATAGTCAACATTTCAGGTGAGATGATTACCTTGCAACAAGAATCAATACTTCATAAAGGGTTGTCCTTTGTGTCTACTTATCTATACAATCTTACAGATTTGGTTATTTTTTTCTAAATCATTGAATTCTTTTGACAATAATTTATCCATTATCTGTACAATGTCAAGATAGATGCTACCAGGCCCAGTTGATGCTTACATTAAAACTTTCATGCAGTTAGGTCTCTGGGATTTGAAGGACTTTAATCTTACCATCTAAGGGGGTCATTTTCTATCCCTATGACACTCAAAAAGGGACTTTTCACATGCAAAAATTGCAAAAAGTCTCTTTTTGCATGTGATAGCTAGACAGGGGCGGAGTCAGGGCGTCGTAGTGGTGGATGCAGCGGAAACTTCGCTGACGGCGAAAAGATAAGAGCCCTTATCGCCACCAGTAGCGCTCCCAATAGCGCCACCTTTCATGGTGGCGCTATTGGGTGCGAAAGCCGGCAGGGATAACACCTCGGTGGTGCGATCGCTGCCAGCTTTCGCAGGCCCACCCCCCATTATCACGCGATTCACAAAGCCCTGTGATTTTAGAAAATCCAGGCCTAAGAGATGAATGTATTGAAAGCACTGAGGACCGTTAATCTTGATATAAAACCGGCTGATAAAGGTGATGATGTATTTATCATGCATCACAACCAATATATTGCTGAAGCTCAGAAGCAACTTCTCATAGCATTATGAGAAACTGGAAAGTGATCCCACACAGTCTTTAACTGGAGTGATAAAAGAGGAACTGGTAAATGCAAAAGTGGGAAACTCAATTTATGACTCCTCATTGCCCAAAGATGTTGCGCTTGGAGGACCTTCCTCCCAGGCCTAGTTTGGCAGCCTCCTCATAGCGTGGCAGATCCTTCTAGCTGAGGTGCAGCCACCTGCCGCAGCACAGCTGGGCCGATGCGAATGCTGCCATGAGTCCTGCTGCAGAGTGTTCCTAGGTACACACACGCCCAACTAGCTGGGATTTAAAAGGTCCACGGCAGGAAATCTACTGTGGCAGCATCTGATGACATCATAGGTCTCCTGTACAAAAAGCCTGCCTAGACACACATCCGACGCCTTGGCAATAGGTTGACTCAATTGAGTAGCGGTTTGCCTCTGTTCCAGGTTCCTAGTTCCTGAAGCTTGCCTCTTGGTTCTGCTGTGTGTCCTGTTGAGTTCCTGTATTCTGTTCCTGGTTCCCTCGCAAGTCTGGTCTCCTCCTGAGTTTTCTTCTGTGTGGTCTGCCTCCCGTTATCTGTCTTCAGTGTCTTGTCTGTCCTGTGTTCCTTATTTCCTCTTCCCTTCAGATTGGAATCCTGACTTTGACTTTGGATTGTACCTTGATGCTGATTAACCTCTGCCTGCCTTTGACCACTGCCTGCTCATCATCTTGCTTGAGCTCTGCCTGCCCAGACCTCTGCCCAAACCATGACACTGCATGAACTCTGCCTGCCTTCGATCACAACCTGCACCAGTTTCTGCTTCTTGCCACCTGCCCTGACCACTGCACATACTGACTCCGCTTCTCTCCACACTAGCCTGTAACACCATATGCAATTGATCTACAACTCCTTAGAGGCCCAGGCCTAAGTCCAGTTGGCCCATGCACCCGAGGGCTCAACCTAAGGGGACGTTCTTGTTGGACCTTCGGATGTGGTTACGGCCTTTCAAGAATAGAAGAACACCTTCCTACAAGAACCATACCTCCATCATCCTGATTCTGCATGTCCCTTTATCCTTGAAGTTGATGCTTCCTCACTGGGGGTAGAAGCAGTATTCAGTCAACTCTCCAATACAGGGGTCCTTCTTCCTTGCTCCTTCTTCTTGCAGAAATTATCTGTCATGGAGCTTAATTATGGAATTGAGGACAAAGAACTTTTGGCCAATAAGCTTTCTCTTGAGGAATGGTGCCACTGGCTCGAGGGCACTCAACATCACACTACTATTTATATCAATCATAAAAATTTAAATTTCTTCATCATGCTCAGCTAATGAATGCTCGCCAAGTGCTCTGGTCACTGTTCTTCTCACATTTTGATTTTGAATTGCGGTACCAGCCAGCTCCAAGAACGTTCGAGTGGACATCCCTCTTCCTGTCCTTTCTGGCAGAGGACACTCTGGATCCATCCATACCACTGTTTACCCTTTTCCACTGTGAAAACAGACCATTTAATCCTACTCTCTGTTTCCGGTCTTTTAACCAGTTTGCAATCCAGAAAAGGACATTGCCTTCTATACCATGACATTTTAGTTTTCTTAGAAGCCTCTCTTGAGGGACTCTGTCAAATGCCTCCTGAAAATCCAAATCCAAATACACCACATCTGCCAGTTCACCTCTGTATCATTCCATGAAGAGACCACACCTTGAATACTGTGTACAATTCTGGCCACCATATCTCAAAATAGATATAGTTGCAATGGAGAAGTTACAGAGAAGGGCAAACAAAATGATAAAGGGGATGGAATAGCTCCCCTATGAGGAAAGACTAAAGAGGATAGGACTTTTCAGCTTGGAGAAGAGATGGCTGAGGGGGGATATGACAGAGGTGTTTAAAATCATGAGAGGTCTAGAACAGGTAAATGTGAATCGGTTATTTACACTTTCAGATAATAGAAGGACTAGGGGGCATTCCATGAAGATAGGAAGTGGCACATTTAAAACTAATCGGAGAAAGTTCCTTTTCCCTCAATGCACAATTAAACTCTAGAATTTGTTGCCAAGGGATGTGGTTAGTAGGGATGTGAATCGGGCTTCGGACGATTGAAAATAGCGTACGATATTTTCAAAATCGTCAGAAATTGCGGGCTCCCCAAAATGATAGGAAAACCCCACAATATTGATCATGGGGGTTCTCTTATCGTCTGGGGGGAGGGTGGGAAAAACAGCACACAAAAATAACCCCTAAACCCACCCCAACCCTTTAAAACTAATCCCTTAGCTTCCCCCACCCTCCCGACCCCCCAAAAAACTTATTACAGGTACCTGGTGGTCCAGGAGGGGTCCCAGGAGTGATCTCCCGCTCCCGGGCCATCGGCTGCCACTAATCAAAATGGCGCCAATGGCCCTTTGCCCTTACCATGAGACAGGGTATCCATGCCATTGGCCGGCCCCTGTCACATGGTAGGAGCACTGGATGGCCCATACCATTTTTAAAGATGGCGCTGGCCATCCAGTGCTCCCTCCATGTAACAGGGGCCGGCCAATGGCACGGATACCCTGTCACATGGTAAGGGCAAAGGCCATCGGCGCCATTTTTATTAGTGGCAGCCTACGGCCGGAGAGTGGGAGATTGCTCCTGGGGCTCAGGCGCAGCCAGTAAACAAAACCGCAATTGGGCAGGATGAAAAAAAAACCACGATGTGAATCGGAACCATTATCCGAACCGATTTCGGTTCCGATTCACATCTCTAGTGGTTGGTGCAGCTAGTATAGCTGGGTTTAAAAAAGGATTGAATAAGTTCTTGGAGGAGAAACCCATTACCTGCTATTAATTAAGTTGACTTAGAAAATAGCCATTGCTATTACTAGCAACAGTAAGATGGGATAGACTTAATTTTTGGGAACTTGCCAGGTTCTTATGGCCTGGATTGGCCACTGTTGGAGACAGGATGCTGGGCTTGATGGACCCTTGGTCTGACCCAGTATGGCATGTTCTTATGTTCTTATGTACATATTTCTTCACCCCTTCAATAAAATGTACCTCATTTGTGAGCCAAGACTTTCCTTGGGTAAAGCTATGCTGGCTATGTCCCATTAAATCATGTCTGTCTAAATGTTCTGTGATTTTATTCTTTATAACAGTTTCCATGATTTTTCCTGGCACTAAAATTAGGCTCACCAGTCTATAGATTCCCAGATCACCCCTGGAGTCCTTTTTAAATATTGGGGTTACATCTTTCTAGTCTTCTGTGTGTTTTATAACCTGGCCAAATCAGAGGCCTGCCTCCTCCAGAGGGACTATAAGATCATCTAGATGAAGAAGAGGTTGGAAAAGAAGGCACATGACCTGAGTTAGGAGGAATTGCAGGGGACACATTGCCAATCTCAACAGCAGGCTATAGAGGTAAATAATACTGATACAAAGACATTTTAAACTGTGAAGATGCATTTATTTACATATTGTGCAATAATTAATTAAAAGATGAAGGTGCATAAATTTCCATGGTGTTCTCAATGTAGTGATGAATAAAACCATTGATTTCTGACCTTCCATGGCAAGCCTTTTTTCCAGGGTGATGGAAGCTGTGTTGTCTTGGCCTGCCCAATACTTGTGCTCCTCCACAACCTGGTTCTATCACAACTTATATTGCCCTCCAAGGGCTCAGGACCTGGGAGCAGTGGCTCATTGGGAAAGCAGCTGGAGGAGCCTGGAGAGCTCTGATGCAGCTACAGAGATGGAGTGACAGCAGTGGTGGGCCTTTCCTACTCAGCTATTATTGCTTTCTGAGAAAGGGGAGCATCTCTCTTTGGTTACAGCAGAGAAAATAGTAGTGGTTATGCTGCTGGCTGCATCATTAAAGGTGGTGGTGGTGGTGGCAGAAGAGGAAGTAGAACCACTATGGTTGGTGGTAGAGGAAGAGGTAGAGCGACCCATGGGGTCGGTGGTACTTCAGCATGGGGCGTCACTATCCAGGAAGGTTGTGCTGCCAAGGCTGGTGGGAGCTGTATCCATGAAGACATCAAGTAGATGGTGGGGGCTGCAACTGGCAGGGGGGCATACTCTGCAGCATCTCTCTCCACACTACATTCTGGGCCTCCATCTTTAAAATCATGAGAGGCCTAGAATGGGTAAATCTGAATTGGTTATTTACTCTTTCACACAATAGAAGGACTAGGGGCACTCCATGAATTAGCATGTAGCACATTTAAAACTAATCAGAGAAAAATCTTTTTCACTCAATGTACAATTAAACTCTGGAATTTGTTGCCAGGGGATACGGTTAGTACAGTTCATGTAGCTGGGTTTAAAAAAGGTTTAGATTTTTTGGAGAAGAAGTCCATTACCTGCTATTAATCAAGTTGACTTAGAAAATAGCCACTGCTATTACTAGCATCAGTAACGTGGGATATACTTAGTTTTTGGGTACTTGCCAGGTACTTGTAGCCTGGATTGGCCACTGTTGGAAACAGGATGCTGGGCTTGATGGACCCAGCATGGCAATTTCTTATGTTCTTGTGTATTCATGAATGTCTCTTAGTTCCTACTTCACACTCTGCATCACCTGCTATATTACCTATATCTCCTGCAACATACTCTGCATCTCTACTTCTTCACCATTTGAGCATGCAGGTCCATTACACTCCTTTCCACTAGAGAGGCCTGCATGTCCTTTTTCCTCTCAGAGCAAAGGCCCTCCTCATTTGAGCCCCTCTTCTCCAGTCCTGCTGTATGCTGCCAGAGCTCTGGTGAGCATTGAGTCAGGGTACATTGGTTCTCTATCTCCTTTCCTACTCCTCCTCCAGATGCCCATGCTTTGTCACTGGCTGCTCCTTTGCTGCTCCCTCCTCTTCCTCTTCTGGACTAAAAGGCTACACCCAAGAACTCCACCTTGCCAGTCGGAGACCATTGGGTCCTGAGGCATCAGTGTCATCACCTGGCCACTCCCCTACAAAAAAGAAGAGTGTACATACTATAAATATGCTTGCTATATGGCTTATTTTTCTCACAATCAGTGGACCATTCTTTCTTCATATCCCAGCAGCTCCCTGGGTCCTATGCTAACATCTCCAGCTCAAAACAAACTTGCTAGAAAGCTTTCCTATGGAACCTAGATATATCCTATATACACTTATAAAGCACCAGCAGACAATGACAAAGAGATGGATCACTATTTTTTTTAATTATTATTTTTATTGAATTTTAACATATATGAAGTATACTATACAATATATTCAGAACTGAAATATTCATTCTGCATAATTAGAATAAAGAAAATATAAATATTCTGTATATAGATTATTCATTACATTCAAGGCAATTTAAAAGAGACCAAGATGTGGAGGAAGCAGTTATCTATATAGGAAATAAACCACAAACATTACAAAAAATGCTGTATAGTTAACTCCACATTACTTATTCATACCAATCCACAGTGGTGTTTTTCATTAGGAATGAGAGTCTAAGTAAGAGCGTAGTTGGTCAGAATTCCAAACATATACTTAGAGTCTTTATAAACAATCGTACATCTACAAGGAAATCGTAGGTCAAATTTAGCGCCTCTAGCAATTACATCCCCCCTCATTACTATAAACTTTCTCCTTCTAAGTTGGGTATTTCTTGCAATGTCCGGAAATATTCTAATCTGGTGACCATAGAAATTCAATTTTTGAAAGTGGAAAAAGGATCTAAGAACAGAATGTCTCTCCAATGCAAAGGTGAACTGAACTAACAAAGTAGTTCTTGTATTTATGGTCATCTCATAAGATTTCTCCAAAAGTTCTATAACATCCACATTCAGATCTAGCTGGTTCTCTTGCTATGTAGCTGTTACTTCGGATGATTGAGGCAGATAATACATTTTTGATATTGTAGGCAATGCCTGATCTGGGTACTTTAGCATATTAAAAAGGTAACTCTTGAATAGATCGTTCGCAGTAATCAACTTTGTTTTAGGAAAATTTAAAATCCTAAGGTTAGCCCTTCTCATTTGATTTTCTATCATTTCCAATTTATCCGTTTGAATTTTTTCAGATTTTATAAGATTACTTTGAATTGTTTCCCCTCTTTCAGTCTCCCATCTATTCCATTTACGAAAGTTTCCATATTCTGCATTTTAATTTCCAAATTTTGTGTTTTATTTATAGCCTCTTGTACCGACACAATTAAGTTGTTTATTGACTTATTCATAGTTATCAACATATTCCAAATTTCTTCCAGAGTGATTTTTTGTGGTGTTATGAGCAGGGTATTGCACAAAACTCTTATTTTAGAATTCTTCATTCCTACCTCCACTGGACTCTCACCAAACTCATCTCGTCACTGTTGTAAGTCTCCATCTTGGCTCCTGGAACCCTGCACTTCCGGGTTCACCGAAGGAGTGGGTATTCCCTCCGCCCTTCTCTGGATGCCAAGATCTGTTGAGGTAGTTTTTTCCATCAAGCTTAAAGGTAAAATTTACATCTCTCTCGAGCCAGATGGTGGTTCGGGCATCGGAGTGCCAGGGCTCAAAGATGTTTCATAGGTCAGGGGGCTCGGCAACTGCTCCTTGCCGACTTCATCTGCAACCTCTCTTCCTGGCTGTACTGGCAGAGTTCTCACAAACAGAGTCTCGATCCGTGGCTGATTTGTAATGGGAATTGGTGTTGAATTCAAATCACGAACTCTGGCTTTCCTCTGTGTGAGGCATTTCCAAAGTAAATTTTCAAAAAGTAGAGAATTATCCAGAGAAATAGAAGCAATAGCCCGGAGCTGCTGTGTTCGCATGTTCACAACACAACAGCCATCTTGGTTTCCCAAATGGATCACTATTTGATGTGGCTCTTTTAAAGAGTTGCCTAATAACTAGGGATGTGAATCGTTTTCCATATCGTCTTAACGATAGAAATCGTGTGGCAGGGCAAGAAAATCGTCTTAGGCACGATTTTTTAGTTAAAAAATCGTTAAAAATCGTTTTTTCCGATTAGTGCGCACTAACTCGAGTTAGTGCGCACTAACGGGAGTTAGTGCGCACTAACTGGGAGTTAGTGCGCACTAACTGAAAATGATACAATTTGACACTTTTCAGGTCAGTTAAGGTCAGTTTAGGAATGAATATGTATTCCTATTGGCTGCCCTCTTATTTATTCATGTTACCAAGTTTCCTACTGACAGTATATGGGGGATGGGAAATGGAAACAGTTGGTAGCTTGACAAAACAAGTAATGTGATCAGTCAATGTGACTAGAACTTGTGCCCTAACCCTGATACCAGGGGTATTGTGATCTTCCTGCACACAGTGCCCTATCCCTATTAATACCAGGAGTGTTGTGATCTTCCTGCACACAGTGCCCTATCCCTAATACCAGGGGTGTTGTGATCTTCCTGCACACAGTGCCCTATTCCTGATACTGGGGGTGTTGTGATCTTCCTGCACACGGTGCCCTATTCCTGATACCGGGGGTGTTGTGATCTTCTTGCACACATCCCGGTATCAGGGATAGGGCACTGCATGCAGGAAGATCACAACACTCCTGGTATTAATAGGGATAGGGCACTGCATGCAGGAAGATCACAACACCCCTGGTATCAGGGATAGGGCACTGTGTGCAGGAAGATCACAATACCCCGGAGGAGTGAGGGTCAGGCAGCTCCCCCCTGTCTGTGAAGCCAGCCTCTCACTAGTAATGCAGGGAGGGAGCTGTCTCAGATTTCACCATCCTCCCCCCCCCCCCCCCTTACCCACACACCATTCACTAGCTGGGACATGGGGGAAGTCAGGAGTGAGGGTCAGGCAGCTCCCCCCTGTCTGTGAAGCCAGCCTCTCACTAGTAATGCAGGGAGGGAGCTGTCTCAGACTTCACCATCCTCCCCCCCCCCTCACCCACACGCCATTCACTAGCTGGGACATGGGGGGAGTCAGGAGTGAGGGTCAGGCAGCTCCCCCCTGTCTGTGAAGCCAGCCTCTCACTAGTAATGCAGGGAGGGAGCTGTCTCAGACTTTCACCATCCTCCCCCCCCCCTCACCCACACACCATTCACTAGCTGGGACATGGGGGAAGTCAGGAGTGAGGGTCAGGCAGCTCCCCCCTGTCTGTGAAGCCAGCCTCTCACTAGTAATGCAGGGAGGGAGCTGTCTCAGACTTCACCATCCTCCCCCCCCCCCCCCTCACCCCCACACCATTCACTAGCTGGGACATGGGGGAAGTCAGGAGTGAGGGTCAGGCAGCTCCCCCCTGACTGTGAAGCCAGCCTCTCACTAGTAATGCAGGGAGGGAGCTGTCTCAGACTTCACCATCCACCCCCCCCCCCCCCCTCACCCACACACCATTCACTAGCTGGGACATGGGGGAAGTCAGGAGTGAGGGTCAGGCAGCTCCCCCCTGTCTGTGAAGCCAGCCTCTCACTAGTAATGCAGGGAGGGAGCTGTCTCAGACTTCACCATCCTCCCCCCCCCCCCCCCTCACCCACACACCATTCACTAGCTGGGACATGGGGGAAGTCAGGAGTGAGGGTCAGGCAGCTCCCCCCTGTCTGTGAAGCCAGCCTCTCACTAGTAATGCAGGGAGGGAGCTGTCTCAGACTTCACCATCCTCCCCCCCCCCCCCTCACCCACACACCATTCACTAGCTGGGACATGGGGGAAGTCAGGAGTGAGGGTCAGGCAGCTCCCCCCTGTCTGCGAAGCCAGCCTCTCACTAGTAATGCAGGGAGGGAGCTGTCTCAGACTTCACCATCCTCCCCCCCCCCCCTCACCCACACACCATTCACTAGCTGGGACATGGGGGAAGTCAGGAGTGAGGGTCAGGCAGCTCCCCCCTGTCTGTGAAGCCAGCCTCTCACTAGTAATGCAGGGAGGGAGCTGTCTCAGACTTCACCATCCTCCCCCCCCCCCCTCACCCACACACCATTCACTAGCTGGGACATGGGGGAAGTCAGGAGTGAGGGTCAGGCAGCTCCCCCCTGTCTGTGAAGCCAGCCTCTCACTAGTAATGCAGGGAGGGAGCTGTCTCAGACTTCACCATCTTCCCCCCCCCCCTCACCCACACACCATTCACTAGCTGGGACATGGGGGAAGTCAGGAGTGAGGGTCAGGCAGCTCCCCCCTGTCTGTGAAGCCAGCCTCTCACTAGTAATGCAGGGAGGGAGCTGTCTCAGACTGGTATCAGGGTTAGGGCACTGTGTGCAGGAAGATCACAACACTCCTGGTATTAATAGGGATAGGGCACTGTAAGAGATGACTGTAGTAGATTGAATAAAGATCTGATGTTTCTGCTCTCCTCACACCAAACAAAAACAACACACAAGCAGAGAAGCCCTTCTTACAAAGCTGAGCTAGTGAGTTAAGTAGGAGGAAAAGTAAACATACTGGTGCCAGTGTGGCTACTTAAAAAATACACTTACCAACAATCAATTACATATATTTGAACTGTGTACAGTTCCAGCCAGGACCACCTTTCTAAAATGCACAGTGATTGGCAAATTCAACATGCACTAGCATTTCAGGTGCCTGCTAACAAAAATAATAAACAAACAAGTTCTAGTCACGTGAGTGCTGATCATTACATTACTTTTTTTGTCAAGCTTCCAACTGTTTCCATTTCACATCCCCCCAACCATATTGGTAACATCAATAGATAAGAGCACAGCCAGCCAATAGGAATACATACATACATATTCATTCCTAAGTGACCTTTACTGACCTGGGAAGTGTGAACACTTTGTTTCATTTTCTGTTGGTGTTCGTTAGTTTCCAGTTCCATTTCCCATCCCCCCAACCATCACCTCAGTGGTAACCTTGGTAACATCAATAGATAAGAGGGCAGCCAGCCAATAGGAACACATATTCATTCCTAACTGACCTTCAGTGACCTGGAAAGTGTTTATTTGTATCATTTTCAGTTAGTGCGCACTAAATCGAGTTAGTGCGCACTAACGGGGAGTTAGTGCGCACTAACTCGAGTTAGTGCGCACTAACACGATTTAACGATTTTTAACGATAAATCGTTAGAATTTCTATTGTATCGTGTTCTATAACGATTTAAGACGATATAAACATTATCGGACGATAATTTTAATCGTTGAAAAACGATTCACATCCCTACTAATAACTACATATTTTCATTACAGGAAGATGTTGTTCTTGATGTATTATAATACATTTTGGGAGTTGTAATTTGGTCTTCTCTATTGCATTTCCATTAAAAAAAACATTTTTAATAGTCCCAGCATGCTGTGTGGTAAAACCTGGGTTGCGTCTGCCTGTTCAGAAATTATAGAGCCACTTGACTATTGATGTGTGCACCATGTCCTATTATTTACCGGTAACATACCTCTATGTAAGAAGGAGGGTCATTCAGAACACTTAGAAATATGCTGCACCCCCTTACTTATTACCTGTCTGTTGCATTTTCTGGTCTGAGTGCCCTAATCAATTTGGAAGGGAGGAAAAATGCCTAACTTTCCATGATCAGTGTTTGAAGTTCATGTTAGGTGTTGTACTACAGAAAAAAATTCTCGAGGACTATTCCCAGCTATTCAAAGTTTCAAGGTAAAATAATCCTTTTTTTTACATCCAAAACCAGATGTTTGTATTTCTCAAACTGCTGGAATTAGGCTTTCCTTATCAGTGGCCAATTGAAATCTCTTTCACCTGTGCTCCAGAAGACAGAGATGGCTTTTATTGGCTCTTAGCACAGCTACATGGCATATTTTGCCCTGCACTGCTTGCGCTGCTTCAAGGGAGTTATTTTGTCCACAACGTTTTCAAGAGCATTGTTCCAATATATTATTGCCTCTTCTACATTTATCAAAGGGATGGCTTCAAGATGTATAAATACATAGTTGATCACAATAAATGTGTTGTCACCTAGGGGGTAGATTTTAAAAGGGTTATGCGCATAAGTTATGCGCATAACCCGTTAAAACCCCCCTGCGCACCGAGCCCATTTTGCATAGGCTCGGCGGTGCATGCAAGCCCCGGAATGCGCATAAGTCTCGGGGCTTTGCTAGGGGGGCATATCAGGGAGCGTGTCGGGGGCAGCGCGATGTTCAGGGCATTCTGGGGGGTGTGGTTCCGGCTCAGGGGCATTTCAGCGGCATGACCGAGGCCTCCGAAATCACTCCTGGGCTGGGGAATCGTGCGGCGGCAGCCGATTGGCGCGCACGAGTTACGCCTGCCTGGGGCAGGTGTAACTTTTTGCGATAAAGGTGGGGGGTGTAGATAGGTCTGGGGGGGGGGGGGGGTTAGGTAGGGGAAGGGAGGGAAAGGTGGGGGGAGGCCGAAGGAAAGTTCCCTCCGAGGCAGCTCTGATTTCGGAGTGTGCGCACCACGCGGCTATCTTATAAAATCCAGCGTACTTTTCTAAAATCTACCCCTAGGAAATTGTCATTCATCAAAATGGCAACACATATGCAAAATTTTTGAAGGGGTGAGATCAGGAAGGAGTTTGGGTGGGATTTAGGAAAATGAGGGGCAATATCACATGGCTTTAATGCTGGAAATAACTAAAACTATAATGCAATTTATTTTTAGAATTGCATTTTGGCCATTTCTGAGAGGGAGAGAGGGAATCTCTGGAGTAGTCCTCACAGTGTGCAGCATTTACGAAAGTTTCCATATGCTGCATTTTAATTTCCAAATTTTGTGTTTTATTTATAGCCTCTTGTACTGTCACAGTTAAGTTGTTTATTGACTTATTCATAGTTATCAACATATTCCAAATTTCTTCCAGAGTGATTTTTTGCGGTGTTATGAGCGGGGTATTGCACAAAACGCTTATTTTAGAATTCTTCATTCCTACCTCCACTGGGCTCTCACCAAACTCGTCTCGTCGCTATTGTAAGTCTCCATCTTTTCTATACCGACATTCATTTAGTGAAAAACATCACATCGGTTTACATTTAACAAGAAAGATAGCAATGGCACATTATAAGTACAATTATAGGGGAAAGAAGGAAATATTAAAACAGACTAGTAATTAAGGAGGTCAAGGATATTAAATGACTAATAATTGTAGCACTGTAAAAGGGTATGGTGATCAAGGCTATTAAACATACAAGTAGTTAAATGAATTTAAGCAAGTTAAACAATTAAAACAAAAAGTCAATTAGCGAAGATGGATTCCAAAAAGTGAAAATTGGCTAGAAGAGATAGTTGAGCAGGGGAAAGGAAGGGATCATGGTAAGAGATAATTATGTGTAAAGAAAGGCATCCACAATGGTTGGCGATTACTTCGTTGTGTGAAATTGGGTAAAATTCAGGGAAAGGCTTGTAAGAAGAGCCATGTCAAGTTTTTGCTTAAATTTTTTGGGGCATGATTCCTGGCGTAAGTCAGGGGGCATATCATTCCAGGTTGTGGGGCCAGCTATGCACAGGGCACACTCCTTGGTAGAAGTAAGGAGTGTGGCTTTATGAGAAGGCATGTGTAACATGGCAGCATGTTGAGATCTGGGTGGTCTGATCGGTTTGTGGAAGGACAGGACGTTATTGAGCCAGTGCAAATTTTCTGTATATAGTGTTTTGTGTATAATGGTTAGTGTTTTGTATTGTATCCGTTCAGCAATGGGTAGCCAATGTAGTTCCTTGAGGAAAGGTGTGATATGTTCAGATCTGCGAGTGTTGGTAAGTATGTGTGCTGCTGCATTTTGCAGCATTTGTAGAGGGAGGATGGTTTCTTTGGGGAGGCAAAGGAGGAGAGAGTTACAGTAGTCAATCTTTGTTAGGATTAGGGATTGAAGGACTGTATGAATGTTTCATTTGTGGAGGAGTTGTTTTAATTTTTTTAGTGTGTGTAATTTAAAGTAACAGTCTTGTATAGTATTATTGATATGTTTTTTAAAACTAAGCTGGTTGTCAATAGTGACGCCAAGGTTTTTGGCATATTGTGCAGGGGTGAATGTAGGAGGGTGGACAAGGGGTGAGGTAGTATTATTATGCTTACATAGTGGGGAAATAATCATTATTTCTGTTTTATCAGCATTTATGGCAAGGTTGATATTATTTTTATTTATTTTATTTTATTTATTTTTAGGCTTTTCTTTACCAACATTCGTAAGGCACATCATGCCGGTTTACATTGAACTGAAAGGAGGAAAATACAATAAAATGAAAACAGGGGATTAGGCAGGTAAGGGAGAAAAGGGAAAGGGAGGTGGAGGCAAAAGGAATGAAGTGGAAATCAGTAAAACTGGGTACATAGCAACTATGTACCAGAGAGAAGTGACTGCAACAAGGAACTATATACATCTTATGTATCATTATATACCATAGTGGTGAGTACATAGAGGAACTATGTATATCCTATAAATCACTATCTTTATCAATGGAGTTCGTATGCTAAGGCTGTTCACAAAGTGCATGAGTGAAGAGGAGAGGCTGAGGGGCGGGAGGGAGAGCTAATGGTGGGAGGAAAAGCGGAGGTAAGGAGGGGCGGGCGGAAGGAAGGATGCCAAAATAGAGGTGCAGTACAGGGAGAAGGTCTACGTTTGGTTTGTATCAGGGTAGGCCTGCTTGAAGAGTCATGTTTTGACTCCTTTTTTAAATTTGTGCAGGGATGGCTCTAGACGGAGGGGCGTGGGGAGGGAGTTCCAGAGGGAGGTACCAGCGATGGAGAAGGCCCTTTCTCTGGTGATGGACAAATGCGCAGACTTAATGGAAGGTGTGTGTAGGGTGCCTGCAAGGGTTACTTCTAGTGGGGCAGTCAGTGGCGCGGAAGCGGGGCATTTCGTCTAGCCAGGTGTAGTTGAATTTGTATAATGAACAATGAAGGATGGTGAGGGTTTTGTATTGTGAGCAGAAGGAGATGGGCAGCCAATGCAGGTCCTTTAAGATAGGGGTGATATGTTCCGTTTTATGGGTATTAGTTATGACTCTGGCCATGGGGTTTTGTAGAATCTGGAGTGGTTTAATGGTGGAGGCGGGAAGGCCGAGTAGGAGGGAGTTACAGTAGTCCAGTTTCGTAAGCATGATGGTCTGAACTACTTTACGGAAGTCTTGAGTGTGGAGAAGGGGTTTGAGTTTCTTGAGGACATTTAATTTGTAGAAACCTCCTTTGAGGAGAGATTTGATGTAGGGTTTGAAGTTTAGGTGATGATCAATGAGGACACCCAGGTCTCTTATTGCATGCAACTGGTATTGGGCTGTGGTTGTGTTCTGGGGTGTGTGGTGGGAAGTGCGGTCAGGATGACTGGAGATGATGAGTAGTTCAGTCTTTGAGGTGTTTAGAGCTAAGTGAAGGTTGGATAGCATGGAGTTAATGGAGGTAAGGCAAGATTCCCAGAAGTGCAAGGATTCATCTATTGATTTTTGGATCGGGATGAGAATCTGCACATTGTCTGCATATAAGAAAAATTTCAAGCCTAGGTCGGACAGCAGGTGGCATAGGGGTAGGAGGTAAATGTTGAACAGGGTGGAGGATAAAGAGGACACCTTGTGTGATTGGGATGTGTGAGGATTGGTGTTTATCAATTTTGACTAGGTATTCTCTGTGATTGAGATAGGAAGAGAACCAGGAAAGAGCTGTGTCTACAATACCTATTTCAGCCAGGCAGGTCATTAGGATTTGGTGGTTGACAGTGTCAAAGGCTGCCGAAATGTCTAGGAGGGCGAGCAAGTAGGAGTTTCCGTGGTCCATGCCTTTGAGTATAGTATCTGTCATAGATAGTAATAGGGATTCCGTATTGCGAGCTTTACGGAAACCAAATTGTGAAGGGTGGAGGATGTTTCAGTCTTCTAAGAAGTCAGTAAGTTGTTTGTTAACCACCCTTTCCAGGATTTTAGAGATGAAAGGCAGGTTGGAAATAGGTCGATAATAGGGGTCAAGATTTGGTTTTTTGAGGAGGGGCTTTACTACTGCAAGTTTAAGTGGGTCTCGGATGCTGCCAGATGTGATAGAACAGATTATTAGGTCAGCAATGGGTTTTGCGATGGTGGATGGGATGGAGAGGAGGGTTTTTGAGGGGATGGTGTCTAGGATGTGGGAGGCTGGTTTCATCTATTTTAGAATAGTCTCAATTTCCATAATTGTAGTGAGGTCGAAGGTTCTAAGGTTGTTGTTATTATCATTGCGTAGTGGGGCGGGAGGGGGGGAAGCAAGTGAGGATGTTATCAATTTTATTCTTGAAGTACACTGCTAGTTCTTGGCATCTGTCACTGGCATTTGTCTCGTTGCGTGTGGGGGCGGAGGGGTTTGTGAGTTCTGTGACATATGCGAATAGGGCATTCGCGTTGAATTGGTAGTCATGGATTTTTGCGGCGTAGAAGTCTCATTTGGCTTGGGTGATAGTTTGATGGTATGTGTGTAAAGTGTTGTTGTAGGTGGCTTTGTGTGAGGCCGATGGTTGTTTGCGCCATGCTCGTTCTTTGGATCTTAGGTCCTGTTTAATTTTTTTTTAATTCAATGGAATACCACGGTTTTCTTTTCTCAACTTGTGTAAGGGGAATTTCCTTGTGGATGATGGGGCAAATCTCATTAGCATTGGTGGTGGTGAGATAGTTCCATGATAGTAGTGCCGTGTCAGGATTTGTAAGGTCGAGATTTTTAGTTATTTTGTCGAAGGCTATGGTGAGATCCTCTGTGGTACAAGGTTTACGGAAGGATATGGTCTTATTATGATTTTGTGAGGCAGGTTGTGAGTAGGGATGTGAATCGTTTTAGGACGATTAAAATTATCGTCCGATAATTTTAATATCGTCTTAAACCGTTATGGAACACAATACAATAGAGATTCTAACGATTTATCGTTATAAATCGTTAGAATCGTGAGCCGGTACACTAAAACCCCCTAAAACCCACCCCCGACCCTTTAAATTAAATCCCCCACCCTCCCGAACCCCCCCCCCCAAATGACTTAAATAACCTGCGGGTCCAGCGGCGGTCCGGAACGGCAGCGGTCCGGAACGGGCTCCTGCTACTGAATCTTGTTGTCTTCGGCCGGCGCCATTTTCCAAAATGGCGCCGAAAAATGGCGGCGGCCATAGACGAACACGATTGGACGGCAGGAGGTCCTTCCGGACCCCCACTGGACTTTTGGCAAGTCTTGTGGGGGTCAGGAGGCCCCCCCCAAGCTGGCCAAAAGTTCCTGGAGGTCCAGCGGGGGTCAGGGAGCGATTTCCCGCCGCGAATCGTTTTCGTACGGAAAATGGTGCCGGCAGGAGATCGACTGCAGGAGGTCATTCAGCGAGGGTTCCGGCGCCTCGCTGAACGACCTCCTGCAGTCGATCTCCTGCCGGCACCATTTTCCGTACGAAAACGATTCGCGGCGGGAAATCGCTCCCTGACCCCCGCTGGACCTCCAGGAACTTTTGGCCAGCTTGGGGGGGGCCTCCTGACCCCCACAAGACTTGCCAAAAGTCCAGCGGGGGTCCGGAAGGACCTCCTCCCGTCCAATCGTGTTCGTCTATGGCCGCCGCCATTTTTCGGCGCCATTTTGGAAAATGGCGCCGGCCGAAGACAACAAGATTCAGTAGCAGGAGCCCGTTCCGGACCGCTGCCGTTCCGGACCGCCGCTGGACCCGCAGGTTATTTAAGTCATTTGGTGGGGGGTTCGGGAGGGTAGGGGATTTAATTTAAAGGGTCGGGGGTGGGTTTTAGGGGGTTTTAATGTGCCGGTTTTGCGATTTTACGTTTTTTTCGATTTTTTACGATTTTTTCACGATTTTTCACGATATTTTACCCCCCCAAACGGCAACAATACGATTCCCTCCCCCTCCCAGCCGAAATCGATCGTTAAGACGATCGAGGACACGATTCACATCTCTAGTTGTGAGGTGTTGGTTGTGAAACTGGCATTGATGAGGAAGTGGTCGGACCATGATACTGGGATGACTACCAGTGGAGTGGGTGTTGTTATTTGGGAGTTAACAAAGATGAGGTCAAGGGTATGACCTGCTTTGTGTGTGGGTTCGGTGATGATTTGACTAAAACCTAGGGCTTTGAGGGTGTCCAGCAGAATCTTGCAGGCTGGGGTGACAGGGCGGGCATCTACTTGGAGATTGAAATCTCCTAATGGAATAGTGGGGAGGTCAGTTTTGATGTTGTCGATAAAGTATTCTATGATGGGGGAGGGGTCATGTTCAATTAGGCCTGGGGGTGCGTAAACGAGGCAGATCTGTTATGAGTTGGATTTGAACAGCGCTATTTCTAATTGGGGGGGGGGGGGTGTAAGGTTTTGAGTTTGAGGCAGAGGCTTTTTTTGGCTGCTAGGAGTAGTCCTCCACCTCTCTTCTTTGGCCTTGGTACCGAGAGGATGTCATAGGTCTTTGTCGGGAGCTGGTTTAGGAATACATGGTCTGTGTTTTTTAGCCAGGATTCCGTGACAGTACATATGTCAGGATTAGATTCCATAAGCAGGTCATATAGTATATAGCCCTTTTTTTGGATGGATTGTGAATTGAAAAGGTAATGTCTAGTGTGGTTAGGCCCAAAAATTGTGTGAGGGGAGATATCATGATGGGCACTCGTGAATTACGATGGTTGGAGAGATGAGTGCGTGCTGGGAGGGGTTTAAGGAGTGAAGGGCAGTGTTGCCTGGGTATTGTAAGTAGACACATATATTAGTGAGGAGTGAGCTAATAGCAGTAATTGCAGTATCCCAGGTTTTAAGGGCATTGTGTAAGGAGTCAGTGTTGGGGATGATGATTTAGACCATCTGCATATATGAAGTATCTGAGGCCAAGTTTGGATAGAAGGTGACAGAGAGGAAGTAAATATATGTTAAAGAGTGTAGAGGAAAGGGCCATCTAATAGGTCAAGGTGAGGTGTTCGTGGTGGTTTAGGTTTTAGGGACCAGTTTCTCATGTAAAGTGAGACATACAAACAGCACAGTACACGTTGGTGAAGATTTGATGTAATTTGGAGTGAGGAAAATCACACAAAAATGAAATTTTGTACTATGTTCTCTCACCCTAGCTTGATAGTACCCTGTAATATAGTCCAACATGCTAGGATGAGAGAACATAGTAGAAATGGCATCTTTGTGAGATTTTCGTCACTCCAAATGGCGTCATATCTTCACCGAGGTGTACTGTGATGTTCGCACGTCTCACTCTACATGAGAAACTGGCCCCTAAACCCTAAACCACCACTTCAACTTGACCTATTAAATGGCCGTCCTATAAAAATACTTCATTACTATTCCCACCTTTTAGTATTTTCTCTCTCTCTCTCTCCATTATCATGGGCTACAGTAAGTTCACTGCACCATGTTATACTATTGATGCAAAGCATTAATATTCTTAACATGGGCATTAATAATGCAGTTTCATGAATCTGGGGTCAGTTTGCTGAAATAACTGACTAGTTTTGCATACAGAAGTTATGAAAAAAGAGATACAGATCAAATAATAATCTGAGTATAATATTTGTGAACATGATAAATTAGATGGATCAAATTAAAACAGAGACTTATTTAAAAAATAGTTTGAGAGTATCACAGTGCTTGTGAGTAGGCTCTTATCTGTTCCAACGCTGGATCAGCCATAGCAACTAAAAAATCAGTACAAGTTACATGAGGTGGCTGTTCATCAACATGCAAATTAAAATCACCTAACAACAGTTTAAGAGGATTAAGTTGACAATTCTATAAAATCTCAAAGAAAGGAGGATAATCAGCTATAAGAAGTAAAGGATAAAAATATGTAAGACACACACCCTATGTGATTAATGGAGAAAAAAGCCAGATTCCAAAAGCCATGTTTCAGTGAAACATAATGGGGCAGATTTTCAAAGGGTTACACGCGTAATTTACGTGCATAACCCCGAGAAAGTGCCCCTGCGTGCGCCAAGCCTATTTTGCATAGGCTCGGCAACGAATGCAAGCCCTGGGACGCGCGTATGTCCCGAGGCTTTGAAAAAGGGGCGGGAACAGGGCGGGGGCGGGTGCCAGAGGCAGGTGTAACTAAGACAACAAAGGTAGGAGAGGGGATTTAGGTAGGGCTGGAGGACGGGTTAGATAGGGGAAGGGAGGGGAAAGTGGGGGTGAGTGGAAGGAAATTTCCAATTTCGGAGTGGCCTCGGAGAGAATGGGGAAAGCCATCGGGGCTCCCCTAGGGCTCGGCGCGCACAAGGTGCACAGGTGTGCACCCCCTTGCACGTGCCAACCTCGGATTTTATAACATGTGTGCGGCTGCACGCACATGTTATAAAACTGGGCGTAGATTTGTGCACGCCGGGTTGCGTACACAAATCTACGCCTGCATGCATGTTAGAAAATCTGGCCCAATATGTCAGATTTTTCATTGGCTAAATTAAAAAATAACCAGAACTTTGCTACAAATCGATCTGCATTTCCAAGTATGCAAAACATTTGTTTCCCCTATGCTCTTTAAAGTTTGGGTTCTAACTATGGTCATTCCATGCAGGTTACATCAAAGTCTTCTTAGAAGCTGGATACAGTCATACCACTGCTTTTATTTATTTTTATTTATTTAAAGGCATTTATATACCGACGCACGTTGGGAACATCTCGTCGGTTTACAGAGAACGCAACAAGCAACAGGCTTTACATGTAACAAGTAACCAGTAAAACAAGGAAGTGAGGGAGGGAGGAGGTACATCAAAGGAACTGAGGAAGGTAGAGGGGAAGGCAAACTAAATATACTCACTACTCCATGCTGGTTACCTTTTGGTTATCCCCTGGCTTGGGCAGACATGATTCCACAAGGTCTTGCTTCTGCTATCCATATTTTTCATTGAAGGGCTAATTTACAAAAATGTGTTAAAACTGCACATTAGTTAACGCGGCATATTTATTAAACTGTGATAAATGAATACCGCAGATTACTGAATACTCATGACAGTGGGTTTTACTGCAGACAGTAGCACATAGACCTTAGTGACAGTTGTAATGTTAGCCATACACCCATACTCCCACCCACTTCCCCACTATCCAGAGCTGTAGGCAGCCCAATGTAATTTCCTAGATCATGAACCCTGATGAACGAAGGAAAACCTTCTAAGAGAAGTTGTACCTCAAAGAGAAGAAGGACCCCCTTTCCCCCACAAGCAGAAGGCAACTCTCCTGAGGCTGCCAACCCAGTACCCCTCTGTCCATATACGGGGAAAAATAAAAGAGTATGTGGTCAGTCAACAAAATGTGTTGCTGGAGAGCATGCAGTAATTGTGGATCACTTCAACCCAGAAGAACTTGGTACTTTTTCCATAGGATAGGGGGACCTTGAGATGGGAGATTCTAGGGAGGAACTTCAAGGATTTACTTCTGCTCTGCAGGGAGGAGAAGTTCCAGTCAGTTGGGGATTAATATTCTCCATGTAATTCCTTCAGGTCATTGACAGCCCTATAAGTAGAATGGAGGGTGCTTAGAATGAAACTGGCAAGTGCATTAGCCTGCTGATGGTCTCAAAAAAAGGTTAACTCCACCTCATGAAATGAAGTTAACTTTTTGCATTAACAGCCTCAGTAATGCAAATGTATTCATTAACGTAAGACACATTAAATTTAAATGAACTTATTAGCATATTTATTAACTCATTTAAATGTTTATACAGACATCTGTGTTCATGAAAATATATTCATGTTAAATGTGTTTCACACGCATTAACACTGCCTTAATATGTGTTAAGACATAAGCACTATTTAGTAAATAGACGAGAATTATGAAAAGTACTAGAAGTAATTATGTATTTGAAGTAAAAACATTTATCAGAGTTTTCTAATGAACTGCTGTATTATAGAGATAGAAGTTAAAAGAAAGAACAGATAAAACAGAGGAAAATAAGTGTTTTCAGTTAGATAATTCTGTCAACTGTTTTGAAATAGCTGGCATTACTTTTTAGTTTATTGCCTCCTTTAATATGTGAGGAAAAATTCTAATTAATATTTTTTACAGCTGTATTCAAATCAATAAATATAAGCATCCCAACGGAAACACACTGCAAGGTTCTTTAGGTTTCTAATGAATGCAAATAGGTTGACCTTTTTCTGACAACTATGAATATTGTTTTACAATTTTACCATTAAAATTGCTGTTATCAGCAATTTATACTTAGACCTGAAGCAAACAATGTTTTAAATAATAATTCATTAAAGCACACGAGATATGCTAAAACTACACTGGAATATGGTGAACCTTTTACTTCTAAAGTGGATACAAAACTTTTTGGACACTATACAGGAAGGGAACCAAGGTAAATTAAAGCTCTCACCTGGACTGTGTAATAGATTTGCAGATTTTTTTTTCACAATAACCTCAAGCTGATTTATGGAGATTATGACCAGGATAGAATAACAGGGACATATATTCAAGTATGATCAAACAGGGGTTTCACACAGGAAGAAGCAGCCTGAAGAGATAGGACAGTTACTTTACTTTTACTTTCAATTTATTTGAATTATATCCTGCCTATGCAGCATACGATAAAACATGCACAGTATAATAAACAGACAAAAAGAACAATGAACAAAAAACTTGCACAATGATATATTATTCTAATAATCAGACAGCAAGTTTGCTCATGGGAAGAAATGAGGCCGATGCAATACAGTGCACTTAGCCCAACGCACTGTATAACCCGCAGTTGGACGCAGGTTGTATAGGCGCTAACTAATTCCCTTATGCAATAACGGGATTAGCGCCTCTACAACGCATGTGTCCAATGCGGAGTGAAACTAATAGCGCTCATTCACATGCAACTGCATGTGAATGAGGCTATTAGCTATTCACTCCCTATGCAAAAAAAAAAAAAAAAATGGGCTTCTAGGACGCACATTTTAGTGATCAGAATTGAATGCCTGCCCAGAGCAGGCGTTAATTGCTGAGCGCTACTAAAACTAGTATAGTAAAGCAGAAAAAACTGTTTTCTGTACTGCCTCCTTCTTAATATCATTGGGATATTAAGAAGGAGGAACAACTCTTTAAAAACAATAAACTCAGTGCCTCCGGTAGCCATTTTTCAAGAAACTGTTCCATAGTTTGCTCTTCTATGGACTCTGGTAAGCCTGTTAGACTGATATTATGGGTTAGTTACCATCAGTCAGATTCTCACGCACTCACCAGCGGCTCTATACACTTTTCAGGAATTACAGAATAGGTACCAATTATCCAGCAGAGACTTTTATGCTTATTTGCAACTTAGACATTATGGGGTAGATTTTAAAAGAAGCGCGATCAGCCTACTTTTGCTTGCGCATCAGACTCAAGCAAAAGTACGCTGGATTTTAGTAGATACGCGCGGAGCCGCGCGTATCCACTAAAATCCTGGATCGGCGCGCGCAAGGCTATCGATTTTGTATAGCCTGCGCGCGCCGAGCCGCGCTGCCTCCCCCGTTCCCTCCAAGGCCGCTCCGAAATCGGAGCGGCCTCGGAGGGAACTTTCCTTTGCCCTCCCCTCACCTTACCCTCCCTTCCCCTACCTAACCCACCCACCCGGCCCTGTCTACACCCCCCCCTTACCTTTGTCGGGGGATTTACGCCTCCCGGAGGGAGACGTAAATCCCCGCGCGCCAGCGGGCCTGCTGCACGCCGGGCCGCGACCTGGGGGCGGGTACGGAGGGCGCGGCCACGCCCCCGGGCCATAGCCATGCCCCGTACCCGCCCCCAAAACGCTGCCGACACGCCCCCGCAACGCCGCACGCTCCGGCCCCGCCCCCCGACACGCCCCCCTCCGAGAACCCCGGGACGTACGCGAGTCCCGGGGCTCTGCGCGCGCCGGGAGGCCTATGTAAAATAGGCTTCCCGGCGCGCAGGGCCCTGCTCGCGTAAATCCGCCCGGTTTTGGGCGGATTTACGCGAGCAGGGCTCTGAAAATCCGCCCCTATGTGATTACTTGGAATTTGCATACTTTCCCTGAAAATCACCTTACCAAGTTAACAAGCATTTTCTCAAATACACGCTTAGGTAGGATATCTTGTTCGCACTATGCTAAAATGTTTAGGGACAATATACCAAATAAACTTTATTCGGAGATTGTAGCATGATGGGCACACTATCCACAATTTGACCTCTCAGAACATGATGTTAAACAATACATACGACACATTCACAAGGTGTCTGTTAATGCAAACCATAGAGAATTACTATTTAAATTCATTTGGCAACTTTACTATGATCCTGCCACTGCTTTTAAGATAAAAATATGTCAATCAGCACTTTGTCTTAAATGTAAAATATCTGAGGGAGATTACCTCCACTGTTTTTGGTACTGTCCAGTGATATGTTCCTTCTGGTCAAAAGTTATAGCTATGTTCTACTCTGTATCCTCACTCTATTTCGGCAGACCCCAAGGTATGGTTGTTGGGGCAGTTTGTGGTGGACCAATCAAGATCTGGAAATTCACAAAAACTATTTCTGTGCAAGGCTGCCCTGTTAGCTAAACAGACTATACTATCCCAATGGCTATCGGAGACAGCCCCGGAATTTCAACACTGGACAAACAAGATGTTGAAAATGGCTATTTTCGAAAGCAAGACAATTAACCCAGCTCATGGACTTCGTTGGAAAATCACAAGGGAGATATGGACCCCATATATACAAAGCCATACCACGGAGATTCAACAAATGTTTAGGACTTTCTTGGCCTAACTGCTAAGCTACAAAGAAGTGAGGTACTAACCACAGTCTAATGTAAATGATAGATATAGAGATAGGAGTACGCTCTATCTTTTTACTTGTTTCTTCCTGTTTACCACTCTGTTACCATTTGCTCACTGCTGTACTGTTGTACTTTGAGGGGGTACACGTGCAGAGGCAATATCACACTGTAACAGATCATAGTATAAATAACTGGAATTTAAAGACAGTCGCAATACAGTCTACATAGTCTAAATACAGTTTAAATATAGTCATAAACAAAACAGACTAGCAACATACCAGTAGGACGGGGTGGGAGGGGAGGGATGGGGGGGGGGGGTGCTAAATGAAGGGGGAAGAGGGGAAGGGTAGAAAAAGAAGCTGGCTCAAAGAAGGTTCAGCTTTCACATTGGGCTGGCAACACTTAATGACTCTTTTCTGTAATTCAATGCCTCTCTAAAATAGTTTGTTATGCTACTGTTACTGTTTATACAATATGCACATTAAACTATGTATGCATTTCAACTTAATAAAAAAGACATAGAAAAAGAAAAAAAAACAATAAAAAAAAAGTTTACAAAAAGCGCTGGCAGGGGTTAGGAAAATTTGACACTGACATTTGTCAGTGAAAGGACAAATCAACTTTCAGGACAGCCTTCTGAAAGGTGATTGGTCCTTTCACTGACATGTGCCCATAGTCAGGTTCAGACAATGGATGATGAATTTATCAGTGTCCATTTTCCTAACCCCTGCATGTGCGCTGGCTAGGAAAAGGGAAGCTGATAAATTCAGCATCCATTTTCTTAACCGGTGGACAGCCACCTACAGTGGACCTTTCTCCGGCTCGTGCTGTCAAGAAGGCACTAGGGGTACACAATCGTCCCTAGCGCCTCCTCGACAGTGCGAGCCCTAATTTAAATATTACATCGCGCCCCCAGGAGAGGTGCCTGGGGGCGCGTTATGAAAGCGGACGCTGAACACACAGCGCCCGCTTTCAGCGCAACTTTTGTGCATCGGCCCCAATGTCTGTTTCAGGATGAATGTCTTTTATATCTTCTTGAACGTCCTTGTGCAGGCTAACATCATTAAGTTATAAGGCAGAGAGTTCCACAGAAGACAGAGAGAACTCTAAATGGAGTCCTAAAGAGAACACAGCCGTAAGGCAGAAAGAAAAAGTGACCAAGAGTTGGCTGGGAGATAATAAGGTTAGAAGGAAATTGACGCACAGAGCTTCTGGGAAATGTAGTTTGGAGATCTTTGGTAGAGAACCAGTTAGGATAAAGGTAGTAGCCAGAGAGAGATGTGGTAAATATTTGGGAGACACAGCTGAGGTTAATTAGAGAGTTACTGCAAATAATTAGCATATCTCTTAAGGGAGAAAAAGAACTAGGTGGGGAGTCAGAAGAAAAGACTCACCCCGATCCAGATGCAGATACCCACAGCCTTCAGTTAGGGATTTTGCATCTGCAAAGGTACAGTTGGGAAGCAGGTTCTTTAGGGATCTGGGGAATTAGGCTGGCCTACAGGTGACTGCCAATGTATCTTACTGGAATGACCCTGGTGTCTCAGGATAGGAACTGCAAGCTGTAAGTGTGGCATGAACCCTGGCACATGAAATAAGGTTCTTTTTACTGCAAGTGACTAGTTCTTTGCTATTTGATCAAGTGAACTGTCAGTAAGTTGTGCAGGGCCTAGACAGTGACCTACAACACCAAGTATATAGTAGTATTAAGGAAAGATAGGATTGTCACGTGAAGACAGAACATTTACAGGATCATTTTACTCCCATAGGGCCCTCCTTTGCAAATAAAATAAATTATTGCATTTAAACCTTCTTGTTGACAGTTGGACTGTGCCCTTCCTTTCTGATTTAGGAACTAAGGAGGCTTTGCATGCCAGATTACTAATACTGGTGAATACCTCCTTAAAAAGAAGGTTTGTTCCACAATAGCTGAAGCAAGCAGTGATTCAAATGCTTAAAAAAAAAAACAAAAACAGGGCTGTACCCCCCAGGATATAGAACATTTTAGACCAGTCACCAATTTGCCTTACATAGAGAAGATGATTGAAAGACTAGTAGTATTTATAGATTATATATGGATTCAGAAATGGTTGTACTAGTTCCAGTCTAGTTTCCATGCTTTGAGTCAGAGTCAGTGTCTGTGTCACTGTTGGATGATCTCTATAGATGGCTGGATGGGAAAGATAGTGTGGTGGCTGTCCTGCTTGATTTATCAGCTGCATTTGACACGGTCAGTCATGATTTATTGGTTGATCAGTGAAGGGCAGCTGGATTATCAGGAACTGCATTGAAATGGTTTATGTCCTTACTTGGCATCCGGACTCAGCAAGTGATGAAAGGGAGTTGTGTATCAAAGACATAAGAACTTCAATATGGATTTCCCCTGGGCTCAGTACTGTACTCCTATTTGTTCAGTCTCTATGTATATCCATTTTGTGGAATTCAGAGGGAAGCAGGAGTTGAATATTTATACAGTGATGAAATAGAGTTATTTTGCCCTTTAGGATCAGCAGGAAGGGAGCAGCCGAATTTGTCAGTCAGGCTCCTGCTTTGGTATGGCATGCTGGTGAATGTGAAGGATGCTGGGTAGGATCAGAGGCAAACCAAGGGATAGGCACAGGGAATCCTTTATGACAAAGGAGGGAAGCAGAAAGAAGAAAGAGGAGAGGGAGAGAAGAAGAGGAGAGGGAGAGAATCCTAGGAGGATGGAGTGAGATAGAAGGAATGGATAAAGGAAATCGTTTGGGGCTGAGGAAAAGAGACTGGTGGTGAAACAGTCCAGGGGAAATAAAGACATTTTGAGATGTGAAGATTCTTAGTGATAAAGTGAGGAAGAAAAGAGGTGAACAGAAGATGATACATAAAAGAAGTAAATAAAGAAAGACAGAAAGACATGCGAAAGAATAGACAGATATAGCTGGAATACAAGAAGAGAAGGATAAAAAAAGACACATAAAAAAGGAAAGGATAACCAATAAAAAGATTTATGAGACGCACAACCTGAAAACAGAGGGAAGGTTGAATTTAGTGTGTGAAAGAAAGAAAACATAAATTTTTTCATTTAAATTTCAGATTGTGAATTTGAAGGTTTAGATTGTTAAATGGGGCCTAAGTATTGGCCTTGTAAGAGTGAAAGTTGGAGATGGATTAGGCCTGAAATGTGGAAGCCATTGCAAATGACAATTTATGGCAGCAGTTTTCAAAATGGTATGTGCATAAAATGAGCATATACAGGCGCACACATGGATGCCCAATTTTATAACATGTGTGCGCCGGCGCACGTATGTTATAAAATCGGGGGTCAGCACATGCAGGAGGGTGCACAATTCCCCTTCCCCCGTTCCCTCCCAGACCGCTCCGAAATATATGCGTGTAACCTTTTAAAAATCCCCTGCGCATGCTGAGCCAATTTTGCATAGGCTTGGTGGCACATGCAAGCCCTGGCAAGCGCGTATGTCCCGGGGCTTTGAAAAAGGGGCGGGGCCGGGGGCGGGGCGGCGGTCCCAAGTCCTCCGGCACAGCGGCTGTGCCGGGGGATGGCGCCCCGGCAGCCAGCCTGTGTGCGCATGTTACGCCTGCCTCAGGCAGGCGTAACTTAGACAACAAAGGTGGGGGGGGGATGGCTTAGATAGGGGAAGGGAGAGGAAGGTGGGGGAGAGCGAAAGGAAAGTTCCCTCCGAGGTCACGTGGAGGGAACAGGGAAAGCCATCGAGCCTCCCCTAGGGCTCGGCCTCAGAGGGAACGGGGAAAGCCATCGGGCCTCCCCTAGGGCTCGGCGCACGCAAGGTGCACAAGTGTGCACCCCCTTGTGTGCGCCGACCCTGGATTTTATAACATGTGCAAGGCAGCGCGCGCATGTTATAAAATCGGGTGTACATTTGTGCGCACCGGGTAGCGCATACTTCTAAAAATCTGCCCCATAGAGGAATTAGAAAAGCAGAGGATTAAGGAATGGAACATCTTTCCTATCATGAGAGGCTATGCAGGCTGGGATATTCAGCTTGGAAAAAAGATGGCAAAGCGGACATTATAGAAGTTTATAAAGCCAGTTTATAAAGCCATGAGTTGGGTGGAACAGGTTAATAAAGGATGGTTATTTACCCTTTCAAATAATACTAAAACAAGGGGACACTCTATGAAACTAACAACCAGCAGATTCAAAATAAATCGTAGAAAGTTCTTTATTACTCGGCATACTATCAAGCTGTGGAATCTGTTGCCAGAAGATGTGGTTAAGGCAACTAACATAACAGGTTTAAAAGAGGTATAGAAAAATTCCTGGAGGAAAAGTCCATTACTATCCAGGTAGACTAAACCTGTTGCTATCCCTGGGAGTGAGTAACAAGAATTAGATATTCCTTATAGGATCTGACTGTTCTTGCAATCTGGATGGCCTTTGTCGGAGACAGGATGCTGGGTTCAATGGACCTTGGTCTGACCCAGCATGGCAATTCTTGTGTTCTTTTTTTTCTTGTGTTCATATTAGGTTGCTCTCTCCAAGAAGGCACACATAGAGAAATCAAAGTTTTTTACAGATGTAAAAACAGAAAGGCAATTTTGGAAGGTGTTTATTTAAGTGAAATGGCCAGACTGGAAAATTTCCTCTACAAATATGGCTAATAGAATACCAAATATCCACCATGAGTTCCATGGCAAAAACGGGGAGGGCAGGCCTGCGAAAGCTGGCAACCTTCGCACCACTGCAGTGGTTTCGCTGCCGGCTTTCGCACCCAATAGCACCATCTTGAAAGGTGGTGCTATTGGGCACGCTACTGGCGACGATAACATTACTAACCTTATTGCCGCCAGCGAAGACACCGCCGAGTCCGCCTCCTTGCCCCTTGCTGCCTCGACTCCACCCCGACTCCGCCCCCAGCATGCTAACGCACGTGAAAAAGATCTTTTCCCGTGTGATAAAGGCTTATCGCATGTGATAAGCCTTTGAAAATGAACCCCGTCTTTTTTAAGATGAGGTGAACAGAACTGCATAATACTCAAGGTGTGGTTTGCATCATCATTCAATACAGAGGCAATATGATATTATTATTTTCTGTTTTATTCTCCATTCCTTTTAGGATCATTCCTAACATTCTGTTTGGTTTTTTTACTGCCATCATGACATGCACTGAACCAAAGATTTCAATGTATTGCCACAAGCACTACAAGGTCCTTTCCTTGGGGATTGACTCCCAACATAGAACCCAGCATTGTATTCCTATGTGCATGCCTTTTTTACTCTATAGTTTGTTAATCTGATCTATTACATCCTCAGTTGTCAGATACTTGTTTTAGTTGATCAGAATCTCAAATATTAAAGAACATTTCAGGTTCCAAACATCCATTTCCATAAAGACCAAGGCAAAGAAACAGACTATCATATTGGGAATAGCTTGATACTGCCAGGTGACTCAAACCAGACACCACTGGAAATAGAATGTTGGGTTCAATGGACCATTGCTCTGACACCACATGGCATTTCTTATGTTTTTATTTAAAGCTAAAATGCAAATATAAGGGGAGATTTGTATACTATCTGCTTAACTGGAGAGTCAGAATGTACGTTTTATCTGTGGTTCTTGTGCTATTTTTCAAAATAAAAGTATATGCACACTTTTACTCTGAAAAATACCCGAAGAAAAATTACCTTCAGAGATTTGTGCCTGCTTTTTCTGTGGATACCTTTTCCAACCAAATTACATACATAGTTCTGAAAATCCAAAACTATGCATGTAGTTTTCTCCCCTGATTTAACCCTTCCTTGGAAACCCCTCCACCATAGTGTGGGTAAAAGTGTGCAGGTTATGGAACGATGTGCATATTTTTGTATAAAACATGGAATCTATGGAAATTCCTTTCAAAATTACCTTCCTTATAATATTGGAAATCAACAAGTAGGACATCCATTTACTTACAAAAAGCTAGGTATTAATACTGAGAGAAAAAAGAGTGTGGTCATTTAATAGCCCAATATTTAAAAGCAAGAAGGAACAGGGAGTGAATTCAAGCTGTACAATCTCAACATATTTATAAGTTTAGTAAGATTACTATTTCAACCTGTATTGATGAAATATGTTATGCAATATTGAGGACATTAGTGCATATCTTAATAAATTGGATTGGACCCATTTAAAACTGTAGGAAAAAAGTGAACTTCATTCTGCTATTAAAGAGAAGGAAATTAAGGAAGTCATTACATTTCCAACTTCTCAGAAGTTACCTGGACTCAATGGCTTAACAGTGGAATTTTATTGTGATTTTAAAAGCAAGCTCACTCTTGAACTTAAACAATTATATCAAGATTTAATTTTCCAGAGAAAAGCTGAGGGTAGCTTTCTCAAGGTTGTAATTCTAATAGGGGAGAAGTCATGTAATACAACTTTTTGCTTATGCAAAATTAGAGGTGTATATCATGAATATATGTGTATTGTAAAATGTAATTTAGAATGGTCTAAAGTTTAAGCAAAGACATGTGAGAAGTAATCTACAGTTTTTTTTAAAGTATCATTATTCCACAAATAATGCAGCAATAATCCATCACAAAGCTAAAGAGGTGGAGGTTCCGGCAATAGAAATTTAATTATATGAAATGGCTTTTTCATATTTTAGATTGGTTTGATTTTTGGAACTCTTTTATGCAAATGATATGTGCACTGTATGTGACTCCTTGACTGAAGTTCTTTCTAAAATATTCTTTTAGATTAATTTGTTCTAGGACAGAGGTGGGCAAACTATGACCCACAGGCCAAAATCAGCCCCAGGACCCCTTCCTTCCAATCTGCAGCACCATTGTTTGCCCACTTGCCCTTATCACTTCTCAACCTTCTACAGATCTGGCCAGAAAGGAAAAGGCTGACTTTGCCGGCCTTCTTCCTGCCGGTTCTGCGATCAGCTCAAATAGCTGATCTTATTTTTTTTATTCACTGCCAACGTCTGAGTTTGTGGCAATAAAAATTTTCCAAGCTTTTTCAATAAACTGAAGAGTAATAGAGCAATATCAGCTTTCAATATATGATGTTTCCATATTATTTGAATAAAAAATTAAGAGCATCTGATCACAGGACAGTCGGGAAGGAGGATTGCAGCTTCTGCCTTCTCCTTTCTGGCCAGTTCGGAGTCCAGTAAAGGATTGCTGCTTCCTAGCGATGGCACTGGCAGGTACACTGATATCTTCTTCTCTGGTCCTGGTCCCCAACCAAGTTGGCATCAGGGAGTCTTTCTCATTGGAGTTGGCTGCAGAGAGGGAAGTCATAGATGCCAGATGAGCACCATAGTGTACATGCACAGGCAGGAACCAGGTCAGGGAAGGGTTTTTTTTTTCTAGTTATTTTACTTATAATTTTTTTCTCTATATTTATTTTGTCTATTTTTTTATTTAGTTGTAATTCTTGCGTTTGCTTTTTCCCCTCTTTATTTTTGTCTTTTTTTGGGGGGATTATTACTATTATTATTATTTTTTGCAGACACATATCTCTACTGAAGGATATACTGCATTCTAAGCAGAACCCCACCCCTCAGTTGCAGCTCTGAGAGGATACTCCCCCCCCCCCACTCCTGACCCTAGGGCAGGCAAGAACTACATGCACTGCCCACTGGAGAAAAAGTTCTATGAATATGTACTAAACAGTTATGACTCTTATCTCTGCTTTTGTTTAGTATAGTGCTAGAATCTTTAGAACTTGCCCTTATTAATCAAACCGAAGAAAATCATGGATTCAATATTACAATATTGAATGTAAATTATAGTAGCAAAGTTGTAGATATTCATCCATACCAGTTAGACTTAGTCCTGTTCCTTGTATGGCTGAGATTGGCTACTTACATTTGGTTGGCTAGCACTAAAAATAAGTGCTTACCTGCAGAATCCCACCTGCCCTTTGTTCATGTCTGGAAACTATAGAGCATGGGGAATTAGGTCTGTAGCAGAATGATCGAGGAGTATCTTGCTTGTAAGTATTTCATATGTACTGACCTAAGCACATTTGGCGCAATGCAGAGAACGAATGAGAATGAGCATTACCTCACAATTGTTACTTATTCATTTATTTACAGGATGCCATTGCCCTGCTCTTTCCTTCTCTGGGGACTCCTTAGAGACCATACAGAAAGTACAACAAGGGATCTGAGAAGAAGGGGAAGGCTGTCCACCTTGGGGACTAGGATTTATCCTGCACCTGGCTGAGAGCTCTTCCACCCGGCCTACACAAGCCTAAACACTGACTTCTTCAATCATCAGAGTGGCTCTTTGTACATTATAGGGCAATGAACAGGGTATTTTTCTGACTACAATGAGGGTCTCATGAAGCTGGATTTAGACTGGGAATGGCCACCTGAGGTGTATACTTTTATATCATAAATGCAAGATAAGAATGCAGGCTGCTTTTAGTCTAATCCTGGATTTTTATGGTTGCCACCAATTAGGCCAGTCCACCAATTAGGCCAGTCCGTGTTTTGCCATATTGTAAGTACAGTTTTGAGGGTCTAAGTTTTCTAGGGAAAAGAAAGATGTACACAGAACAAATTCATGCTCCCTATAGGGCGGATTTTAAAAAGCCACACATGTTCCATGTAAACCGCCTTCCCGACGATAGTTATCTCTGTTAACTGTGAAACGGAGTGATATGAATTTATACAGGAACTTCCGGTATATAAAAACCAAAAATAAATAAATAAATAAATAAATGTAAAATCCGGCCTTTACGCGCATGGCCAGGCCTAGTGCGATGAGCCTATTTTCAAAAAGGCCCTGCCAGGGGGCATTTAGAGCAGGGCGGGGCTAGAGGTGCCTGGTACAACAGCCATTTGCTGCTGTGCCGGGGAATCATGCGCCGACGGGGCTGGCGCGCACAACTTGCTCCTGCCCCTTTGCAGGAGCAAAAGATTAGTGAAAAAAATTAGGGGTAGCTAGGTTAGGGATAGTGGGAGGGTAGGATAGGGGAAGGGAGGTTAGGGTTGGGGGTTGGGAAGTTCCTTCCCAGTCTGCTCTTTAATTGGAGCGGACTGAGAGGCAACTGGGGAAGGCCCCAATGCGTCGGTGCGCACATTTCCAAAATTATAACCCCCCTTGCATGTGCCGACCTAGAATTTTATAACATGCAAGCTCAGCGTGCGCATGTTATAAAATTGCGCATCCATGTGTGCCTGCTGGGTAGCGCGCGCACATGGACGCGCGTGCATACTTTTAAAAAAATCTACCCCTTCTGTTATGGGAAGAGTCTGTTAGTGAACCCTTGGGCCGGCTGACTGGAGAATGGACTCTAGTCGTTGGTAAGGAAGCTGGGAGGTGGAACACAGCTGGAGCGGATGAGGAGGTCTTCGCCCTGGAAACCCGAGAACCCCCAAGGAGGGGCCCATAGGGGTCCGGGTCGCTGGGACTTAGGAGATCCGGTGGTCAAGGCTGGCTGAAGAGACGGAGAAACAGGAAGAATTCCGATGGTCAGGGCTGGCTGAAGACAAGGAGAGTCGAGAAGAAGTCCGATGGTCGAGGCTGGCTGAAGACAAGGAGAATCGAGAAGAAGTCCGGTGGTCGAGGCTGGCTGAAGACAAGGAGAATCGAGAAGAAGTCCGGTGGTCGAGACTGGCTGAAGACAAGGCAGGGTGCTGGAGAGGCGGGAGCGGAACCTCAGGAGCGGAGGCAGGAACAGGCGGAACTGGAGACAGGCTGGGACAGGCAGGAACAGAGCACGGCAGGAACAATCAGGAACAAGCAGGAACCAAGGCACAGCAGGAACAAACAGGAACAAGCAGGAACCAAGGCACGGCAGGAACAATCAGGAAACAGCAGGAAGAGCAACTAAGACCTCATTGCAAGGCAAGGTAGGAGAGACAGGAGCCGGTTTAAATAGGCAGCCGGCGTCTGACGTCAGAAAAGGGGCGGTTCAGCACTTCCGGGTGCTGGACCTACAAGAAGCATCCCCTCATGCGCGCGCGTTCTCCGGCAGGGGGAGGATTCAGAGTCGGGCCTCGGCGGCGTCTCCAAGAGGGAGACGCCACTGCCATGCGGCCAGGCAGGCCTAGGCTTCGGGGGAGTGTGGCAAGAGTGGAGGGACCAGCATAGAGATAAGGACCCGGTCACTAGCCTGGCGACCGGGACCGCAACAGTACCCCCTCCTTTACGCCCCCTCTTCAAACGACCAGGCTTGTCAGGGTGGTCTAAGTGGAACTGTTGCAGGAGGGATTTGTCCAAGATGTTGCGGGCAGGCTCCCAGGTATTGTCTTCGTCCCCACATCCCTCCCATGCAAGCAAGTACTCCCAACGTCTGTTGAGAAACCGAGCATCCAGGACCTCTCGTACCTGAAAGGTGGGATCTTCGGCCATGGGTGCTGGACTGGAGTCGAGCGGTTTAGGATGGAACCTAGAGAGTATCACCGGCTTCAATAGAGAGACGTGAAAGACATCATGAATGCGTAATGTGGTAGGTAGCCGTAAGCGATAGGATACCAGACCCACTCTCTCTGCTACGTGAAAAGGAGCGCAAAACTTAGGTGCCAGCTTCTTAGAGGGTTGTCTCAGATGGATATTCTTGGTACTGAGCCATACTCTGTCCCCTGGGAGAAAAGTAGGTGCGGGTTTCCGATGCCGGTCAATATATTGCTTAGAAGTGAGTGCAACTCTTTGGAGCCGGTGTTGAGTAGAGATCCAAAGCTTACCCAGTTGGTTAGCGGTTAACTGGGCGGCAGGCGAGGATACAGGTACTGGCAACGGCAAGGGTGGTTTAAGCTGTTTGCCGTACACAATGTGGAAGGGTGATTTCCCTGTTGCGGCATGTACTTGATTATTGTAGGCAAACTCTGCCTAAGGTAATAGGTCCACCCAATTATCCTGTTTGTGATTGATAAATGCTCGTAAAAACAACTTCAAAGACCGGTTCATGGGTTCTGTTTGGCCGTTGCTCTGCGGATGGAAAGCAGTGGAGAAGCTTAGTTGTATTTTAAACTTTTTACATAGGGCTTTCCAGTACCTGGCAGTGAACTGGGGGCCTCGGTCAGAGACAATGTCTTGAGGCAGGCCATGGATGCGAAACACATGATGAGTGGACAAGGAAGCTAGCTCAGTTGCAGAGGGTAGCTTGGCTAAAGGCACAAAGTGGGCCATTTTAGAGAAACGGTCCACGGTGACCCAAACCACGGTCTTGCCTTGAGAAGGTGGGAGTTCTACCACAAAATCTGTGGCGATATGTGTCCAGGGTTCCGTAGGTACGGGCAATGGTTATGGCAACCCCCTTTGGGGACCACTTAGTGGCTTTTGCAGGGCACAGTGGGGCAGGAGTTAACATAGAGGCCGAAGTCCAGGCCACCAATAAAAGCGATTTATGAGGTCTAGTGTTCTTTGTCTTCCCGCGTGCACTCCGGACAAGGAGTCATGTCCCCAGGTCAAAACTCTTTTTCGGAGTCTCTTGGGTACGGTGGTCTTAGTTGTGGAGTCAAGCGGGGTGAGAGCTAGTTGGATACATGCAGGATCCAGAATATGTTGCAGCCCTTCCTCCTCCTCAGGTTGGGTGGTGCGAGATAGGGCATCTGCTCGAGCATTTTTCTCCACAGGTCGATACTTGAGGATGAAATCAAAGCGACTGAAGAAAAGTGACCATCTCGCTTGACGAGGGTTCAGTCGTTGAGCTTGAGCTAAGTACTCCAAATTTTTATGGTCCGTATATACGGTCACCGGGTGATTAGCTTCTTCTAGCCACTGCCTCCATTCTTCGAAGGCAAGTTTGATAGCTAGGAGTTATTTGTCTCCGATGCTGTAATTGCACTCGGCAGGTGAGAATTTCTTAGAAAAGTATGAGCAAGGCATTAACTTGCCGGAAGCATCGTGCTGACTGAGGATGGCCCCGACCGCTAGGCTAGAAGCATCAACCTCTACAATGAAGGGGTGCCGCGAGTCCGGATGGCGAAAACATGAGGCCTCTAAGAACGCTTGCTTTAACTCTTCAAAGGCTAGACAAGCGGTAGTAGGCCAATCGTGGGCGTTGACCCCCTTGCGGGTAAGTGCGGTAAGGGGGGCTACCTTTCGGGAGTAGTGTGGTATGAAGTGCCTGTAAAAGTTGGAAAACCCAAGAAATCATTGTAGAGCTTTTAAGCCCGAAGGGCGGGGCCAATTAGTGATAGCGGAGACCTTCTCAGGGTCCATTTGAAAGCCAGTGGAAGAGACGATATATCCTAAGAAAGAAAGTGATTCACGCTCAAACTGGCACTTCTCTAGTTTGGCGTATAGGTGATTGTCCCTTAGTGCTTGCAGCACGCGTTTGACGTGTCGGCGGTGTGTGGAAAGGTCTGGAGAGTAAATTAAGACTTCGTCGAGGTATACTGTAACGAAGGAGTGGAGCATCTCCCAGAGTACCTCATTCATGAGGTTCTGGAAAACAGCTGGGGCATTACACAACCCAAAGGGCATTACCAAGTAAAGTACCAAGTGTTGAATGCTGTTTTCCACTCGTCTCCCGGATGTATATGAACTAGATTGTAAGCCCCACGCAGATCAAGTTTCGTGAAGATTTTAGCTCCTTGTAGTCTGTCGAGTAGTTCAGGTATCAGGGGGAGCGGATACCGATCCTTCTTTGTGATGGTATTTAGCCCTCGGTAGTCAATGCATGGCTTGAGGGTGCCGTCCTTTTTGGCCACAAAAAAGAAGCCTGCCCCGGCAGGGGAGTGGGAAGGGCGAATGAAGCCCTTAGCAAGGTTCTCTGTGATGTAGTCAGACATCGCTCGAGTCTCTGGTAGCGACAGGGGGTATACCCTGCCCCGCGGAGGAGTGGTGCCTGGAAGAAGATCGATAGCATAGTCGAAGGGTCGGTGGCATGGAAGAAGTTCCGCTTTCTGTTTTGAAAATACGTCAGAGAAGTCCTGGTACGGTAGAGGGAGTTCCAAGGCTGCCTGGCAGAGAGGGACTGCAGGCCTCTGAGGGAACTCCAGGCAGTTTTGAAAGCAGTAGGGACTCCACTGGACGATTTGAAGTGAGTCCCAGTGAATCACGGGAGCGTGCTGTCGTAGCCAGGGGAGCCCTAAGACTACTGGATGCACTGACTTCTCAAGCAGCAGAAACGAGATGCTTTCGGTATGGAGTGTCCCGGTTCGGAGAGTGAGGGACCTCGTGGTCTCCGAGATGTCACCGGGTAGAGGGGTTCCTCGGTTGGAGGTAACAAGTAGCGGGGGTTTTCTGGGTACAGTAGAGAGTCCGAGCTGGTACACTAGTTCTTTTAAAATAAAGTTTCCCCCAGCTCCAGAGTCGATAAACGCCAGAGTCTGGAAGGACCCTCCTGGGTACTCCAGTGTGACCGGGATCGTACATTGAGGAGCAGCATTAATACAGCCTAGGGGGATCTCCTCCTTCCTCCCTAGACTCGAGCGTTTTCCGGCCTCTCTGGGCATTGAGCCAGGAGGTGACCTTTGGTGCCGCAGTATAGACATAGTCGTTGAGTACGGCGTCGCCTCCTCTCCTCTTCGGTCAAAGGCGTCCGCCCAATCTGCATGGGCTCCTCCGAAGAGGTATTGCTGGGAGGAGACTGTGTCCTGTGAGATGAGGTTAGAGGTCTCGAAAAGGTGGGCGCCAGGGAAACCGGCCGACGAAGAGCTTGGCCTTCTTTGGCACGCTGCTGCAGGCGCCGGTCAATCTTCCCAGCCAAATCTATCACCTCGTTCAAGGTGGTGGGAATATCCCGGGTCATTAGCTCGTCCTTTATGCGACGTGCGAGACCTTCCAGGAATATGCCACGCAAGCAGTCATCCTGCCATCCTAGCTCCATAGCCAGGGTGCGGAATTCTATTGCGTAGTCCGCCAGGGAGCGAGGCCCTTGTTTCAGTTGTAGAATTTCTGTGGTGGCAGTAGTCAAGCGAGCGGGTACATTGAAAGTTTGTTTGAAATGAGCCACAAAACTTTGTAGGTCTTGCAGCATGGAATCTTGATGTTCCCACATAGGAGTTGCCCACTGAATTGCAGTGGATATTATACCTGCAAATACCACAAAGCATTGGGAAGTAAAATCAACAGACAAGACAGATTTAGAGCCTTTCTACTTTACAGTGAGACTTGGGAGATTTGTTAAAAGATAGTAACATACAGGCCAATATTCAGTAAGCTGTTTAGTGAGCAAGTTATCCAGCTAAAGTTAGTTGTATAATGTTATCTTATACATTCAACAGGATGAACATCCCACTGCATTCCTTGCCTAAAGTTGTCTGGTTAGGTTTTTAAGTTATCTGACTTTGTGAAGATCGAGTTCCCCCCACCCCCCCCCGCCGAACTGCCATCCACTCGTAATGTATATGTGTTGCACTGACCCCTCTCTTATCCCCTGACTCTCCCAATACCCCCAGCTTAAAATGCCCAGCTAAGAGCAAGGTAAACACTTCCCTGCTTCAAGCACTGCTCTATCAGATTATATGGTAATTGCTAAAATGAGTTGCCACCCAGTCTAACTTTATTAGGAACTTGCCAGCCCTTACATTTATGCTGAAAATGAGATAAAGTTCTGGGAGAACAAGTGGAAGGGAGTGATTGCTAAGTGCAGAGTTGGGAAATAATGGTGTCTAAGAGATGAAGAAGGATGGACTTAAAATATTTGGCATTCAACCCCCCAAAAAAACACATAAAAAGTATTGGTTGTGAAAACACGGCAACTTTTAATGGCACATATGTTTTTTTTCATACAGTTCAAGACTATCTACAATTAAAGACCATGAAACCTAATACTGAAAGAGAAGCCAGGCAGGCTACCTCAATTATCAAACATTGATTTCCTGACTTTTAAATGCAGGCCCGGAAAGCAAGGCTATCAAAGGACATCAGACAGAAGTGGCAATGTAGATGTGTGCAGTACAAGTGCCAGTAAGACCCCTTGCTAACAATCTATAGATTTGTAATCCATAGGCCTCAGGCAGGAAGTAGGGATGTACATTCATTCAGTTTGTCTTCAGAGGTTTGTGAATGTAAAATAACGGGTGAAACAAAAACAATTCAATGTATTTTTTTTTTTTTACTGCACACTCCTAGCAGTCAGGCAGGGTGAACCAGTCTCAATCCATAGATTTATAATCCATAGGCAAGCAAGCCAGTAAGTGCATAGATTTGTAATTCATGGGCCTAAGATAGGCAGACTGGTCAGTAAACTATGTTAATTCTGTAGAAGATATCATCAGGTATAATCATAGTGTCTCTGGGATGGTCATCATGTGGCAGATTCTGAAACAGCAAGTTCAGCAAAATAAAGGTCAGGAAGTCCAGGGATGTCAGAACCAGTGTCCAGTCCTCTGGAAGGATTAGGCAAAGCCTTGCTGAACAGATGCACACTAAGAGGCCAGGGCACTCTGAGAACTAGAACTCCACAAGGAGATTTCAGTTTCATAAAGACAGGTCCTTCAACAATGGCTTTTTAAGGATGGCAGAATATTCTGAAGGACGTCAGGGCATTCCAACTCCTGCTGACAACACTCTCAGCACAGAGTCCATCCATCACACAGCCTGAATGTTATCCCCTGCCACTCGGCATAGACTGACGGAACAGCATCTGATGACCCTTTCATCAGTTCAATAAAGTGAATCCTTGAGGTGCTTCCCCATCTTAACAAAGTTAGTTTCCCTGGAGTCTAGGACCTTTGCCTTTGGATGAACTGCCATTGGCTGCACTATAACAGCGAGCCACACCATGCAATGATCCTCTCCTGTGACATCAGAAATATTTTACTCTACTTTTAAGCCCCAAGCTCCCCTCACTTTTATGTTCCCTTACTATTTGCCAGAACAGTTCTGCCTATTGGGAAGCCAGGATTGTTCTGCTTCTGGCTGACAGTATAGCTGGGTTTTTCCAATCAACATATGGCAGATTGAAATCAATAAGCAGCAACACTTCCCCTTTCACAGCAATTGTGTGAATGTCTTCAATTAAATCTTTATTCATTTCTTCTGCCAGCAAGGGAGATCTATATATCATTCCAATTTAAATGGAAGTTTCATTCTATCTTTCCAGTTTATCAAGAATGCCTCCTTCTTACCTCATAAATCCAGTAGTTTTGCTGTTTTCACATTTTTAATAAACAGTGCCTCTCCTCCCCATTCTTCCATTTCTATCCTTCCTGAATATACTATAGCCTAGTATAACCACATCCCAGTCATGGCTTTTGGTACTTCACATACCCATGACTGCTACTATAGCCAACCCAGTCTTTCCACCACTGTTGCCAGATCTGGAATTATATTTCCCATGCTAAGAGCATTGGTGTACATAGATTTCCAGACACTGACACTGATATTTTTTCAAATTTTACTGACATAAGGATTTTGTTCACCCATCCCCTGGTGTACCTAGTTTAAAGTCCTCCTCAGTGGGTATGCCTTTTTGTTTTGGAAGATGCTTCATTTCCTCATTTTTCAGGTATATTCTTCATCTCTGCTCAGAAGTCTTTGGAATATCATCCCATTATCATGGAAGCTGAAACACTCATAATGACAACATCTACACAGACAGCTCACCAGAATGCAACCTTCTTTGCCTTGGATTTTATCCTTGACTGGGAGGACTGAGGAAAATAACTGCTTTACGGATTTTTGCTTCAACCTTTCTATCAGAGTCATGAAATCACTTAAGAATTGTTATTATTTGTGATAATTGTGGGTGGATCCTTGGGCCGGTGGCAGATGACTACGCCCATGGGGGAAGATCCCGAGAGGAACCACTGGTCAGGCTCAGAGTTGGGAGACAGACACACACTTAGTTATTTTATTAAACTGTTTTAGAGAACCACCAAAGGTGGTAGTAGTGAGCTAGAAGAGCCCGGCTGGGCTGTAGTCCCTCAGGCACTGGAACAGCGATCCCAGGAAGGCTGAGCTGTAGAGAAACTGAGATAGTGAGTAGGCAGAGTATGCAGAGTTCAGGAACAGAACCTTGATGGTAACACTCACACAATAGTCTCTTGTAACAGCCCAGGAGCTGGAATGAAGTAGGCCCTCGAGGAGCGAGTACCTAGTTCCAGGGAAAGCTCTGAGAGAGAGATGGTAACTCAATGGTGTTGTAGGCAGCGGTGACTTCCTGGCAGAAGTTATATTCAGTAGCAGGTCCCGGAACGTGGGCCCTCGAGGAGCGAGTACCGTTTCCAGACAGCGACCTGAAAAGCAAGAGAGGGAGCGAGGCCCCCGAGGAGTGGGTACCCCTGGTAAAGTCCGAGGAGGAAGAGTAGCAAGGTAAGTGGAGAGCGAATCCCATCCACAGTGATACCTAGAGGAAGCTAAGTAGAAAACCCTATGCTAACTCGATTAGCTAACAAAACAAGAGACCATAAATATCTGGCGATGATGACGTCATCTCAGGGAGACGCCCCTGAGGTTCGCACCACAGCTGGTACTTGAGTCGGGGCCGCATCGCGCGCGCACCCTAGGCCTCAGGAGAACATGGCGGAAGGCAGGGTCTATCCGGTCTGGGGATGCTGGAGGAGGTCAAAAATAATGACGCCGCGGCAGCCAAACTTCCATCAACCAAAGAGGAAGTCGCCAAAGAGGTAAGGTGGGCGGAGTGGAGACATCGGATAGCGACAGTCACAACAAGAATATAAGAACATAAGAACATGCCATACTGGATCAGACCAAGGGTCCATCAAGCCCAGCATCCTGTCTCCAACAGTGGCCAATCCAGGCCATAAAAATCTGGCAAGTTCCGAAAAACTAAGTCTATCCCATGTTACTGCTGCTAGTAATAGCAGTGGCTATTTTCTAAGTCAACTTAATTAATAGCAGGTAATGGACTTCTCCTTCAAGAACTTATCCAATCCTTTTTTAAACCCAGCTACACTAACTGCACTAACCACATCCTCTGGCAACAAATTCCAGAGTTTAATTGTATGTTAAGTGAAAAAGAACTATCTCCAATTAATTTTAAATGTACCACATGCTAACTTCATGGAGTGCCCCCTAGTCCTTCTATTATCCGAAAGAGTAAATAACCGATTCACATTTACCTGTTCTAGACCTCTCATGATTTTAAACACCTCCATCATATCCCCTCTCAGCCATCTTTTCTCTAAGCTGAAAACTCCTAACCTCTTTAGTCGTTCCTCATAGGGGAGTTTTTTCATCCCGTCTCTGTTCCATCTCTGTACCTTCATAGTATTCAAGGTGCAGTCTCATCATGGAGAGATACAGAAGCATTATGACATTTTCCGGTTTATTCACCATTCCCTTTCTAATAATTCCCAACATTCTGTTTGCTTTTTTGTCTGCCACAGCACACTGAACCGACAATTTCAATGTGTTTTCCACTGTGATGCCTAGATCTCTTTCTTGGTTTGTAGCTCCTAATATGGAACCTAACATTGTGAAACTATAGCATGGTTTATGTTTCCCTATATGCATCACCTTGCACTTATCCACATTAAATTTCATCAGCCATTTTGATGCCCAATTTTCCAGTCTCACAAGATCTTCCTGCAATTTATCACAATCTGCTTGTGATTTAACTACTCTGAATAATTTTGTATCATCTGCAAATTTGATTACCTCACTTGTCGTATTTCTTTGCAGATCATTTATAAATATATTGAAAAGTAAGGGGCCCAATACAGATCCCTGAGGCACTCCACTGCCTACTTCCTTCCACTGAGAAAATTGTCCATTTAATCCTACTCTCTGTTTCCTGTCTTTTACCAAGTTTGTAATCCACAAAAGAACATCGCCACCTATCCCATGACATTTTACTTTTCCTAGAAGCCTCTCATGAGGAATTTTGTCAAATGCCTTCTGAAAATCCAAATACACTACATCTACTGGTTCACCTTTATCTACATGTTTATTAACTCCTTCAAAAAAGTAAAGCAGATTTGTGAGGCAAGACTTGCCTTGGGTAAAGCCATGCTGACTTTGTTCCATTAAATCATGTCTTTCTATATGTTCTGTGATTTTAATATTTAGAACACTTTCCACTATTTGTCCTGGCACTGAAGTCAGGCTAACTGGTCTGTAGTTTCCCAGATTGCCCCTGGAGCCCTTTTTAAATACTGTATACATTAGCCACCCTCCAGTCTTCAGGTACAATGGTTGATTCTAATGATAGGACACAAATTTTTATAATAGGTCTGAAATTTAATATTTGAGTTCCTTCAGAACCCTGTGGTTTTTACCATCTGGTCCAGGTGATTTACTACTCTTCAGTTTGACAATCAGGCCTACCACATCTACTAGGTTCACCGTAATTTGGTTCAGTGCATCTGAATCATTACCCAGGAAAACCTTCTCTGGTACGGGTATCTCCCCAACATCCTCTTCAGTAAACACCGAAGCAAAGAAATTGTTTAATATTTCTGCGATGGCCTTATCTTCTCTAATTGCCCCTTTAACCCATCGATCATCTAACAGTCCAACTGACTTCCTCACAGGCTTTCTGTTTCGGATATATTTTTAAAAGTTTTTACTGTGAGATTTTGTCTTTACAGCCAACTTCTTTTTAAATTCTCTCTTAGTCTGTCTTATCAATGTCTTACATTTAACATGCCAATGCATAGGCATTATCCTATTTTCTTCTGTTGAATCCTTCTTCCAATTTTTGAATGAAGATCTTTTGGCTAAAATAGCTTCTTTCACCTCACCTTTTAATCATGCTGGTAATCGTTTTGCCTTCTTTCCACCTTTCTTAATGTGTGGAATACATCTGGACTCTGCTTCTAGGATGGTATTTTTTAACAATGACTATACCTCTTGCACACTTTTTACCTTTGTAGCTGCTCCTTTCAGTTTTTTTCTAATTATTTTTCTCATTTTATCACAGTTTACCTTTTGAAAGTTTAGCACGAGAGTTGTGGATTTGCTTACAGTCCCCCTTCCAGTCATTAATTCAAATTTTATCATATTATGATCACTATTGCCAAGCGGCCCTAAAACCGTTACTTGTCTCACCAAATCCTGTGCTTCACTGAGAATTAGATCTAAAATTGTTCCCTCTCTCGTCGGTTCCTGAACTAATTGCTCCATAAAACTGTCATTTATTCCATCCAGGAACTTTATCTCTCTAGCATGTCCTGATGATATATTTACCCAGTCAATAAAATAAATAAATAAATAAATAATATTGGGGTAATTGAAATCTACACACAATAACAACAGTTATGTTCAAGATACAACGAACACAATTCTCACTAAAAAGACGTCATGCAACTGTAATTCTTCTTAGTCAATGTGCTATAGACTGTTATTGTTTATAGGACCATCATAACACCTGCGGGCATACCAGCATATTTTAGCTTAAGGTTTTGCCACTACAGGTCGTGTTTAATCATTGGTCCGAGTCCTTTATTATTTCTTTTGTATTCTATTTTTTGTTTTTTTATATTTTTGTAAAAGTATGTATCGGGGTGATACCTTCCTTGGCGTGGCTCAAACTTTCAAGAGACATGGTTATTTAAAGTCCAGTCCGACGCGCGTTTGGCATCACTGCTTCAGGGACTGAAACAGAACACTTCACTTCTGTATTTTATCACTGACAGGTATATTTATCACTGCCCCGTTGCTTCTTTGCTTTTAAACCTTGCCGCCGTTTCCTTCCTCAAACGCCGGCAAGAGGAAACGGCAGCAAGGTTTGAAAGCAAAGAAGCAACGAGGCAGTGATAAATATACCTGTCAGTGATAAAATACAGAAGTGAAGTGTTCTGTTTCAGTCCCTGAAGCAGCGATGCGAAACGCGCGTCGGACTGGACTTTAAATAACCATGTCTCTTGAAAGTTTGAGCCACACCAAGGAAGGTATCACCCCGATACATACTTTTACAAAAATATAAAAAAACAAAAAATAGAATACAAAAGAAATAATAAAGGACTTGGACCAATGATTAAACACAACCTGTAGTGGCAAAACCTTAAGCTAAAATATGCTGGTATGCCCGCAGGTGTTATGATGGTCCTATAAACAATAACAGTCTATAGCACATTGACTAAGAAGAATTACAGTTGAATAACATCTTTTTAGTAGTAATTGAAATCTCCCATTACTACCACACTACCAATTTGGTTAGCTTCCCTAATTTCTATTAGCATTTCACTGGCCATCTCACCATCTTGGCCAGGTAGACAGTAGTATACTCCTATCACTATAGTCTTCCCCAACATACAAGGGATTTCTACCCATAAAGATTCGATTGTGCATTTAATCTCATGCAGGATGTTTATCCTGTTGGAATCTATGCCATCCTTGACATAAAGCACCACACTAACTCCTGGGTGCTCCTCTCTGTCATTGCGATATAATTTGTACCCTGGTATAGCACTGTCCCATTGGTTATCCTCCTGCCACCATGTCTCTGAGATGCCAATTAAGTCTACTTCATCATTCACTGCTATACATTCTAATTCTCCCATCTTAATTCTTAGACTTCTGGCATTAGCATACAAACATTTCAAAGTTTGTTTTTTGCTTGTATTTTCATTCTGTTTTTTAATTGATAGGGATAAATTCGAATTTTTTAGGTGAGTTTTTAGTTACAGGCACTTGGATGACTTATCTTATTATTGGAACCTCACTTTTGGGATGCCCTAATTCTAATACATCATTAGTATCCTTTGAAGATAACTCCCTCCTAACCATGTGCTGTTGAGCGACTGTCGGCTTTCTCATTTGTTCTAGTTTAAAAGCTGCTCTATCTCCTTTTTAAATATTAGCGCCAGCAGTCTGGTTCAACCCTGGTTAAGGTGGAGCCTATCCCTTCGGAAGAGATTCCCCTTCCCAAAAAGGTTCCCCAGTTCCTTATAAAACTGAATCCCTTTTCCTTGCACCATTGTCCATCCATGCATTGAGACTCCAGAGCTCTGTCTGCCTCTGGGGACCTGCGCATGGAACAGGGAGCATTTCAGAGAATGCTACCCTAGAGGTTCTAGATGTAAGCTTTCTACCTAAGAGCCTAAATTTGGCTTCCATAACTTCTCTCCCATATTTTCCTATGTTATTGGTGTCCATATGTACCACAACAGCTGGCTCCTCCCCGTGCTGTCTAAATACCTATCTAGGTGATGCACCAGGTAGGCAAGTTACCGGGCAATCCTCACTCCCACCAGCCCCCAACTGTCTACATTCCTAATAATCGAATCACCAATTATGACGGCCGACTTAACCCTTTCATCCTGGGCAGTAGGCCTTGGAGACACATCCTCGGTACTAAAGGACAATGCACCACCTGGAGAGCAGGTCCTTGCTACAGGATCCTTTCCTGCTGCACCAGGTTGATGCTCTCTGATCATGAGACCTTCTTCCTTCAAGGCAGCATCAGGGCTTCCAGTCTGAAGTTGGGATTTGGCTACTATGCCCCTGAAGGTCTCATCTATATACCTCTCTGTCTGCCTCAGCTCCTCCAGGTCTTCCACTCTAGCCTCCAGAGATCGGACTCATTCTCTTTGCATCGCATGCACATGTACAATTTCTCACCAGCGGGTAAAAAATCATACATGTGATACTCAATGCAAATGACTGGGAAGCCCCTCTCTTGCTGCTAGACTGCTGCCTTCATCTCGGATTTGTTCAGTTCCTAGTTAAGTTTTAGGTTGTTATGGGAGTAGGAATGTGTCTAATTAGCATCCTTTAAATGTATTAGTGAATTCACTATATGTCTGGTAGTGGCCTACAGGGGAATGATCAAACTCCCAATAAGGTGTGGGGAATTCATGAAGTGAAGTTAAAAGGCTGGTTTTTTATTTATGTTTTTTGTGTGTGAAAGTGGCACCTGGCTATAAATTAAATGATGAGCTAGGGGTTGGTGGGTGAGGAGTGGGAGGGTTGGAAAATACAAACAGTCTAACTTCTGTTTATTCACTGCCTTACTGACTATTAAAAGCACAAAACACACAAACAGACTAAATAATATTCCCCAATAGTTAACTTTACCCCAATGCTTTTAAAAAATAATATTTCCCAAGAAAAACTTACTGATTCCTTTTAGCCATCAGCATGTGATCCTCTCCTCTTAGTGTTCCCAACATGGTAAGCAGCATCAGATAATAAAGATGTACATTCATTCAATTCGACTTTGAAGGTCTGTGTGTGTAACATATTTACATGTATGAATTTTGACTTTATGTGCACAAATACAACTTACGTGCATGAAATCACATTGTATGTACATAAAACAGAATTTACGTGCTTTACTTTGAAAATCAATTAAAATAAACGAGACTTTTTTTCATAAAATTTAGGAATAACTTTATAGATTTTACAATTAAACTTCAAAAGTGATGTACATAAAATAATATAAAACAAAACATAAAACCAACATATTAAAAACACAAGAATGAGTACTATTCTGTACAGTGGGAGTAATGAGATGAAAGGATCAGCTTGCTGGTGGCCGAAGAGAATCAGTAAATACTGCTTGGTGACATTTTTAAAACTTAAAAATATTGGGGAGAAGTAAACTATTGGGGGTGTCTGTGTGTCTGCATTGAATAGGCATTCAGAAAGGCAGGCAATAAACAGACATTTGTGTGTTTTGTTTTAAATAGGTAGTCAGAAAGGTAGGCAATAAACAGAAGTTTGGATTTTGTGTTTTAAATAGGTATTCAGAAAGGCAGGCAATAAAGAGAAGTTTGATGTTTTGTTTTAAATAGGTAGTCAGAAAGGCAGGCAATAAACAGAAGTTTGTATTTTGTGTTTTAAATAGGTATTTAGAAAAGCAGGCAATAAAGAGAAGCTTGATGTTTTGCTTTAAATAGGTATTCAGAAAGGCAGGCAATAAAGATAAGTTTGTGTGTTTTGTTTTAAATAGGTAGTCAGAAAGGCAGGCAATAAACAGAAGTTTGTATTTTGTGTTTTAAATAGGTATTCAGAAAGGCAGGCAATAAAGAGAAGTTTGTGTGTTTTATTTTAAACAGGTAGTCAGAAAGGCAGCCAATAAACAGAGGTTTGTGTGTCTTGTTTTCAATAGGAAGTCAGAAGGCAGGCAATAAACAGAAGTCTGTGTATTTGTATTAAAAACAGGTAGCCAATTGTTGCGGTCTGTGCCGCTTCCCCTCTTTTCCCGGTGAATGGCGCCTACCTTCAGCTCAACAAATGCCGTGGGTTCCACCTTCCAGCCTCCGGGGCCGCGCATAGGCCCAGGTGGCCTCTGCCATTTCCACGCTCTGATTCCTGCGGCCTCACGCGCCCGCGAGTGCGGACGTCTTGTGCGCCCAGACCCCGGAAGCCCGGCTCCGCCCTCACTGATGACGTCACCCGCCATCCCAATATAACCGGCTCTCAGAGTGTTCCTCTTCGCCTTGCAACGAGGTTCACTACAGTCTTGTAGCTCTGAGTTCCGTTCCTTGCTTGCCTGCTTTCTGCCCGACTTTGGTTTGCCTGACTATGCCTTGCCTGATTCCTGCCTTGATCTCGGATTGCCTGACCACGCTTTGCCTGCCGCCTGCCTTGACCTCGGACTGCCTGACCACGCTTTGCCTGCCTTGATCTCGGATTGCCTGACCACGCTTTGTCTGCCGCCTGCCTTGACCTCGGATTGCCTGACCACGCTTGCCTGCCGCCTGCCTTGACCTCGGACTGCCAGACCATGCTTGCCGGCCGCCTGCCTTGACCTCGGACTTCCAGAACCCGCTTCCTTGGCTACTTGCCTTGACTCCGAATCTCCAGAGTGTGCCCAGCCTGCTTCTGGTCCTGCATCCAGGTTGGCCTACCCGAGTGCCTGCTTCGCCTTGCCTTGCCATTACTCCAGACCCTACGCCAGGTATCCTGTACCCTTTCTGAGAGATAGAGTGCTCGCTGTTCTCCTAAGTCCCAAGGCATCGGAACCCTATGGGCTCCTCCTGGGGGGTTCCAGGCGTCTGGGTGAAGTCCTTGGTTTACACTCTAAGTCTCCTGAACTGTCTAGTTTCGGACTGCTGGCTTTCCTCTCTAGCACCCAAGTCCCAAGGCGCCAGAACCCTACGGGCTCCTCCTGGGGGGTTGCTAGGTGTCCGGGTGAAGAGCTTGTGCTAGTACTCCCAGGGGTACCTGCCTAATTGTTACTGGACTCTCGCTTCTCTGGGGCCCAAGTCCCAAGGTACCAGAACCCTACGGGCTCCTCCTGGGGGTTCTCGGGTGCCTGGGTGAAGAGCTTGTGTCTGTCCCTGTCGTCTGTGGATTATCTAGTTCTCTGTTGGTGGACTCTCTCACTGGGGCCCAAGTCCCAAGGTGCCAGAACCCTACGGGCTCCACCTGGGGGGTTCTGTGTACCTGGGTGAAGACCTTATTCAGACTCCTGCCGCTACACCTCGCCCTCTGAGTCTTGGCTCCGCTTCCCAACCTGCTCTGCCCCTCGGGGTGGGTTGGCCCAAGGGTCCACTATTCAGCCGCAGAACCCAGCCGCAACAGTTTGCAAGGCCATGGACTCGGCAGAAGCCCCGAGCCTGCAGGCCATTCCGGGAATGGCCCAGCGTCTCCAGCAGCAACAACTGTGCATCGATACATTGGCAGAAACCGTGGAACAGTTGGCTGCTCAACTAAAGGTCTCGGCTCGAGCATCTCGGCAAGTTACAACTGCCTCTCAAGTGTCAGCAACGCAACTCCCTACGCCTCCCCGGTATGCCGGGGATAGCAAATCCTGCCGGGGGTTTTTAAACCAATGTCAGGTACGGTTTACCCTCCTTCCGGCTCAGTTACCTTCAGATGCGGAGAAGGTGGCCTTCATCTTCTCTCTATTGGATGGTAAGGCCCTTACCTGGGCTTCTCCCTTATGGGAACGACGTGACCCCATGCTCCAAAACATGGAGGAGTTTCTCACGAACTTCCTGCTCGCCTTTGACGACCCTGCTCGCCTCAGTACAGCAGCCTCTGAACTCCTTACCCTTCGGCAGGGAGCTCGCTCCGTGGCAGACTATGTCATTGAATTTCGGACACTGGCTATGGAGGTGGCTTGGCGGGATGACTGTCTGAAGGGCATTTTCCTGGAGGGATTATCTGGCCGGATCAAAGATGAATTAGCAGGCCGTGATCTCCCAGGAGATCTGAATGACCTTATCAACTTAGCCGGTCGGGTGGACCGGCGCCTTCAACAGAGAGCCAAGGAGACTCGCCCTATCCGCAAGCTCCCGTCTGTCTCTAGATCCAGAAGTACCGGCGCCTCTCCCATGTCAATGGTCACAGGGGAACCCATGCAAATGGGCTGGTCCCCGTTAGCCCCCTGAGGAGAAGAGGCCGTACATTGGGGCTCTGCCTCTACTGTGGAAACAAGGGGCATTTCCTCTCGACTTGCCAGGAACGTCTGGGAAACGCCACTGCCTAGGCTGTACGGAGGAGCTACACCTAGGCATCTCTGAAACCGCTCCTCTCTGCACACGGGCTTTCATTGTCTCAGGTGCGGAAGGGAACTTTAGAGTATCCGACTTGGTGACCCAGCTAGCCCTTCCCACTGTCCAAAAGAGCCCTCCGTTGCGAATCTCGTCTATCCGAGGCACCTTGCTCCCGGGAGTCATCACTAGTTCCACTGTACCCATTACTCTACAGACCGGATTACTCCATTCTGAACAGATTTCATTACTTGTTCTGGAACGAGCAGTACATCCTTTGGTTCTTGGTCTCCCTTGGCTCCACCTACACTCACCTCTCATCCAATGGGATGACTTCCAGTTGGTCCGGTGGGGCTCGGCCTGTTTTGGCCGTTGTCTTCAGTCTACGTCGCCGTCCAGACCTCTGACGGTCTGCTCCTCTCAACTGCTTCCGGAACCATACCGGTCCTACGAAGACGTCTTTTCCAAGGAGATGGCGGAGATTCTCCCACAGCATCGGCCATTTGATTGCTCCATTGAACTACTCCCAGGCTCTACTCCGCCCCGCTGGCGAGTTTACCCGCTCTCATTACCTGAAACCAAGGCCATGTCTGAATATGTGGCTGAGAACCTAGCCAAGGGGTTCATCCGGCCATCTCGTTCGCCAGCCGGAGCTGGCTTCTTTTTTGTTGCCAAAAAGGATGGCACACTTCGGCCTTGTATCGACTACTGGGGACTAAACGCAATTACCAAGCGGGATCGTTATCCCCTCCCGTTGATCCCAGAACTACTGGATCGCCTCCAAGGGGTGCGGGGTGTTTACCAAATTGGACTTGAGGGGGGCTTCTAACCTAGTGCTCATCCGTCCCGGAGATGAGTGGAAGACGGCGTTCAATACCCGGGACGGGCTCTATGAATATCTCGTAATGCCCTTTGGCCTCTGCAACGCCCCAGCCGTCTTCCAACACCTTATGAACGAGGTGCTACGGGAGTTTTTGAATTCCTTCGTGATAGTTTACCTGGATGACGTGCTTATATTCTCCCGAGATCTGGCGTCCCATCGTCAGCATGTGAGACAAGTCCTCCAGGTTCTGCGTGAAAACCACTTGTATGCTAAGATGGAAAAATGTACCTTCGAAGCAGAATCCCTGCTGTTCCTGGGCTATATAATTTCCTCCACCGGGTTCCAAATGGACCCAGAAAAGGTAACAGCCATTACCCAGTGGCCGCAGCCGAAAGGACTTAAGGCTCTTCAGCGATTCCTGGGTTTTGCAAATTTTTACAGGCACTTCATTCCTGCCTACTCCCATCGGGTGGCTCCTCTCACGGCCCTGACTCGGAAGGGCGCTGACGCAAGGAACTGGCCCGAAGACGCGGTTACCGCATTCACTGATATCAAGAAGGCCTTCCTGACGGATGTCTGTCTTCGGCACCCAGATTCCTCTAGACCCTTCATTGTGGAGGTCGATGCTTCCAGTGTCGCCATAGGGGCGGTACTGAGCCAGCACTCAGACTCCAGGAAGCTACTGCCCTGCTCATATTTTGCCAGAAGATTCTATCCAGCTGAAGGCAACTACTCCATTGGAGACAAGGAGCTACTAGCCATAAAACTGGCATTAGAGGAATGGAGACAGTGGTTAGAGGGGGCCCTGCACCCCGTCACAGTCTTTACTGACCACAAAAACCTTGAGTTTTTGTCTCAAGCCCAGCGTCTAAATCCCCGCCAGGCCCGGTGGGCACTGTTTTTTAGTCGATTTCGTTTTGTGTTACAATACCGTCCAGCGGCCAAGAACGTCCGGGCTGATGCCCTGTCCAGGTCTACCTGCATTGAAGGAGATCCGGAGACGCCCCAATTCATCTTGGACCCCAGTAAAGTCCGTCTTTCTGCCATGACGGTACTCACTCAAGACAAAACCCTAGTTCCTCGCAAGGATCGCCTGACGGTCCTCCAATGGGCCCACGACTCCCTCATTGGCGGCCATGCTGGCCATGAAAGGACTTTAGAGCTACTAAATCACTATTATTGGTGGCCTAATCTTCGAAGGGATGTCACTGCTTATGTGCAGTCCTGCCCAACCTGCGCCCATCAGAAACCCAGTCCGAGCTTGCCATGTGGCCTTCTTCAGCCTCTGCCTATCCCCACGGAACCATGGACCCATCTAGCCACTGATTTCGTGGTAGATCTGCCATCTTCCAGCGGTCATACGGTGATCTGGGTAACTGTAGACCATTTTTCGAAAATGGTACACTTGGTCCCGCTTCCAAAGCTTCCCACAGCTCCAGAACTTGCCCTTCTGTTCGCCCAACATGTCTTTTGCCTGCACGGTCTCCCCCAAGATATTGTTTCAGATCATGGGCCCCAGTTCATGGCTCAATACTGGTGAGCCCTTTGTAAATGTTTTAAAGTGAAACTCAACTTTTCTACGGCGTTCCACCCACAAAGCAATGGACAGACTGAGCGGATGAACCGCACCCTGAAATCCTATATCCGCTCCTTCATCAATGAGCATCAGGACAATTGCGCTGAGTTACTGCCATGGGCGGAATTCGCTTACAATAACCAGGTCCATGCAGCCACAGGCATGTCTCCCTTACAGGTGGTATACGGGAAGGCCCTAAGACCACCACTCCCTCTTGACACCTCAAGCACCTCGCCAGCTGCTCAAGCCACCGCTCATCAGCTTCAGGTCCTTTGGCGAGGAATCCAAGACAAACTACACCGGGCGGCTGCCTCCGCCAAGCAAGCCGCGGACCGTCATCGATGACCAGCTCCTGCTTATCAACCAGGAGACCGAGTATGGTTAAACACCAAGAATATTCGTCTTCGACTCCCCTCCCGGAAGTTTGCGCCTCGATTCTGCGGCCCGTTTCGTGTGGCCGAGAGAGAGGGTCTGGTGGCCTACCGCCTACGGTTGCCTTCCTCCTTCCGGATCCATAACATATTTCACATCTCTCTCCTGAAACCGGTGGTCCTCTCCCGGTATCACAATATTCCTCCGGATCCCACGGATACTTCCGTCGAAGAGGATCCTACCTTTCAAGTACGAGAAGTGGTGGACATGCGTTTCCATAACCGCCGGTGGGAGTACCTCTTGTCCTGGGAAGGATGTAGCGATGAGGACAATACATGGGAACCTAGTCGTAACATTCTGGACAAGGACCTCCTGCGCCAGTTTCACCAGGATCATCCTGAGAAGCCTGGACCCCTCAAGAGGGGCCGTAAAGGGGGGGGGTACTGTTGCGGTCTGTGCCGCTTCCCCTCTTTTCCCGGTGAATGGCGCCTACCTTCAGCTCAACAAACGCCGTGGGTTCCACCTTCTAGCCTCCGGGGCCGTGCATAGGCCCAGGTGGCCTCCGCCATTTCCACGCTCTGATTCCTGCGGCCTCGCACGCCCGCGAGTGCGGACGTCTTCTGTGCCCAGACCCCGGAAGCCGGCTCTGCCCGCACTGATGACGTCACCCGCCATCCCAATATAACCGGCGCTCAGAGTGTTCCTCTTCGCCTTGCAACGAGGTTCACTACAGTCTTGTAGCTCTGAGTTGCGTTCCTTGCTTGCCTGCTTCCTGCCCGACTTTGGTTTGCCTGACTACGCCTTGCCTGATTCCTGTCTTGATCTCGGATTGCCTGACCACGCTTTGCCTGCCTTGACCTCGGACTGCCTGACCACGTTTTGCCTGCCGCCTGCCTTGATCTCGGATTGCCTGACCACGCTTTGCCTGCCGCCTGCCTTGACCTCGGATTGTCTGACCACGCTTTGCCTGCCGCCTGCCTTGACCTCGGATTGCCTGACCACGCTTGCCTGCCGCCTGCCTTGACCTCGGACTGCCAGACCACGCTTGCCGGCCACCTGCCTTGACCTCGGACTTCCAGACCCCGCTTCCTTGGCTACTTGCCTTGACTCCAAATCTCCGGAGTGTGCACAGCCTGCTTCTGGTCCTGCGTCCAGGTTGGCCTACCCGAGTGCCTGCTTCGCCTTGCCTTGCCGTTACTCCAGACCCTACGCCAGGTATCCTGTACCCTTTCTGAGAGATAGAGTGCTCGCTGTTCTCCTAAGTCCCAAGGCGTCGGAACCCTACGGGCTCCTCCTGGGGGGTTCCAGGCGTCCGGGTGAAGTCCTTGGTTTACACTCTAAGTCTCCTGAACTGTCTAGTCTCGGACTGCTGGCTTTCCTCTCTAGCACCCAAGTCCCAAGGCACCAGAACCCTACGGGCTCCTCCTGGGGGGTTGCTAGGTGTCCGGGTGAAGAGCTTGTGCTAGTACTCCCAGGGGTACCTGCCTCATTGTTACTGGACTCTCGCTTCTCTGGGGCCCAAGTCCCAAGGTACCAGAACCCTATGGGCTCCACCTGGGGGGTTCTGTGTACCCGGGTGAAGACCTTATTCAGACTCCCTGCCGCTACACCTCGCCCTCTGAGTCTTGGCTCCGCCTCCCAACCTGCTCTGCCCCTCGGGGGGGGGGGGGGGGGGGTTGGCCCAAGGGTCCACTATTCAGTCGCAGAACCCGGCCGCAACAGCCAATAGCAGAAATAAGCTAGGAGTGGTGTATACCTAAGTATAAAGGTTGAAAAAGTTCAGTTACACAGCTTGGAAAGGTATTAAGGTAGTATGATTGATTTGATTAGGTACCAACATTTGTTAATCAGAACAGCAATGAGTCATTCAGGTCAACTGTAGTGTAAATCTCCAAAATGATTACTTTGTACTTATTTACCTTTGAAGCACAAGATATATTGCAAGGGAAGAGCTTAGTAACCCACAATCCAGTGGGAGCACTGAGTGGAGAGGATCAGCTTGCTAGTGGCTAAAAGGAATCAGTAAGTATTGCTTGGGGAAATTTTAAAACTTAAATGTATTGGGGAGAAGTAACCTATTGGGGTATATTATTTAGTGTGTTTGTGAGTCTGTATTGAATAGGTGCTCAGAAAGACAAGCAATAAACAGAAGGAGCTGCTTTCCAGGTGGTACATTGTCCTCTCGCACCAAGGATATGTCTCACAGGACTACTGCCCATGAGGAAAGGGTTAGGTCAGCCATCATAGTTAGTGAATTGATTATTAGGAATGTAGACAGCTTGATGTCTGGTGGGCGGGAGGATCACCTGGTAACATGCCTACCTGGTGAGAAGGTGGCAGACCTCATGCATCACCTAAATAGAATTTTAGACATTCCTGGGGAGGAGCCAGCTGTCATGGGACATGTGGGCAGCAATGACATAGGAAAATGTGTCAGCGAGGTTCTGGAACCCAAATTTAGGCTCTTAGGTAGAAAGATGAAATCCAGAACCTCCAGGACAGCATTCTCTGAAATGCTCTATCTTCCAAGCACAGGTCCCCAGAGGCAGGCAGAGCTCTGGAGTCCAATACATGGATAAAACAATGGTGCAAGGAAGAGGGATTCAGTTTTGTATGGAACTGGAAAACATTTTGGGGAAGGGAGAGAGTCTTTTCTGAAGGGATGGTCTCCACCTTAACCAGGCTGCTAGCTCTAACCTTTAAAAAGGAGATAGAACAACTTTTAAACTAGAACAAAGGGGAAAGCCGGCAGTTGCATAGCAGTGCATGGTTTGGAGGGAGGTATCTTCAAAGGATACTAATGAAGCATTAGAGTTAGGGCATCCCAACATAGAGGTTCCAATAATAAGAAAGTTAGACCAAGTGCCTATGATTAAAAACTCCACTGAACTAAAAGATTCCAATTTAACCCTAACAACTGAAAAGCATAATGTAAATACAAACAAAAAAACACACTTTCAAATGTATGTAAGCAAATGCCAGATTTTTAAGACGTAAGATGGGTAGATTTTAAAAACCTACGCGAGCGCATCCATTTGTGCGCATGTTATAAAATGCCGGATCGGCGCATGCAATGGGGGGGGGGGGGGGGCAATTTTTGCAAGTACACTTGGTGACACATCAAGGCCTTCCCCAGTTCCCTCCCAGTCCACTCAAATTAAAGAGAGGACTGTGAGGGAACCTCCCAACCCCCTAGCCTAACCTCCCTTCTCCTTCCCCTTCCCCTATCCTGCTCTCCCCCTATCCCTATTCTAATTACCCCAAATTTTGTTATTTTACCTTTTGCTCCTGCCTCGGAAATTGAAAATTGACCTGGTGCTTGTAAGGCCCGGCCACACACGTAAACCCCAGGATTTACGCGTGCTCGGTTTTGAAAATCTACCCCTTAGAGTGTACAGTAATGAATGATGACATAGACTTAATTGGCATCTCAGAGACATGGTGGACAGAAAATAACCAATGGGATAGTGCTGTACCAGGGTACACATTATATCACAATGACAGAGAAGGGCATATTGTTGGTCGGGTGGTGCTTTATGTCCGGGATGGCATGGAGTCCAACAGGATAAAGACCCTGCATGAGACTAAATGCACAACAAAATCTTTATGGGTAGAAATCCCGTCCACCTGGCCAAGATGGTGATCCTGTCAGTGGAATCTAAGAGAAATTAGGGAAGGTATCCAAATTGGTAGTGCAGTGATAATGGGAGATTTCAGTGACCACAATATTGACTGGGTAAGTGAAACATCAGGACATGCTAGAGAGATAAAGTTACTCTATATAATAAATGACAGTTTATGGATCACTTGGTTCAGGAACCAATGAGAGAGGAACAGTTTTAGATCTAATTCTCAGTGGAGGATAGGATTTGGTGAGAGAGGTAACTGTGGTGGGGCTGCTTGGCAATAGTGATCATAATATGATCAAATTTGAATAAATGACTGGAAGGGGGACTGTAAGTAAATCCATGGCTCTAGTGCTAAACTGCTTCAAGAATGGTATTTTTTTAGCAACAGGTAAGGACATTGCTAAAAAATACCATTCTAGAAGCACAGTCCAGATGTATTCCATGCATTAAGAAAGGTGGAAGGAAGGGAAAATGATTACCAGCATGGTTAAAAAGTGAGGTGAAAGAGGCTATTTTAGCCAAAAGATCTTTCTTCAAAAATTGGAAAATGGATGCATCAGAAGAAAATAGGATTTATTTATTTAACAGTTTTTATATACCAGTGTATGTTGGGAACATCACATCGGTTAACAAGGAACAGAATTCAGCAACAGGCTTTACAGTGAATAAAGCATAAGGATAAAGCATAATCATTGGCAAGTTAAATGAAAGACATTAATAAGACAGGCTAAGAGATAATTTGAAAAGAAGTTGGCCACAGATTCAAAAACTCACAATAAAATATTTTTAAAATATATACAAAGCAGAAAGCCTGTGAGGGAGTCGGTTGGAGCGTTAGATGAGGCACTTAGGGAAGGTAAGGCACTTACCTTCCCTAAGGGGCACTTAGGGAAGGTAAGGCCATTGCGGAAAGATTAAATATTTCTTTGCTTTGGTGTTTAATGAACAAAATGTTGGGGAGATACCCATTCTGGAGATGGTTTTCATAGGTGATGATTCAGATGAACTGAACCAAATCATGGTGAACCTGAAAGATTTGTCAGGCCTGGTCGACAAACTGAAGAGTGATAAATCACCTGGACCACATGCAATACACCCCAGGGTTCTGAAATTTCAGACCTATTTCAATTAATTTGTAACCTATCATTAAAATCATCCGTTGTACCTGGAAGATGGCCAATGTAACCCTGATATTAAAAAAGGGATCCAGGAGTGATCTGGGAAACTATAGACCGGTGACTGACTTCAATTCCTGGAAAAATCATGGAAACTGTGTTTGTGTGTTTGTGCTTTTAATAGTTAGTAAGGCAGCGAATAAACAGAAGTTAGACTATTTGTATTTTTAAATAGTCAGTCAGTAAGGCAGCTAGTAAGCAGTAGTTAGTGTGTTTATTTTTAATAGTCTGTAAGGCAGCTAGTAAGCAAAAGTTAGAGTGTTTGTATATTAAAAAAAAAGAAAAGAAAAAAGTAGCCAGAAACTAGAAATAAGCTAGGAGCAGTGTATACCTAAGTAAAAAGGTTGAAAAGTTCAGTTCAGTTACTCACCTTGGAAAGCTGTTAAGGTAGTGCGATTTGGTTTGATTAGGTACCAACATTTGTTAATCAAGAGAGCAGTGAGTCACTCTGACTAATTAACTGAAGTTAGACTGTTTGTATTTCTAAGTGCCAACATACCGTCCTTAAAATGAAATAGGGCCATGTCCTGTTCCATTCCCAAGGACAAAGAAACATGAACATCATCTGCATGTATAAAAGGAACAAATCCAAATGACCAGATAATGCTCCTTAAAGGTGCTAAATATATTAAATAAACTGGTGACAATGAATATCCCTATGGCAGCTATGTTACATGGAAGAGAGCCCCTGAAAATTCACCAATTGCATCCTATTCTGTAAAAAAAATCATTATTCATTTTAAAATAGTTCCTTCTAGGCCCTAAGCCTGCAAGAATAGCATGATCCACCAAGTAAATCACACTTGACAAATCACACAGAACAATTAGAGATGTCTAAACCCTTATACAAATGGGGTAGCATGGAATCCATCATGTCCCCCATGATGGTCTTCATGCTACAACCCCTTTGAAACCCAGCCTGCACTGGATCCAACATCTCTGCTAAATCCAGGAGTCTGAAACCTGAGTGGCTATATCCTGCTCCAACAATTTAGCAACAAAAGGCAAATTGGCTGCCAGTCTATAACTAGAATATAAACTTGGGTCCAAATCTGCACTCTTCAAAACTGGGATAACAACCACCATTTTTAAAGACTTCGGTAGACTCCCTTCAGATAATGAGGAGTTAGCCAATTTCCAAAGACCCCTTAATACTAAATTTGACAACATACTAATTAAATAAGAAGGACAAGGGTCTAATAGCAATTTGGACACGTTTTGGTGTAATCTGAAAAAAGACAAACCTTTTCTTATAGTCCTTCAGCAGTACTGCATACAGAATACATTTAATTCTCTATTTTTCTGTTGCAGTCCCGGTTCCTAGGTTAGCGACCGGGTCCTTACCTTATTTGCTGCCCCCCAAACCGCGCCGGGACCCACAAACGCCGGGGCCTGCCTGGCCACATGGCAGCGGCGTCTCCATGAGGGATACGCTGCCGAGGCCCGATTCTAGCTCCACCCCCGCTAGGCAATGCGCGCGAAGCCCGGGGTTTTAAAGGTCCAGCACCCGGAAGTGCTGGACCGCCATCTGGCTGATGTCAGATGCCGGCAGGATACTTAAGCCGGCGTCTGCCCCCTGTTCCTTGCCTTGCAACGAGGTCTCTCCCTAGTGGAGTGCTAGTTGCTGTTCTTCTTTTCTTCGGCCTCCGCCGGCCTCGATTTTTATTTCTTCGGCCCATGCTGGCTTGGTCTAATGGCGGGGGCTGGCTGGGAGGCGCTGAGGCTGGGCTGAGGAAGAGCCTCGCAGTCGAGACCACGTGACCACCTAGACCGGCCCACCAGGAGATGCCCTATCCCCCGATAGTCAATCCGCCCCTGCCAAGGATTAAAGACGAAGTCTTGGCCCGAGACAGCCTGTCGAGCCTTTGAGGAACTGAAGCAGGCATTTCTGGAAGATCCCTGTCTACATCACCCAGACCCACAACGCCCCTTTGTTGTGGAAGTAGATGCATCCAGCATTGCTGTCGGAGCCATTCTCAGCCAACACTCAGCCTCCGGCAGACTAGTGCCATGCTCCTACTTCTCCAAAAAATTCTCGTCGGCTGAATGCAACTACAGCATTGGGGACAAGGAACTTTTAGCAATAAAACTCGCCTTCGAGGAGTGGAGGCAGTGGCTTGAGGGAGCCAATTACCCCCATCACCGTATATACGGACCATAAAAACTTAGAATTTCTGGCTCTCACACAACGGCTGAATCCCCAACAGGCCAGGTGGTCCCTCTTCTTCAGCCGATTTGACTTTACCCTTCAGTATCGTCCCACAGCTAAGAACATTCGGGCTGACACTCTGTCTCGCACCTCACAAGCGGAGGAGGAGGAGGGGCTGCAGTACATCGTGGATCCCACACGCATCCGCTTAGCAGCCACAACTGTGGACCCAACAACTAAAACGATAGTGCCAAGGAGGCTTCGCAGAAAGGTTCTAAGTTGGGCACATGACTCGTTGTCCGGAGGACATGCCGGAAGGGAAAGAACACTAGATCTAGTAAACCGCGTCTATTGGTGGCCTGGCGTCCGACGAGATGTTTTCCTCTATGTAAATTCATGTCCTACTTGCGCCAAGCAGAAACCATTAGTGGGTCTTCTCAGGGGTTTGTTGCAACATCTACCCATTCCAACAGAACCCTGGACACACATAGCCATGGAGCTTGTGGTTGACCTATCACCTTCCCAAGGCAAAACGGTTGCTGGGTCACCGTGGACCGTTTCTCCAAAATGGCCCACTTTGTGCCCCTAGCCAAATTACCCTCTGCACCAGAACTGGCCTTGCTATTCACGCAACACATATTCCGGATCCATGGACTTCCTCATGACATCATCTCCAACCGAGGTCCACAATTTACGGCCCGATACTGGAAAGCCTTATGTAAAAAATTTGAGGTGCAACTCAGCTTCTCTACCACTTTCCATCCCCAAAGCAATGGACAAACGGAACGAATGAATGGTTCTCCAAAGACATTTCTGAGGACCTTTACCAACGATAGACAAGATAATTGGGCAGAATTACTACCTTGGACTGAGTTCGCCTACAATAATTAAGTACATGCAGCTACGGGGAAGTCTCCCTTCCAAGTTGTTTACGGAAAACAACCTAAGCCACCCAGTACCAGTAACCTCACCTGTGGCTCAGTTGACCGCCCAACAACTGCGGGGGCTCTGGACATCTATACAACAGAGACTCACAAGGGCCTTGCACACTGCGAAGAAGTACACCGATCATCATCGTAGGCCGGCTCCAACATTCCTACCTGGGGATCAAGTCTGGCTCAGCACAAAAAACATCCACCTGAGACTACCTTCCAAGAAGCTAGCACCCAAGTACTGTGGACACTTCCGAGTAGCAGAGAGGGTAGAATTGGTTTCCTACCGCTTGTGTTTGCCCACCACGTTACACATTCACAACGTGTTTCATGTATCCCTCCTGAAACCAGTGCTCTTCTCTAGGTTCCACCAAAAACCACCAGAAGCAGCCTCCACCCCTACAGCCGAGGACCCCACATTTCAAGTACGAGAAGTGCTGAACACCCACTTCGTCAACCGACAATGGGAGTACTTGTTAGCCTGGGAAGGATGTGGGGATGAAGACAACACTTGGGAACCTGCCCGCAACATTCTGGACAAATCTCTCCTGTGGCAATTCCATTTGGATCATCCTGACAAGCCTAGTCCTTTGAAGAGGGGGCGTAAAGGAGGGGGTACTGTTGCAGTCCCGGTCGCTAGGTTAACGACCGGGTCCTTACCTTATTTGCTGCCCCCCAGACCGCGCCGGGACCCGCAAATGCCGGGACCTGCCTGGCCGCATGGCAGCAGCGTCTTCACGAGGGAGACGCCGCCGAGGCCCGATTCTAGCTCCGCCCCCGCTAGGCAACGCGCGTGAAGCCCGGGGTTTTAAAGGTCCAGCACCGGCTCCGGACCTCGGCTCGACTTGACTCTCAGTGCTTGCTGCCTGCCTCGACTGCCTGACCGTCCAGACATCTCTCCACTGCCACGCTCCTAAGTCCCAGCGGTCCGGATCCCTACGGGGTCCACCTGGGGGGATCTCGGATCTCCAGGGTGAAATCCATCTCGTCCGTCCAGCTCTGTACCGCCTACCGGCCTTCATTCCTCCTTTGGAGCTGCTGCTCCGTCTGGCCGGCCCAAGGGTCCACCTTCCAGCCCTGAGCCATAACATTTCTATACACACTTTTTAAACACACACAATACATTTAACACACTATTTTTCTTAATAAATTTAATGGACACACAGAATAAGTTTAACTTTGTAACTATTTTCCTTAACATACTTTATGGACATATAGAATAAGTTTAACTCTGTTTATTTTGCATAGTCCCAGCAAAGCAATACTCACATATTCTACTTACTCATCAGCAGATGTTGCTTCTGCTATCTGCACTCTATCAGAACTGAGAGTTACTCAGCTCTTGTCTACCTATATATCTGTCCTTGAAAACCAATTCAGACAAAACTCCTTACATGATTTGTACTGCAAGTAGTTTGACAAAACAACCCTGTTGGCTATTCTTGCTTTATTTTCCAACAATGGACTAGATTTATCAAATTGCTATAAATAAAGCAAAAATAACACCCATGATAAAAAAATAGGAACAGGGTTAAGGTATTTGGATGATACCACACTGCACAATAAATAGCCATATCGCATAGCTATTTTATTGCACGCCGCGTTGTGTGATCACGCTGTGCGTTGCGTTATCGCACGCTGGGTTACATCTTCACGCTGTGTGTTGCGTCACTGTGGTGTGAGTTATTTTTTCCCAGTATAAATACTCACTTCCTGCATGTGCCTCTTTTAGGGTGTGTCAGGCATTGAAGTGAGAAGAGAGGAGGTTAGTGGTTCTAGAGGAGTTTACAAGGAGTTTTTTGCGAATACTGAGTTGTCTTGTTTTTTTGTTCTCATCTGTTTCCCTTTACCTTTGTCATTTGTTTTATTTGTTGGAGTGAAAGTTAGTTAGTCCAGTTTATCATTTTGTGTGGAAGTAGTGAGGAGGTGCAGAGGAATGAGCAGAGTGTATGGAGGAGTGAGCAGAGGAGTGGAAGAGTGAGCAAAGAACTGAGTGGAAGAGTGTGAGTGTGTGCAGTGAGGAGGAGTGTGTGCGCTGAGGTGTGTGTGTATGTGCTGAGAGGCATTGGGAGCATGAGAGTCATGGGGAGAGAGGAGAGAAGAAGTGTGAGGATAGGAGGGGGAGGAGGGGGGCAGAGGGAGTGGGGGGAGGAGGGCAGGAGTGTCAGGGGAAGGAGGAGTGGGAATAGGAATAGGCACAGGGACAGGGACAGGGGAAGGAGTACAGACAGGCAGGAGGGAAGAGATAGGAGGGTGCGGGTGGGGGAAGGGGTTAGGCAGGCCAGAGTAGAGGAGCAGTAGGGCAGCATAGGATTAGAAAGAGAGGGCAAAGGGGAAGGGTTGACCAAGGTCACATGGGGGGAGGGGAGGAAGGGAGGGTAGAGGAGAGTGGGATGGATAGCATGGAAGGGGGAGAACACCTCTCCAGAACAGGAAGTTGCACCCCCCTCAGGCAGCCAGGTAGTACCACGGCAGGGTCTTAGGGCCATTGAGTATAGCATGTAGGAGAATGAGCTGCTCATCGCAGAGGACCTGCAACATTACCCAATGTTGTTTGGCAACCGGGCAGCAAAGATCTCTAAGGCACCAAGGGCCAAATATAGTAAACCATTGCCCAGGACATCAGCTGGTGCAACAAAGTGGAAAGAAGTGGGGAGCAGGTTGCACATAGATATTGTGATATCAAAGACCAGATCAAGGCAAAGCTTGCATCCAGCGCAAAGTATCAACGGATGACCGGAGGAGGGACATCCCTGTCATATAGTAGTTACAGGGATGGAGCAGCGACTAAATGGAAGGCTTGACCGAACATATTTGAGGGCATGGCCGAGCAGCTAGACACTTCATGAGCTGCAGCCGGTAAATTCATCTCACCCATCAATGGGCGACAGTGAAGTGTTTAGACATTATTTGGCATAAGATGCTCACTCTGCAAAGAAGTAAAGTGCACTTCTGATGCCAAATAAAAAAAGTATACTTGCTGGCATATATACTAATGGCTTCTGTTTTGTTTCCATAGCTCTTACCTTCCAAGGTGATGGTCCCAGCCAGGAAGCTCCAGGTCCGAACTGGGAAGCCCCAGGGACGAGCCGTGATGCCCCAGGAACAAACCGTGGGTTCACAGCATTCCAGAAGCCATTCCTTATGGATGCGCAGAGCGAGGAGGAGGAGGAGCAACAACAGCAGCAGCCACAGTGTCACGATACCCCATTGGTCATGATGCAGCCCCTGGCCTCTCAAGCACACTTAATGTGTCACTAAACCTGGAAGATTTCATGCAGGAAGGCAGTCAGGAGTGGGAGCAGACAGACACATTTACTCCACGAACCAGCACATTACTGCGCCAGCCACCACCAGGAGCACCCAAGAAGCTCACTAATGCCTATCTTGCAGCGACAGTTACCAATGCCGGAACCAGCACAATGCATTGAGGAACCAACACCACCTCCTGAACCCACAGCACCAACACCGGTGCCCATAGTACCAAAACCTGAACCCGCACCACCAACACTTGAACCGGCAGCACAGATACAGGTTGTAGAGATGAGGCACATGTATGTAGAGCTGCAAGCCTTGAGGAGGTCTTTAAACAGGCAGAATCTCATCATGCAACAAGATACAGCTTCAAATACCCAAAATATAAATGCATTGGTTGCTGCCATCAGCAATCTCACAAATGTATTAACGCAAATCCTCCAGAGTCCTCCACTACCTCAATGGAGTCCACACCCCAAAGCAGTCCCATCAGGGGACACGCCCTAGGGGTATGTCCCCAGAGGCATACCCCCCATGAAGCAAGCAAAGAGGTAGACATGGTAAATGAAAAACGTGCACCTGGCTGCAAGCTGCAAGAAGAACATTTTTTGGAAAAGCATGGCCCGGCCACTCACAGAGTTGGTGTGCCACCTAGATGGAAGAAGACAACTAGGCCAGGCCTCACCACAGAGTTGGTGTGCCACCTAGATGGAAGAATACAACTTGGCCAGGCCTCACCACAGACTTGGTGTGCCATCTAGATGGAAGAAGACAACTGGCTGGGCCTCACCACAGAGTTGGTGTGCTGTCTAGATGGAAGAAGACAACTAGGCCAGGCCTCACCACAGAGTTGGTGTGCCACCTAGATGGAAGAATACAACTTGGCCAGGCCTCACCACAGACTTGGTGTGCCATCTAGATGGAAGAAGACAACTGGCTGGGCCTCACCACAGAGTTGGTGTGCTGTCTAGATGGAAGAAGACAACTGGGCAGGGCCTCATCACAGAGTTGGTGTGCCATCTAGATGGAAGAAGACAACTGGGTCTGGCCTCTCACAGAGTTGGTGTGTCATCTAGATTTAAGAAGACAACTTGGCAGGGCCTCATCACAGAGTTAGTGTGCTGCCTAGAAGCTCCAGCAAGTGGTGCCTATATGCTGCTGGTTCTCCTCCTGGGCCTCCTGTTGCCTCCATGATGCTGGGTCTCCTCCTGGGCCTCCTTCTGCCTTCATGCTAAATTGTTTGGTCTTGGTCCTGCTGTCTCCATGCTAAACTGTTTCATGGTCCTGCTACCTTCATGCTGAAGTCTGCTGCCTTGGCCCTTAGGCTGTCCTCTGAGTGCACTCTTTCAATATGGACTATCTGGAGCCTTTGTGTTTACAGCACATAGTTGTGCACTGTAACCTGTAACATTACAGCAGTACTGTCGTTAAAGGGGTGCCACCTCTTGTTTCTATATTCTTAATTGTAATCATGATTGTGTATTAAAGATAAGATGCAAAGCCTGTATATGAAAAGATCCTAGGTCAATGTATATTTGTACAGGTATACACAGAATGTGGAAATGAAATGGTCAATGGTTTTGGCTGTTTCTTATCTTGTCCTTGCATAAGATGATTACCTATTCATTATAAAACAGTGCACTACATGTTATGTTATGAGTAAAGTCAATAGTGGACCCTTGGGCCGGCTGAGGTGGACAGCGTCCACAGGAGTTAATAAGCCGGGAGGCGGCACTCAGCTGGAGCGGACTGATGGCGTCTTCACCCTGGAAACCCAAGACCCCCCCAGGAGGAGCCCGTAGGGGTCCGAGTCGCTGGGACTTAGGAGAATCGTGAATGAGTCCAAGGTTCGAGGCTGGCAGAAGACAAAGGAGAATCGTGAAGAAGACCAAGGTTCGTGGCTGGCTGAAGACAAAGGAGAATCGTGAAGAAGACCAAGGTTCGTGGCTGGCTGAAGACAAAGGAGAATCGTGAAGAAGACCAAGGTTCGTGGCTGGCTGAAGACAAAGGAGAATCGTGAAGAAGACCAAGGTTCGTGGCTGGCTGAAGACAAGGAGAATCAGGAACCGGAGCTGGAGTCAGGATATGTAGACAGCAAGTAGAGCCCAGAGCTGGAGCCAAGGCACAGCAGGACCAAACAGAACCTGACCTGGAAGCAAGGCACGGCTGGGACAAGCTGGAACCGGAGCTGGAAGCAAGGCACGGCTGGAACAAGCAGGAACCAGGGCTGGAAGCAAGGCACGGCTGGAACAAGCTGGAACCGGAGCTGGAAGCATGGCACGGCTGGAACAAGCAGGAACCAGGGCTGGAAGCAAGGCACGGCTGGAACAAGCAGGAACCAAGGCTGAAAGCAACGCTGGGAAGCAACTAAGCACACAGTAGAGTGACCTCGTTGCAAAGGCAAAGCAAGGAAGTCAGACGCTGGTTTAAATAGCCGGCCAGCATCTGACGTCAGGAACGGGGCGGTTCAGCACTTCCGGGTGCTGGACCTTTAAGAGCCCCCTGCTCGCGCGCGCGCGTTGCCTGGCAGTGGGAGGAGTCTGAGTCGTCCCTCGGCAGCGTCTCCACGTGGAGAGAGACGCTGCCATGCGGCCCTGCAGGCCCCAGGAGCAACGGAACGCGGCGAGACCGGGAGAGGCAGCAGAAAGGTAAGGACCCGGTCGCTAGCCTAGCGACCGGGACCGCAACACTACATGTGTTTGTTAATAAAGTGTTTACTGTTTTGATTAACACACATCATCATCTCCTTTCATTGTATGCTTTCCGTGTTAATGGTTGAGAGGGTTAAAGGTTTGGCCTACATATTAACTTGCATGACAGAATGCACAGGCAATTTCCTACTTTGTGCTTATATTGCAGCCAACAATATCTTGCTTGGCCCATACCACACAAACTTCAGGGTATGCTAGTAAGGAATACAGCCAAAGGTAAAAAGAAGCTAATAACAGGGGACCTTCAACATTGCCTCTTGTTGGCTTCTTCACACACCAAACTGTTAGCTAAGTCCTGCATACAAGGTCCTGTATGTGGCACGTAGAGTGACTTCATGTCTAACGGTTATTCTGTTATATATGTACAACATGGGTGGAGGGTATAAGCTACTCATCCTTTCATAAGCTAGATAATCAATGGCCTTTCTAGTGTCAGGAATAAATGTGTGTGTGAAACCCTCCATTTGTAGCTTTCACTGTTAAGCTAATATGACGTGTATTTGCTGAGTATAGTGACAGAGTGTCAGATGCTGAGTGACAAGTAGGGAGGAGTGTGGTAGTACTGTGTGGTGCACAATGTGTCCACAGGTAATTAGCAGAGGGCATAGAGGCCTGGTACTCATGTTATAGACCAGGCACACTTCCACAGACTGCTTGTCACCCCTGTAATAGGATGGATTGGGGGTCTATATAATAAATGTAGAATAAGGCTTATCTTACAGGTAGCATCCAGATCCCAAAGGCTGCCCACTACAGGGATGGCATTCAGTCTTTGGAAATGTGTCTGCTCCCCTTCATACGCCCTTCATACGCCCTATATACCCTCTCCTATTTGTCTGTGTACATTGTGCACCATACTGTAGTACCTCCCTATTCCTCCCTACTTGTCACTCAGCAGCTATCATTCAATTACAATACTCAGCAAGTACAGAGAGGTGTGGCATGGCTTGTTAGTGTAATGTACCAGTGAAGGGCCTACAGTGTATGGTAAGGCCTGTACCAGCCATTGCACTGCAAATATGGCCACACCAGTTCTATATCTGCACAGGAAAGGCACTGGTCTTCAAATGGCACCTAAAAGATTTCCCTACCTTGCCACTTTTTAGACAGTACAGAGTGAGTGTGAAAAAATGGGGGCTGCAATGCCTACATCCATGTGAAGTCCATGGATAAAATCCACGTAGAAGAAGCAAACCTGACCACTCCCAGCAAATTTATACTCATAATAGCTGTTCCATTATGTATCAGCCACAAGGCATGCTAACCTACACCCATTACACCTACACGCACCTGGTATATCAGTACATGCTGTGTGTAAAGCTACACGATGCTAAACCCTCATCTGAATGAGCCCTACAGCTATAGCATTATCCAGTCCTTGCCTATCCATGTTCCATCCATCGCAGCATCCACACATTGACAGCACTTTTCTTAACCTGCACAACCTCCCGCTAGAAAGTTTTAAGCCAAAGGTCTGTGTAGGCTGTACAACCCCTAATAACTTTACTATTCTGGCTACTCCAACTCATAATGTGGTAAAGAATCAAGGGGTGGGGGGGCATGGGTGGAAAAACAGTGTAAGTCAACTCTGACAGTCAGGTTATACAGAATCTTTGATGTGTCACAATGACAAGCAGCACACCTCGGACTCTTTATTTGCATACACTCGGAGTGTAACAGTACAAGGGGTCAGGCCATTGCAACCTAAAGTTGTATGCTGCCCTTTCAGAAGTGACATGTTTCAAAAGGCCGACAGCTCCATCAATACTGTGCTAATGCTGTTAGGGCTGTATAAATCTGCACACAGTGCCTGCTCAGGGAGCAGGATTGTAGTGGCAATGGAGGGACCTCAGCACCCACACACAGAACGATTGAGCAAGGAAAACACAGCAGGTCATTCACACAGTGAAACCAACACAGTTATGTTTTGAGTATGGACAACTCTATCCACTTCCTGCACCTACACATGTAATATGCTTTAGTTCATCAAACATTTGTCATCATAGTATATTGAGCTCTGTGTCTGCTTCTCTGTAAGGGCCCTGCACAATAAGGCTTTTCTCCCATTCTGTGTGTGTGGATAAAATGCTTTGCATCCTTCAGTAAATTCTAACGACTGACTCAGAGTCAGTCAAACCTATGTAGCTGGACACCTAAACTAATTATGTCTGAGGCATAAATTACATATACTTAGTGTGAGTTAGTTGGGTGGGTGCCTGAAGGGCCTAGGTAGCAGTAAAAGTGTGTCTGGCAAGACTGCAACACAAAAAGACCATCAGCCAACATGGCTAAGACATTACAGCTGGGGGTACAATAGGGATATTAGGGATGTACAGCAGGGATGGATTCATCCCATTCGGTATTCATATTCGTGGGGAGCCAAATCAGTTGCATCCGTTCTCGGGGGACCCCAATCCGTTTCTCAAAATAAAACCCCATCCCAACCCTTTAAATTTAATTAACTACAACCCCCCATCCTCCTGACCCCCCAAGACTTGCCAAACGTCCCTGGTGGTCCAGCGGCGGTCCTGGAGCGATCTCCTGCACGCGGGCTGTCGGCTGCCAGCATTCAAAATGGTGCCGATAGCCTTTGCACTCACTATGTCACAGGGGCTACCGGTGCCATTGGTCGGCCCCTGTCACATGGTAGGAGCATGACCAATGGCACCGGTAGCCCCTGTCACATAGTGAGGGCAAAGGCTATCGGTGCCATTTTGAATACCGGCAGCCGACAACCCTAGTGCAGGAGATTGCTCCAGGACCCCCGCTGGACCTCCAGGGACTTTTGATAAGTCTTAGTGGGGTCAGGAGATTGGGGGGTTTATTCATTAGATACGTTGTATTTGTGGGGGTTCGCCATACGTTTCGTGACCCCATGAATACAACGAATAGGGACATAGACGTTGCGGATTGCCAATACATCGAAAACAAATGCACACCCCTAAGGGATATACATTCAGCACTATGTGCCCTTTACTATGTAGCCAGTTAGTAAGCTCCTCACCTCTTCTGCTGCAATATTTTCTCTACACCTAATGCTATGCCCAGAGCACTTCATTGCCAGTGGAGCAGCATAACTGCCATTTTCTGAACAAGCGTAGGGATGTGCAGAAGAAAAAAATGTGTTTTGGTTTGTTTTTTCATTTCGTTGGGACCCCAATTTGTTTCCTTAGTTTCATAGCAAAAAAAAAACATTTATTACTTTCATTCACTTTTCGTTTGCCATTAAAGTCAATGGGGGAAGTATTTGCAGCCTATTTTTGGCTGCAGAATTGGGGTTTTCTTATCAATTTGGATGAAACTTCTGGGGAGCAATCATCAGAATGGGAAAAGAGCTCCAAGGTACTTAGACTGTGGCAAAGTGGCACCAAAGTGGCATGAATAGCCTAAGGCACCATAAAGGGGCAAAGAGGTACCAGGAGTGGCAAGAGTGCTTTAACAGAGGTGCAAAGTAGCAGCGAGAGTGTCAAAAACACACCACAGCTTCAAAAGAGAGCACTGATAACAGTTGCATGAACCCTCGAAGGCAGCACAAGAGGCAAAGTGGCAAGACAAGTGGCATCAATATCCTATAGCACAATGAATGGGGAACATAGCAAGCAGAAAGGGTGTCAGAAAAAACCACAAGGCGCCGATAAAGGGACAAAGGAGCAGAAAGACTAACATCAGCACACTGAGGAACCATGATAGTGGCAAGAACACCACAAGGAGTAGAGTCATCTGGTGTATGGCAGCAAGGCAGAGTGGCAGAAAGTTGATAGGGGAAAGACAGGCTGGCAGAGTGGAGGTAGTCTAGTCCCTGTGGTGTTGATAGGTGCAAGACAGGATGGCAGAGTGGAAGTAGTGTAGTCCCTGTGGTGTTGATGGGGCAAGACAGGCTGGCAGAGTGGAGGTAGTTAGGTCCCTGTGGTTTTGATAGGGGCAAGACAGGCTGGCAGAGGAGAGGTAGTTAAGTCGCTGTGATGTTGATAGGTGCAAGAGGCTGGCAGAGGAGAGGTAGCCAAGTCCCTGTGGTTTTGATAGGGGCAAGACAGGATGGCAGATCAGAGGTAGTCTGGTCCCTGTGGTGTTGATAGGGGCAAGAAAGGCTGGCAGAGTGGAGGTAGTCTAGTCCCTGTGGTGTTGATAGGTGCAAGACAGGATGGCAGAGTGGAAGTAGTGTAGTCCCTGTGGTGTTGATGGGGCAAGACAGGCTGGCAGAGTGGAGGTAGTCTGGTCCCTGTGGTATTGATAGGGGCAAGAAAGGCTGGCAGAGTGGAGGTAGTCAGGTCGCTGTGGAGTTGATAGGTGCAAGACAGGCTGGCAGAGGAGAGATGGTCAAGTCCCTGTGCAAGTATGTAAGAAAGGGGCATGTCGGGGATTTCCAGGTTAGAGCCAACATGTACACAAATAAATTGCTATTTTAAAACCTGTCAAATGGATGCACATATGATTTATGCTTGCATATATTTACTTCTGCCTCAGTATCTGGTGTGATTGTTAATATTAGGGATCTGCAGCAGGGACGGATTCGTCCCATTCGGTATTCGTATTCGTTGGGACCCAAATCCATTGTATCCAAAAAAAACCCCATCCCAACCCTTTAAATTTAATTAACTACAACCCCTGTCACATGGAAGGAGCACCATTGCTCCTTCCATGTGACGGGGGCCGACCAATGGCACCGGTAGCCCCTGTGACATAGTAAGGGCAAAGGCTATCAACGCCATTTTGAACACTGGCAGCCAACGGCCCGAGTGCAGGAGATCTCTCCAGGACCCCTGCTGGACGACCAGGGACATTTGGCAAGTCTTGGGGGGGTCAGGAGGGTGGGGGTTTATTCGTTAGTGATACGTTGTATTCATGGGTGTTCGCCATACATTTCGTGACCCCCACGAATACAACGAATATGGCATATATGTTGCGGGTTGCCAAAACGTTGCAAATGAATGCACACCCCTAGTTATCATTAAAGTGAAAAAATGACTGGATAGAAGGTCTAGGTACAATTCTAGATGAAGTGCCAGGAGGATCTTCATGAGCTGCAGATGGGCTGGGAGAACTGGTAGATTAATTGGTAAAATTGGTTATTTCATTGCTGTAAAAGTCAACTTACGGAGAGTAAAAGTGTCAAATTAATGTGATTAAAATCTACACGCATACCCTTTTAAAATTGGAAGCATATATATGCAGTTATATGATTTTTGCACTTATCTGGCTAATTTTCAACTTATTTGGCAAAGTAGTGCCATTCCTGCTACTTAGACAGACAAATTTGAACTTTTTCAGATCAGTAGTGACTCTTATCTGGCTTATACAGCAGCAGGCCTACATAGCCATATGTGTCTGAAAAGAGCTACTTGTCTGTCTAAGTAGCACATTTGGACACATCCAGCTACGTGCTACTATGTAGCTGAGTAAATCCATAATTATCCAGAGAAGTCAGAACTTGCGCAACTGATGGTTTTTACAAACTTGAGCATTTGTGTGCACATATATACTCGTATTTTATAACCTGTGCAAGTCCTTTAGGCAGAGGTTATAAAATCCAGTAGCAACGTTGCATGTGCCAATATATGAGCAGTTTTCAAAGTTATCCTCAGAATGTTTAGCCCTCTATTTTTAATACATTTTAGAGACACACTGCATAAAGTTCACTAATTTCTTTAACATACTTTATAGGCAAATAGAATAAGCTTAACCTTGTAACTACTGAACTTTAACAGCGTTTATAGACACAGATAAAAAAAGTTTAGCTATTTAGTTTCCTTAACACACTGTATAAACACATATAATAGAATGTAACCGTTTATTTTCCTTACCACACTTTATAGATACACAGAAACATTTTAAACTTTTTATATTCCTTAATGCATTTTAAATATACACAATAAATTTAGCTCTCTATTTTGCAAGCTTTAAATACACACTTTTCCCAGGAAACTATTACTCCTGAGTCCTGCTCACCTGTCATTAGATGTAGCTTCTGCTGTCAGCATTCCCTCAGCAGCCTCTAGGTAGGTTTCTTTGCCTGCAGTAGGGAAAGGAATTCCTGGCGGAGAGGTTGTAGAGGGGGTTGAACTTATGCACATAATTTTGAATTCAAAAGTATGTACAAAATTCTTTTGGAAAAGCTAAAAATTTGAAGATATAAATGTGTGTGAGTAGTATTCTTGGGATAATTTTTATAGGGAAAGTTAGCATAAATTCCATGAGAAAAAATACCTTTCACTAATGTAGATAGTTTGACAATTACCCCTTAATGTCTTGCTTTGTCTATCTAATATTAATGTATGCATTAAGTTAAAATCTATTATAAAAGGAATGTGTTTTAGACTTGGAGCAATGCTATATTAAAACAATACATTTTCAGGGCAATTTTCAAAACATTGGTATTATGATAAGCAGCTTGCAGGAAGGCCCTATGAGCTGCCTCACTTACCCTCAATGCTTCCTGAAGCCACCCACAGCAGGAATGCCGCTCCAGTCCTCATGCCAACATGGCTTCCAGGCCCCGCCATGTTCCTGCTCCTCCTAGGCCTCTCTCTAGGTGTGCATGCCTAACCTTAAAGGGCTCGTGGTGGGAAACCTGAATTCAGCGCCCTATGATGAAATTACTAACTCCCTCTATATAGGGCTGCCCCGGACAAGAGCTGACGTCTCAGAAATGTGTATTGCTACTGAACCCTTGCTCCCAGATTGTTCCTCCTTTCCTTACCTCATCTAGCCTTGCCTCATCCAACCTTGCCTTGTCCTACCTTGTCTCATCCAGGCTTACTTTATTCAGCCTTCTCTCGTCCAATCTTATCTCAATTAACCTTGCCTTGCCCAGATGTCTTGACCAGTGTTCTTTGTGATTCTCTGTGAACCCTTACCATGACTTCCTGTTACTGACCTCCTGCTATGACCTGATTATGATTGTCTGCTGCCTGCCCTAACCCTTGGCTTTCTCCGTATCTCCAGCTCACTGCCTGTCTTGACCCCCAGTGTGCCCTTAGACTCTTGCTCACTCCACCACCCTAGAGACCCACCTAAGTCTTTCTGGCCACCAGAGCCCAAAGGCTCAACCTGTGGGGGAGGCAGCTGGTATAGGTGAAGCTCCAGTCTATTCTGCTACAGGATGTGTTCACCAGCTGATGGTATAAGTCTCATAGAATCGCCTATACGGCTGTGTCAACTACTCCTATGCCAGTCATTACAGTTTGTTGAGGCCATGAGCTCAATTTATTTATTTTATTTATTTAAAATATTTTCTATACCGTCGTTAAGCGGGTGCCATCACAACGGTTCACAAAAGGGCACAAAAACTATGTTGCATAAAGTGTCTGGAATTCTAACTCTTACACAGGTGCCATCAAAAATACTGTAACATTATATCATAATAAGTACTATTTGGTGAGTGTTATAAGTTATGTCTAGATTTTCTAACTCTGCTAAAAGTTTGGTGTTACTTAACTTTAGTTCTTTGAAGTTTAAGATAAAGGTGGAGATTAGAATATAGGAGAGGAGACACACTTTAAGAAGGAAGGAGTGTGTTTGTGTGGGAGTTTGCTTGACTGCAACTAACAGTTCCCTGGGTTCTACTCTCGATTCTCTTTGTGGTATGCTTGCTTAAATAGCCATGTTTTTAAATTTTTTCTGAATGTTTTGATGTCTCTTTCCAATCTGATTTCTACCGGCTTGGAGTTCCATATTATCGGTCCTGCTAGTGATAGGGCCCTGTCCCTTACTTGTGTTAATCTGGCTGTTTTGACTGATGGTATAGTTAGCAGTGCTTTGTTTGCTGACCTTAGGTTTCTGTGTGGGGTATGTAAGCGGAGGGCTGTGTTCAGCCACTCTGCTTTTTCGTCGTGTATCAGTTTATGAATGGTGCATAAAGTTTTGTATTGTATTCTTTGTTCAATGGGTAACCAGTGTAATTCTATTAAGGTTTCAGTGATATGTTCTCTTTTACTTTTCCCAGTTAGAATTCTAGCCGCTGAGTTTTGTAAAATCTGTAATGGTCTTATTGTGGTATATGGCAGTCCCAGTAGGAGGGCATTGCAATAGTCGGTACTGGAAAAGATTAGGGCTTGTAAGACTGATCGGAAGTTGGTGGGCGTTTGTAGTGGTTTTAATCTTCTGAGAGTCATAAGTTTGGCGTATCCTTCTTTTACTTTTTGAGATATATGATGTTTCATACTTAGTTCTGGGTCAATTATCACTCCCAGGTTTCTTACTTTCTCAGCCAGATGTATTTTTTGGTTGTTGTTGAGTGTAATTGGGTTCTGGATGATAGTTATGTTTTTTCGTTCTAGGTGTAAGAAATCTGTTTTATCTATATTGATTACTAGTTCCATTTGGTTTAGAAGTTGTTTTATATCTAGGTACATGTTTGCTATATTTAGTGTTTTTTCAATTGTGTCGTCAATTGGGAGTATTAACTGAATATCATCGGCGTAGATGTAGTGCAACATTCCTAAACCTGCTAGTAGGTGACATAATGGCAGCATGTATATGTTAAACAGTGTGGCGGATAGGGCAGATCCCTGTGGAACTCCTGTTTGAAGGTTTATTTTTTCTGACATTCCTTCTTTGATTTGTACCTGGAAGTATCTGTTATGTAGGTATGATTTAAACCATCTGATTGTCGAGTTGCTTAGTCCTATTTCTTCTAATCTATTTATCAATATGTCATGGTCAACTGTATCGAATGCCACTGAAAGATCACGCATTACTAAAATGTACTGTTTACCGCTGTCGAATCCTCTCATGATGTTGTCTGTTAGTGCAAGTAGTAGTGTTTCAGTGCTGAAGTTTTTGCGGAAGCCATGTTGTGATGGGTATAGTATATTGTTGTTCTCTAAGTGTTCTGTTAATTTTTTTTGGTATGGCTTTTTCTATTAACTTTGCAATTAGTGGCAGGTTTGATACTGGTCTATAATTGCTCATGACTAGATGATCGCTGTTTTTTTTCTTTAGAATTGGTTTTACTATTGCTCCTTTTAGTGAGTCTGGCATGTTTCCTTCTTTTAGTGACAGGTTAATGATTTTTGTTAGAGTTGGAGCTACTACATTGGCTACTTTTTTTAAATCTGTGGTTGGAATTGTGTATTATGCATGTGGGGCTGGGTTTAGTTTTTTTTAGCATTGATTCAACTTCAATTTCGGATATTTCGTCTCCACCATTGCTGGGGTAGCTAATCAGCTAAAATAGCAGCAAGATCAATTGAACACAATGGCCGCTTTGTTATGTGTGCCGCCCGCGGCAGCCCCACGGTGCAGCCCTCTCACTTTCTGAGACAGACTCCAGCTCCTGGCTCCTCTTTGCTGGTGGCAGTGGTCCACCAGCTCCTACCTCGGGTTCCGTCCAGTGCCTCTGGTCCTGCCACGCCACCCAGTGTTGCCAGCCAAGATGTCTCTGGTCGTAGTGCCTCTCTGCGTGGCCTGCGAAGAGATGCCACCATCAGCACCACGCCCCTTCTTAGGCGCACATGGATCATTGATTCTTTTAAAGGGCCTGCGGCAGTAACCTGGCCATGGACCTGGATGCTGATGTCAGACTCTTCAGCTTATAAAAGCCCAGGCCTCGCTCCATAGCATTGCCTTTGCAACAGGTCTCCTCATACTCCACGTACTCGTTGCTGATCCTAGATTTCTCTCATCGTGTGTTCCTATTTTCCTGTGGTTCCCGGTTCCTGTTCTCCTAGTTCCTGTTTTGTCTATGTATTGGACTGACTCATTGGATTTGACCTCTGCTACGCCTGACTACTCTTCAGCTTCTCTCCAGCCCCAGACCTCTGCTATGCCTGACTACTCTTCACCTTCTCTCCTGCCCTGGACCTCTGCTACGCCTGACTACTCTTCAGCTTCTCTCCAGGCCCGGACCTTCGCTATGCTTGACAACACCTGCCTTCTCCATGCCCTGGCCACTGCCTTGATCGACTATGCCTGCCTTCTCCATGCCCTGACCACTGCCTTGATTGACACTGCCTGCCTTCTCTGTGCCCTGACCACTGCCTTGATTGACTACACCTGCCTTCTTCGTGCCCTGATCCTTGCTTTGAACGACTACGCTACAGACTATCCAGTGTCCAGAGTTCTACGTTGCTTGCCACAACTTCTACTCGTCGCCGGCTCTAACCCTAGCCTGTCAGTGACGCCTCTCCTCGCCTATCTTCTGTACGTGGACTTTCAAGGCTTCAGCCTTCCTTTGCTTAAACGCCTTTGGTTTCTCATTGTTCCTTTGCGCCTGAGTTCCAATACCGAATCCAGTCCAGGATAGGACTGCGCCATCTACCGACTGCTGTCTTTGGGCTGAATCATCTTTCTTCTCTAGCTAACCTCGAGGCCCACCTACATCCTTCCAGCCCCGGCACCCAAAGGCTCAATCCGAGGGGAATGAGGGCAGGTATACATGAAGCTCCAGCGACCTCTAGCTTCATCCCATTCCTCCTGCTGACGGTGGGGACCTGTAGGTCCTCACCTATGGGTTGCATCAACCTCACCTCAGCCCAAGGAACCACCTCCGATGCAACATGGTTATCTTCAGGATATGGCTGCCATTCAGCTATACTGGTTTCGGCTCCAATACCTCTATGCTTCATTTGTAGAGGCTTCCTGAATCAATGCTGGAATCAATTTGAATTGTAGGCACCTCTCTTTCCATCAGATCATGTCAAGATTACGTACATCTTATCCTTGTTGAGTGGCTCTACCCTAGCCTAGGCCTCACTACTCTGGGAGAAAGATGACCCACTCCTAGAGGATCTTTACAACTTCCTGAGAGAATTTTGTGTGATTTTTGATGACCCTGGTAGCACATTGTCCATTGCCACTGAGCTTCTTCAGATCAGGCAGAGCTCCCACTCCATCAGAGAGTACACGGTTCATTTTTGTACACTAGCATCTGAACCGCAATGGGACAGAGTCTCTTAGCCATCTTCAGGCAAGGAATGTCAGAACATATAAAAAATGAGCTAGCTGGCCAGGAAGTCCCCGCGATTCACTTCACAAGTCACATACACCTGATACCGCTTGAATTCCATGGCAGGAAACCTGAACCTGGAGTCCTTTAATGACAGCACCCATTCTCATTATATAGGGCTGCCCTGGACAAACAGCAGATGACTCAGCAATGGGTCTCCTGCATCAGCAGTGTGGTTTGCTCCTAAGTTCTTGGTTTCTGATTGTTCCTGAGTTCCTAGTTTCTGTTGTCCAGTCTTGCCTCATCCAGCCTTGCCTTGTCCAGCCTTGCCTCATCCTGCCTTGCCTTCTCCAGTCTTGCATTGTCTTGTCTTGCCTCATCCAGCCTTGCCTCATCCTGCCTTGTCTCATTCAGCCTTGCCTAACCCCACTTTGCTTTGCCCAGCTGTCTTGTCCAGTGTTCCATATGTGTCTCTGTCCACCCTTGGCCTGAATTCTTGTTACTCACCTCTTGCTTGGACCTGATCACGTTTGCTTCCAGCCTGCCCTGACCCTTGGCCTGTCTTCATATTTCCAGCTTGCCGCCTGTCCTGAACCGATGTGCCTCTTGTTCATTCCACCACCCTTGGGAACCGCCTAAGTCTCATTGGTCACTAGAACCCAAGGGCTTAACCTGCAGGGGAAGCGGCTGGTATAAGTGAAGCTCCAGTCTGTCCCGCTACAGAGCTATTGTGCCTCAGGCTAAAGGGCTCACATTCATACCCAATCATTTCATTTTTGGGATAATTTTCAAAAGGATTTACATGCTTAAAACTGAGTTTTATATGTGTAAATGCACTGTGGGGTGATAACTTTAAAATGGGTGCAAGCCCGAAATCAAGGCCGAGGCTGCGGTCTACCACAACCGACCACGACTGGCTGCCCGACATCGTCTCTGGGACCGCCCACCACTCTCACCTCTGCCCGGACGCAGCAGGGCCCTCAAAACTGGTAGGCAGGTCTCCGTCTCGCTCTCTTCTCACCGCACCCGATCCGCAGAGTGCCCAACCCGACGTTCCGGCTCGATGCGATCGGCGTGGGAGAACCGTCAGGGTCCGAGCCCGAAATTGAGGCTGAGGCTGCGGCCTACCACGACTGACCGCGATTGGCTGCCCAATGTCACCCCTGGGACCGCCCACCATGCTCACCTCCGCCTGGACGCAGCAGGGCCTACAAAACCGGTAGGCAGGCCTCCGTCTCACTCTCTCCTCACAGCAAATGATCTGCAGCATGCCCGACCCAATGTCCCGGCTCAACATGATCAGCATGGGAGACCCGCCGGGGTCCGAGCCCGAAATCAAGGCCGAGGCTGCGGCCTACCACGACCAACTGCGATTGGCTGCCTGACGTCGCCCCTGGGACTGCCCACCATGCTCACCTCAGCCCAGGCCTACTAAACCAGGTGACAGGCCTCCGGCGTCTCGTGCCGAGCATCTCGAGCTGAAGGATCACGACTAAGGGGCCTGCCCCTTAGTGTGCCCCTTTATGCTGCCCCACTTTCTGCCCCCTTTGTCATTTTACCCAACCACTTACCCCCTCCTTTGCCTCTTAAATCTTGTCTGTGTCTTGACTACCTCTCCCCAATATTTGGCTCCACATAGCCTGGCCCCTTCTATTAATACCACTGCCCCTCTAGACCTCCTCCTTCAGGCACTGCATTCCTACCTTACTGCATTAGAACCTTTTAAGCGCCCCCCCCCTTTCAATAATGCGCACTTACCCTATCCCCACCCTCAAGCACTACGCCCTACAGTGCATGCCCCACAACCTAAAAACCACTACGAACACCACAGATCACTTCTCCCCATCATGATCATCCCCCATTACCCAACTAATTGGGCTCACTACATTCACAATCCTCCTCCTTAATGCCCAGTCTATCATTAAAAAAAACAGTATTATTCAATGACATTCTCCTTGATGATAGCCCAGACATCTGTGCTATCACCGAAACTTGGCTAAAGGACTCTGACTCCGTCCTATTAAACCAACTTCCCAAAGATTCCTATGACATTTTCTCCATCCCTAGACCTAAAAAAAGAGGAGGAGGTCTCCTTTTCACAGCTAAAAAGGTCTTTAAATTAACACTGCAACCCATCTCCCCACCTCACAAATTGAAAATCAATCTATTCAAATCACCCAACCTCCAAATCTGCCTAATCTATGCCCCGCCAGGACTTCTTGACAATAACCCATCCCTCATTATTGAATACATCTCCAAAAATATAGACATACATGCACCTGCAATTATCCTTGGAGACTTTAATCTCCACGTTGATATCGTACCCTTATCTTCCTCCTGCTATTTCCTTCTGGCCTCACTCAATGCCTTAAGATTCAAACAAATAATATCCAACCCAACACATAAGGCAGGCCACACTCTTGATCTTATCTTTACCAACTCACTCATCTGACCAGACCATCCTACATGCAATCCCATCCTTTGGTCTGACCATTTCCGTATCAAAACCACTTGCTCCATAAGAAACACTATCATTCCTACATGCACCAAAAAAACCCATTCACTTCAGAAGACCTTGCAAAAGAGATGACCTTATAACAGCCCTCTCAAATGAACTCAGCAAATTTGACTTGACAGACTCCAACTCTGCCCTATCCTCCTGGAATCAACTTACCAACTCTGTCGCCAACAAGATCTGCCCCACAAAATATCGAGAAATTAACCCATCTAACAGCAAGAAGAAACCATGGTACACGCCTGAGCTGAAAACTAATAAGCATGATCTAAGAAAACTAGAAAAGAGATGGTGCAAGGATCCATCTCCCACACAATTGGCGAAGTTTAGATCCTACCTCCACACTTATCGTCAAGCTATAGACAAAACTAAAAGGGACTTTTACGCCCAGTAAATTCATCAACTCCAATTCAATCCCCGAGTGCTATTCGAATACATAACAAATCTAACTAAAACCACCCCCAACCCCACCCCTGACACTGATGATAAGGCCAAGTGTGAAGCATTAGCACCATTTTTCCACAAAAAAATAAATAAAATCATGTCACGCTTCTCCACTACATGCATCCACATCTACCCACCAAATTAACATCTCAGCTGTACTTAGTGCTTTCGAGACTACCACATCTTTAGAAATAGCATCCATTCTAAAGAAAATTAAACCCTCATTGCACCCGTCTGACACCATCCCCACAAAAGCCCTCCTCACCATCCCTAACATCATCTCCAAACATATTTCCAACATCATCAACAGATCCATCACACTGGGCACAGTCCCTAACCAACTTAACCAAGCCATAGTAAAACCTAGCCTAAAAAAACCAACCCTTAACCCTGCCGATCCAGCCAACTTTCGCTCCATATATAACCTTCCCTTTTTAACTAAAATCCTAGAAAAAACATTCATCGACAACTCACAGACTACTTAGACGAACATCACATACTCTTCCCCTCACAATATGGCTTCCAAAAACACCACAGTACCGAGACCCTCCTCATTTCTCTCACTGACCACCTCGTAAAAGGACTGGACAAAGGCCAATCATTCATCCTGGCCCTCCTTGACATATCTGCTGCTTTTGACACTGTCAACCACGCCATTATAATAGAACGCCTTAAAGAAATTGGCATCTCCGGCATCGCACTTTGCTGTTTTCAATCATACCTTAAAGACAGGCAATGAGTAAAAATTGGAAACTGTGAATCTAAACCAACTAACCTGACACAAGGCATCTCACAAGGCTCCTCATTACCTTCCACCCTATTCAATATATATCTCCTTCCCCTCTGCCATCTCCTTTCTGATCTTGGTCTTCCACATTTCATATATGTGGACGACGTACAGATCCTTATTCCAGTTAAGGACATTTTGTGCGAAGCCTTTAAGACCTGGGATACTGCCCTCGCTGCAATAAGCACCCTCCTTGCAAACAACTTCCTGGCACTCAACACTACTAAAACTGAGCTCTTACATATCTCGCCCCACAATGTTAACCTAAACCTCCCCCTGCCTAACAACCTACCTACTGGCATCACTGTGTCACAACATGTATGTGGCCTCGGCGTCACCCTTGATAACCATCTCACCCTAAAAAACTTCATCAACACCACCTTAAAAGACTGCTTCTTCAAGCTCCACACGTTAAAAAAACTGAAACCCCTTTTACATCTCAATGACTTTTGGACAATACTTCAATCCTTCATACTGTCAAAAATTGACTACTGCAACACCATTCTCCTGGGCCTTCCCAAAAATGCTACCCAACCCCTCCAAATGCTCCAAAATGCCACCGCCTGGATCCTCACTAATGCCCACAGAAATGACAATATTAAGTCTGTTCTCATACATCTACATTGGCTACCAATCACATCACGGATCCTATATAAGACTCTCACGCTCATCCATAAATCTCTTCACAACCAAAATATGAACAGGTTCAAAGAGTACCTCACTTTTCGTACTCCTGCTAGACCCACCAGAAATCAATATCTGGCTACATTACACACACCTTCACCTAAACTTTTCAAACTCATGTCCACCAAAGACCGTGCACTCTCCATAGCTGGTCCTTTCCTATGGAACAATATGCCCTCCGCCAGGAACCATGCCCAAAAAAATTCAAACAGAACCTCAAGACCTGGCTTTTTAAGCAGGCTTACACATGAACAACCTTTTCTTACCCACTTACAGTCTCCCGCCTGCCTGATCACCTCTCTCCCTCCTTAGTCGCTATTTCTGTAATTAGGCCTTCTCCAAAATCCATTACCTATAATCTTCCTGTCATGGAATTTTTCTTGATTTTACCTCCAAACATATCATCAATTATGCTTAGTTGATACTCCTTTATACAAAATTCTACCTATCTTCTCCTTGTTGCTATCCTCAATGACTTGATCCATCTGTTTTCAATGATTTAGATCAATATATGTATACACTTACTTAGTTTTGTATATAATTACTTAGTTCTGTATAAAATTACTCCTTTTTGTATATAATAACTTAGTTTATTATATGTATAAAATTACTCGGTTCTTCACCTTCTTGGTACCATGTTAGCCCTTATTTTGTTACTTCAGTTCCTTGTTTTCTGTAAACTTGTTCGCTGTTTTTTTGTTTCATGTAAACTGATGAGATGTTCCCAACGACTGTCAGTATATAAAATATTTAAATTAAATAAATAAATAAATACATGTGTATATTTGTAAGTAGCTATATATGCGGCAAATGTATATCCTGATGCCCATACGCATGCATGTTATAAAATGCCAATGGTGTGTATGTGTGTGCCTAATTGTAAGCTTGTATGCACACAGTAGCATAACTCAGCTTTGGCACATGCAAGTGAGGGAATTTTATAACAAATGCACATCTAGCCCATGCCCAGTTTCACCAGTTTAGCCACCAATTTCTCCAGTCTAGAGCTAGGTCCTACAAACACCTTTGGTTCTTTAGCCTATACTCCTCCCAGTTAACCGAGACCCCTTAGATGCTTCAGATATGCCCAGAAATCATTTTATATATACCCCCGCCCTCATAGCCAAAGTAAATTTATATTCAAATATATCTGGGCCCCACCCTGGAATGCCCATGCCCTACCTATGTTATGCCCTTTTTTTACACAATGTGAGATATTCATGCATTTGTATTTGCATGTGCAAATGGGTAGCTTATAAAATTGGGTGAACATGCGCATGTGCTAGATGCATGCCTGATTTTGGCATGTGCCCAGCTTTTAAAATTGACCTTTAAGCATGTAAGTGGGCTTTCGAAAATTGCTACAATATATACCATTGAATAATCAAGAGGTTCTACATGTGTAAATGTACTTTTAAGGTCCTGATTTTAAAAATCATTTACACATTAACAGATGAACTTTCAAAGGAGTTGTGCATTTAAATCTCGCATAGCAATTTTCAAAAGCTATTCAATTTAAAGTGCATGTACATGGGTAAATCCTATGGACAATTCAATGCATATATTGTAGCAATTATCAAAAGCTACTTACACATGTAAAGTGCATTTGTAAAACCTAGTTTTATGATGGTAACTTACAAATGGGTGTGCAGGTACATATATATGCATGTGTATCATCATGCACCCAGAGACACACAATTTAATAACAAGCAAGCATCTATGTGCATATGTTATAAAATAGCCTAGGCGTGCATATGTGTGCCCCTAATTATAAGCTTGTGTGCACCCACTGCATAAGTTGTGTTTGAGCAGCATGAGGGAATTTTATAACAGGTGTGTTAGGAACTGGCTCCCATGGAAGGAGGAGTTTAGCAATCTGATATGCTCCGTAGGCAGAACTAGCAATCTTGTTATCATATAGACTGCTGAGTTGGCAATTTGTACCAGCGGAGTGCTAGAGAGGGTACTCAGCTGGAAAGGAATGTAAATAGGTGAATCCTTGGGCCAATGGCAGATGACAGCGCCCCCAGGAGGATATCCTGAGAGGGACCACCGGCTAGGCTTGGGTATGGAGACAGACACAGACAGTTCTTTTATTAGACAGGTTAGTAGAACCACCGGAGGTGGCAGTAGTGAGCTGATATGCCCGGCAGGGCTGAAGTTCCTCGGATACTGGAACTGCGATCCCAGGGTTGCTGAGCTGTAGATAGATATTGAGTAGACAGTGTATGCTGTATTCATAGCCAGTAGTAGATGACAAACTCACATAGGTTCTTAAGGAGGCTCAGTAGCTGGAAAGAGTTAGGCCCTCGAGGAGCGAGTTCCTGGTTCCAGGGAAAGCTCTGAGAGAGCGGTGGTAACTCATGAATGTCTGTATCTGCGATAGCTTCCAGGCAGTAGAGAATCTTCAGAGTATTCAAGAACATGGGCCCTCGAGGAGCGAGTTCCGGATCCTATCTGCAATCTGAAATAGAGAAAAGAGAGCAAGGCTCCCGAGGAGTGGGTACCTCTGGTAAGTCCGAGGAGGCAGAGTAGCTTGGACAAATCCGTATCTGATTCGTAGTCCTTGCTAACTCAGGGCCTTATTTTCCAAACGTATTGCACACGGTAAGGGATGTTTCGCACGCAAAATGTCCCTTTTCGCGTGCGATACCAAAATGGGGGCGGAGTCGGCCCCAGAAGAGGAGGAGTCAGGGTGTCACCGGGGCCGACTCCGCGACGACAGCGCGCACAGCGAAAAGGTAAGTGCCTTTTCGCTGCCTATTTCGCTCCCAATAGCTACACCTCTTATGGTGGCGCTATTGGGTGCGAAACCGGCAGCGATCACACCGCGATGATGCGATCGCTGCCGGCTAGCGCAGGCCCGCCCCCCATTTCGGCCCCCCGCCCCTCATCTTCTAAAGTATCGCAGGCCTGCGATACTTTAGAAAATGAGGTCTCAATCTGTTAGCGTTAGTGAAGACCTTTAATGTTGGAAGCGGATGACGTCAATACAGGGGGACGCCCCTGAGGTTCGCGCCCTTGCTGGTACATACTTCGGAGCGCACGCATGCGCTCTATGTCATCAGAAACATGGCGGATCCACAGCGTCGAGCCGGTCCAGGTACACTGGAGAGAGGCGACATGGAGGCGCCGTGACAGGAAGCCGTCCATCAGACCTGGAGGGAGTTCCCACAGAGGTACAGAGGGTGGAGTGAGGGTGTAGAGCAGCCACGAATGCAACATCCTACATGCATGTCCATCTTCTGATTTTGGCGCATACCTGGCTTTTAAAATTCATCTTTATGTGTGCAAAACCTTTTGAAAATTGGACCATTAATTCTGGGTGTTACACGTGTAAATGTACTATACCCTTGTAAGTGAGTTTTTGAAAATTGCTGCAATGTATTTCATTGAATTGTCCATAGGATATTCATGTGCAACTACACTTTGGGGCAGATTTTAAAAGCCCTATGCGCACCGAGCCTATTTTGCGCGCACCAACCCCGGATTTTATAACATGCGTGTGGCTGCGCGTGCATATTGTAAAATCGGGCATAGATTTGTGCATGCCGGGTTGCGAGCACAAATCTACGCCCACGCATATGTATTAAAATCTGGCCGTTTATGCCTATAAATGGATTTTTAAAATTGATAAAATATTATGTTATATTTACATGTGTAACTCCTTTAAAAATTACACTACAAGTGCATAAATAGGCTTTTGAAAATTGGTATGCTAGTATGTTACATTTATGCATGTAACTCCATTGAAAATTTCCTTGTATGCATTTTGATGAAAAATCTGAGAGTATTTGTACCCATGGGCTTTGCACCAAATTTTCAAAGGAAATGTATATGCATCCTTTCCCCTTGAAAATTACTGAAAATATACCCTTAGAGATATGCACTCTCTTTTTTCTGTGGGTACTTTTTCAAGCACAAACTACATTAATTATTGCCTCCGCCCATTTTTATGTTTCTTGGCCTTGAAGACCTACTGCCATGGTTTTGATCCTTAATGCTCCTGACAACAGGGTGAGCAATTTTTGGGGCGGTCAAATTTCCTCAGCAAATGGTATTTGGATATCATCCTCTTTATTGTTTTATTTACTGTAATGTTAATAACAGATATTTAAATATAATTCAGACATTTCTAATATTACTATTTTTATTATTTGGCTCTCCAAAATTTAGAGGTATACCAAAAATCATACATAGAGATAATTGAAGTGTGCAGCAAATATAGAAATTCACATAAAAAATGCAGACTAGGGGGAGGAGTGATGCTGTGTGACATATATTGAGGGTTTGCATGACTAGTAAACTCAAACAATAAATGAAGGCTTGAAGTATTATGGAAATAAAAACATATTACAAACAAATTATAAAATCCAATGGAAGCATAATATTGGTCTACAGACAATATGAAGTCTCAAGCCTTAATGTTCATTTTGCAGTTCTGATCCCTCTAGGGGCATTCTAGATTGACTAACTAAAATCACATAAACAGTCAAAAAGAATTACCATAAACCAATTAAAAATTAAAGCAAATATATGTTGGTTTTACAAAACATCACAGAATTAAATGATCTTTAATTACATGCTTGGAAAAGCTGTTAATTATTGAATATGGCATATGGCTGATTTCAATATCTTCTCATTCACCCTCCTTTATTCATTTTAAATATTAATTCCCCCACCTCAAAATATCATGCACATCTGGAATAATTAGGACTAAATTTATCTGGGACCATGTTCCCATATGACTTTTAGCTTTAACCAGTTATATTCAGAAGAATACAGCCAGTTAGGTAGACCATGGGCCATGGGGTCTGAATTCCAGGCCCCAAGTCAATGTTAAAAAAATGAGTGCCCTTCTGGGACAAGCTACTACCCCATCCTTCAAACTCATCCAAACATTTAGAAAAAAAGGAAATAAGATGGGTCAGTGCCACATTCCCACACTTCTCCCCTTCCATCCTGTAGTTAGCAACACTTTTTCCTTCATATTCCCTCCCTCCCTCCCCCTACTCATATACACTCTAACCCTTCCCACCCATCTGGCTCCTTACTGAACCCTATTCTGTGCTGCAATCAGAAATATGCGGTGATTCCCATCTGCGTCCAGTGTTGCACTAAGAGTACTGGAAGTGACCAGAATTGCTGTTTATATATGATTCCAGCATAGAACAAGGTTCGGTAAGGTACTGGGTGGGTAGGAGGATTAGGGTTGGGGTGAGGGAGGTTACATGGAGGAAAGTGTATAGAGAAACAGGGGAGGGGAGAGAAGAAGGGGGAACCTGATGCCAATCCATTTTACACATTTTTTTTTCTAACTACTTGGAGGGGTTTGGGGTAGGGGGTGGAGCTTGTTTTAACTTTAACTTGGGGCTTTGGATTCAGGACCCCCAGGTCTGTGCTCCACATTTGTTTTAAAGGGCTTTGCCGCATTTCTAGCTATGTTCTTTTGAAAATAGCTAATTAAGGCTAAAGTTATCTAGTTATCTTTGGCCAGAAAGATTTAAATCTATCTGGAGAGATTCAAAAGAATCTTGACTATACCTAAAGTAATCTGGTTAAAATTTGCTGGATAACTTTATTAGGGGAAGAGGAATGCTGAGGGGGGGGGAGGGGGGAGAGAGAGAGCCTCTGGGGAGGCACAATTATTAATCAACTTTTTATATCACTGTAGGAAGAGCAACTAGTAACTCGAGGTACTCTAGACCTAGCTTGAAAGCAGCTAGGTAGAGAGTGCATCAAACTAGGCCAAGAGTATAATGTACAAATCTCATCTTTGTGTATCTTTCCTCACTGCAAATCATATCAAATCTTCACTAATGTGTACTGTGCTTTTCATACCTCTGACTGTGCATGTAAAACTGCCCCCAAAACCTCACCTCAAGTTACTAGTTGCCCTTCCTACAGTGGTATAAATACTTTACTTATAGGAGCGCCTTTTAAAGAGTCTCTCTCTCTCTCTCTCTCTCTCTCTCTCTCTCTCTCTCTCTCTCAGTAAAATAATGTGTGTTGTGGTAACTTGAAAATTACCCTAACCTTTCCCCCTTTTTTTTTTTATCACAGGTGCTACTCATGTGAAATGTATAGCAAAATGATGAATCTAGATCTAAGGACCTGATTTACTAAAGCTTTTTTTCCTTCTGTATCTATGGGAAAAATGCTTAGTAAATAAGGCTTTAAGAGGCTTATTTGCTAAAGGGTGAATTTTAAAAGTCCTGCAGATGCAAAAACATTTGGATAATCACGCATGTGTGCCAGGTACACAGAAACACTATTTTATAAAACTGGCATTTGTAATGGGCATGTCAGGGGCGGGCTTCATACATATGTGTGGATGTCGTATTTTATAAGGGATGTGCAATTATGACATGGTGCATTTAGAGGCATACATGCATGTACATTTGCTAGTTCCTATTTATGTGAGGCAATGCAAACTTTTATTTTTTTATTGTGGGTTTTCCTTTGCTAGGCTGGCCCCATTGAGGGGCCGATGTAATAAGACCTGCGGCAAAACAGACACTAGTTATGAGTGAAGATTTTGATCACCACACACAGCTTGAAGCTGCCGCTTCCGCGGGATGTAAAAAAAAAATTATGCAAATGATTTGTACACAGAAATCCGTGCACGTACAGAAAAATGCACGTACCTAAGCATAGTAAGGGCCCATGTAATAAGCGTTCTTATCCACGCTCAAAACCAGCACCGATAATCTGCACATAAAAGCGAGTGAGCGAACACGTCTCTCTATTAAATGAAAGTATGACCCTGGAAAGTATTTTTAATATTTCCAATAACTGTGCTGCTGAAAACATGGCAAATATTTTCATGGATGCTAATTCACACTGGCATAGCAGCGAGATAGGTTCTTAATTGGGCACCAACCTGGATGCTAGGGTGCCAACATAAGTACTCAACCAGGAGCGAATATTTATTTATTTATTTAAAATATATTTCTATACCGGACTTCACGAATGGAATTCACATCAGGCCAGTTTACATGGAACTTAGGGGATTAACAAGTGTAACCAAACAAAAGGCCGAAGCAAGCAAAGTTACATAAAACAAGGGTATTGAACTTGGGGGCAATAGAGCCAGGAAGAAAGGCAGAGCGGAATTAACAACATATAAATAATATATAACGGATTAAGAGATTAGTAAACAACATATAAATAATATATAACGGTTTAAGAGATTAGTAAACATCCCAATTCCTTGGGCTGAGTCCGACGTGATATTTTGACTTAGGGGAAGGCTTGAAGGAAGAGCCACGTCTTGAGTTTTCTACGAAAGGTATGAAGGCAGGGTTCTAGTCTTAGGTCAGTCGGTAGTCTGTTCCAGAGGACAGGGCCCGCTGTGGAGAAGGAACACTCTCCGGTGGATTTTAGACGGTTGGATTTAGTAGGTGGGACTTGAAGGGTTCCCTTATATGCTTCTCTGATGGGTCTTTCCGAAGAGCGGAGTTTGAAAGGGGTCTGAAGGTCTAGTGTGAGCTGTTTATGGATGGATTTGTGGATTAGAGTGAGTGCTTTATGAAGAATTCTGTATTTTATTGGCAGCCAATGTAGGTTTCGGAGGATTGGGGAGATGTGAGCACGTCAGTTGGTGTTGGTTAAGATTCTGGCTGCTGCGTTCTGGAGCATCTGTAGAGGTTTTGTGGCTGAGATGGGGAGCCCCAGGAGTAAAGCATTACAGGAGTCAGTTTTCGAGAATAACGTGGATTGAAGGATGGTTCTGAAGTCCTGGAAGTGGAAAAGGGGTTTGATTCTTTTTAGAACTTGAAGCTTATAGAAACATTCCTTGGTGATATTATTAATAGCTTTCTTTGGATCCTCTGGCACCCAGAAAGATACCTAGCAAATGTTGCCACTCAGGCTCAGAGCTAGGCGCTTACTTGATTGTGATTCTATATGATTGTGTGCCCAGAAAGGTGTCTAGCTAATCTTGCCACTCAGGCGCTGAGCTAGGCGCTCGCTTACTTGGTTGTGAATCTATATGATTGTGTGCCCAGAAAGGTGCCTAGCTAATCTTGCTGCTCTTCTGGCCATGTATCTGGCTGATTAGGTGCTGAGCTAGGCGCTCAGCTGCTCACAAATCTGGTCACTCATACATCGAGAAAAGCGCCAAGGGAAGCAACTACCTTAGCTGGCCATTCCAATGCCAAGAAAAGCGTCTAGCTATGCTGGCCACTCAGTTGCCCAGAAAAGCACCTAGCTAAGCTGTCCACTCGAACACCGAGATAGGCGCTCAACTAGCTGGTGTTCAGGATTCTTGGATGCCGATGTAGGCCCCTTGAGTCGGCGCTGACACTTAACTCATTCCCTGACCATGGTGGTAAAAAGCCCGCATTAAAAAACCCACACTAGCATTAGCGAGGCTCCCTGCATTGCCTATGATTAAGTAATTGCCTCCTTTGCATGCCATTAGCATGCATTCGTGCAGAAAAAAATGTGTGTCTGTAAGCGTGTTCATACAAGCTTTTTTCACGCACATAAAACCCTTATTACATCCCCATATAGGGCTTTGCACGGTAAAACGCACATGCAAACGTGCATATATCCATGCACTAACCTATGGCAGCTTTAGTGCACCTTATTACATCGGCCCCTGAGTGAGTGGACACAAAAACAGGTCAGGGGTGGGAGGGAGTGTGTCAGAGACAGTGGCATAGCAAGGATGGGGATTGGGGCCAATGCACATGGGAGCAGGGCCATAGGAGGGTACTGATGGCCAACATAGAGAGGACCATGCAGTCACTGGTGTATCCCATCCCACCAGTGGCTGAGCAGAGAAATGTGCCCTTCTTATCCTGTGTGCCAGTTATTGTTCCATTTAAGCTGTGTGAATACTCGGCTGTGCACAACATTTCTCGTAGCAGTGCACTGAAGAGAGATTTGTGGGGCCATGGTGGAGCTCATCCTACCACTGCCTGAAGCAAACAAGACACCTTCAAACCTCCAGGTGCTCCTTCTTCTTCCTGCTCATGTGGCCATGGAAGAAAAACATTGCCTGAGCCACACGGGCAGAAAGGAGGAGGAGCGATGGCCCGCATATAGAAGAGGATCAGCATCTGTGGCAGGGCCACTGTGGATCCTACCTCAAGGCTGCCTGAGAAGAGGAGGCCCTCATTCTCACAAATACACACACACACACACACACACACACACTCACTCTCATGCCTCTCATTTACTCCCTAGACTCTCATGCACATGAACATTCAGTTCTCTTCTTCTTCCACACAAACTCTCATCTCAGTAACTGCAAACCTTTTACTGCCAAGCACTTTGAGAATTCAAACCTTTGCAAAACAAAAGCAAAATACACCTAGAACCTTGCCATACCAGCACTATCTCAGGACTTAAACAGCAGCAGCAATGCATATATTATACCATGCCCTAGAACACTAATACACCATCTACTGGGGTTAACAGAACAAGCCGTACTGCTACAAAGCCCTACAGAGAAACTACATGCCACAAAAGTACTGAACCTCAGTTATACACACAGAAACAGACAGACCCTTACCTAATACAGAATAAGGGACTGCAAATTAGAAACAGAAACAAGCAGACAAAAATAAAATGGAAAGCCTGGCAGTGTTACATTAGTTCTTAAATAAATGATTCATGCAATATTCAGTGCAGTATTCAATACATAATAGTGTCTCATAGGATTAGAAAAACACGTGATGATGTCAGATCCTTATGCAACTGATTATATTACTTACTATCTATAAGACATTGATGCAAAAAAAAAAAAAATGAACAGGATTGATATCACAATGGAATATCACAAAAAAGGGATGAAACAATTAAAAGAAAAAGTCAGAAAAAAATCAGAAAAAATGCCCCCATCCGAGATAACCTACCATATATTTCTGACCAAAAATTAATAAGAACATCTCAAATCCCCCTGGAAGGCCCATTGTCTCTGCTAATAATTCACTATTGGAGCCCCTTTCTCTTTATTGTGATCATTTTTTGAAACCATTTGTGTCAGAGATGACCTTCATACAAGATACCTCTCATTTATTTAAGATTTTAAATAATCTTAATCTATGTTATGAAAATAATATCATTCTAGTGACACTTGATATAAAATCTCTTTACACGATAATCCTGCAGAATAAAGCTTTGAAAGTTATATCACTTTACCTTAAGAAAAGAACCCAGCCCCACACCGTACCATCCTCTTTTATTAAGGATCTTGCATCATTAGCATTAAAAGAGAATAATTTCATTTTTCAAGGACATCTGTATGTTCAAGTGTGTGGAACAGCCATGGGAGACACCTTTGCTCCTTCTCTTGCTATTCTATTCATGTTCGAGTGAGAAGGAATTGATTTAAAATTCCCCCTTTTCTACAAACATTGTTATGTGGAAAACATACATAGATGTCATTTTTCTAGTATGGAGAGGGTTTCCACAGGAACTTTTCAGTTTCCACACCTGGTTGAACACATGCAATAAGCACATACAATTCTCTATGCAATATGGTGCAACGTCATTAACTTTCCTGGATGTCACAGTGCCGTTGGATGAAACCAAGAAACTTAATACAAAGGTATTTAGAAAGCCAACGGATGGCAACAAATATCTTCATTACACCAGTGCACATCCAAGAAGTTAGCCGGGCAATCTACAGTTCTCTCAATTTCTACAAATTAAGAAAATTTGTTCAACTGTGGCATCATTCAAAGAACAATCCAAGATGATGGCTAAGGATTTTTTTGATAGAGGTTATCCCTATGTGGTGATAAGTAAACCTTTCAAGAGAATGCTGTCAAGTTGCCAGCAGGACCTTGAACAAGAAGATACTTTTACATTTGTATTATGTTATGCAAGTTCTTCTCCACAGGTCTGTAATCTTATTAAGTAACACTGGGACATTTCACAACTCAATTCAACCTTTAGAAATAAAAGGCTATGGTTCACCTTCTCAAGGGGCATGAATCTAAAGGAAAGAATCAGTCCAGCTTTTTTGGACACAGTGGGGCAGATTTTTAAAGGAGCGCGCGCAGGGTACATTTGTGGTTGCTACCCGGCACGCACAAATGTACACCTGATTTAATAACATGCGCGCGCTGCCACGCGCATGTTATAAAATCCAAGGATGGCACGCGCAAAGGGGTGCACACTTGTGCACCTTGAACGCGCCAAGCCCTAGGGGAGGCCGGATGGCTTTCCCTGTTCCCTCCGAGGCTGCTCCGAAATTGGAGCGGCCTTGGAGAAAACTTTCCTTTCACTCGCCCCCACCTTCCCCTCCCTTCCCCTATCTAACCCACCCCCCAGCCCTACCTAATTCCCCCCCTACCTTTGTTCTTTAAGTTACGCCTGCCAAAGGCAGGGGTAACTTGTGCGCACTGGCCAGCTGCCGGCACGTGAACCTCTGGCATGGCCGCTGTGCTGGAGGACTCAGGACCGCCCCCGGACCACCCCCAGCCCGCCCCCGGATCAGTGTCATGTCCATGACCCCGCCCCTTTCCCGTCCCTTTTTGAAAGCCCCGGGACATACACGCGTCCCGGGGCTTGCACGAGCTGCTGAGCCTATGCAAAATATACTCGGTGTGCGCAGGGGCAGGTTTTCGGGGTTACGTGCCTAAGTTATGCTCGTAACCCTTTGAAAATCTACCCCAGTGTATGCAGTCATCAAAATGAAACCAGGCCATTACAAATGTGCACTTGCGATGCAAGTGGTGTCATTTTATCACTTCAAGAATTTCTTCATCCAGTAAATGGTCATGTTTATTAGAGATGTGCATTTGTTTTTCTCGAATTAGACAATTTCAATGAAATTTCAATGAAATTGTCTAATTCGGCATGGTTCGGGGGCAACGAAAACCGAAAAGAAAATTTCCAAAATTTAGGAAAAATTTGTATTTTGGGATAGTGTGCACTAACTTTAAAATGTTAGCGTGCAATAACCTGAAATCCAGGGGCCCACGAAAAAAAACCCATGAATCGCAGGAAAAATGAAATTTCCCGCGGGGACCTGAAACAAAAAAAAAAAATGAACATCTCTAATGTTTATCCAATTCGACATTATTCAGATTGTTCATTCACTTTTGTTATCTATGTAGCCCTATGCCCATGCAATAGAATATATGTTAGGAAAATGAAGAGGACTTTGAGAACATTGGAGCATAGGAGTTGTTTTAAACATCATAGAATTGAAGCACCTCTTGTGGAACATTGCTTAGGTTTGAATCATCATTTTCATCAAATGAGATTTTTTGTCTTAGACTTGATTAGTGAACATCCTAGGAATGGAGATCTGGACAAACATTTGCTACAAAAGAACAACAATGAATCTACAGACTGAAAAGCTTAGGACCCATCCCTTTGTACCAGTTCCCAAGGCATTCTGCCCAAGAATTGGCATTTGAAGTCTTTTTCCTCCCAATTAAAATTAAAATTTAAGCTCTAAAAGGTGTGTTTAAATAATATAGAAACCAAGTTTTAAAGTCTTACTGTAAACATTGAGTACAATTTTTTGAACTATTGTGTATTTCCAAAAATATTTTTCAAAAAAATTCATATTAAAATTTTTCAAATTTGGTATCCCTTGTTGCTTTGTCATAATTGAGAAGGCCATGAAGTCTAATGACCAGGACTGAAGAGACATAAGGTGATTGCCTGTATGTTGCACTACTTGTGTCACTACTAGGTGTGCCAGCTTCCTGGCCATGTTGCTACTTCCTCTGGTAACCATACTAAGGTAGGGGAAGGTTCAGGGAAGTAAATGAGGGGATGGTCAGGGGAAGCAGGGCAGCATTAAAGAAATCAGTGGACATAGGTAGAATACTGGGGTGAGGGAGTTTACTTCTGAAGATGAAAGAGTAGTGGGACTGTCCCATTTTGTAGGTGCTTTCAAGTACCTACCTGAGTTAACTATGGCCACATCTGGCCCAGGGTGGAAGTGAATGAAGGGATTTGAGGGAAGCAGTGAGGAGAAGACCAAGAGAGTTAATGTAGTAGAGGGTGGAGAACAAGGACACCATAGCATAAAGGAGAAGGGAGGCTAGAGAGAGGAAGCCCCTTTCTGTCTACTCTCCTTCTTACCTCTTTGACCCTACATCCACAGCCTCCAGCAACTCACAGTTAGCCTTTTCCCTCTAGTGCTTATTGAGCTCTGCTAAAATTAGAATGGCTGAGGGTTGAGCACTGCAGGAGGCTGGAGGTAAAGAATCACTGGGATGAGTAAGCAGAAAAATGTTTTGGCAGCTATGTGTGTATGAGTGTGTGCATTTAGGAGAGTGTTCATTCCCAGCCCTGGCACCTTCCCCTCACACAGGTCACAGCTAGGCCACTACCACCTCTTCCTTCTTTTCTTGCCCTCTCCCCAGCTCGACAGTTTCACTTCATTAGGGTCTACAAATTGTCCACATCTCATGTTTTCTTCTCCTTCATTAATCATTCAAGTACAGTTCTCCTCATCAAGTCTCTTTCTTCTGCTGAGGGAGGCAGAAAGCTACTGGCGTGCTTGGTTTCTTCATTGGTCTCCTTGGACATGGATGTGTTGCTGGTATTGTACTGCATGATCTTCTCGTGTCCTCATTAGGTGTGGAATGAAGGGATCTACAGCAAATGCTGTATGCAATCCTCTCACTCTACAAACTACACCCAACCCTCTCAGCTGCCTTTCTTCTACTCCTTTAAATGGTTAACCCAAAGACTGCCACACTACCTTTGGACTCAGGTACCACCTGCCTGCAGTCCTTGGGCAAAGGTTGGGGTTATGCCCTTCCAGTCCACTCAATGGATAGCAGGGATTATTTGGGAATTCCAGAGATTTCTCATTATCAGAAGCCTATGAGACCTCTGGGTAATTGCTTGGGGAGAAAGTACAGTGACCCTTTCCCTGGGGAGACCAAGATAGGGAAGCCCTGCCCCACTGTGACCTTCCTATGAAGCAGAGGAACGGTGGGGAGCCACTGCAGCATCTTCTTGTTTTTCAGACATTTTTTGGAAAAGACAGTGTTGTGAGAAGACCTGGGAATAAGACTTTGGATGCCCCTTCTTCCTGCCCTGACAGAGGAACATCAACAGCTGTGTGTTCCAGGGGATCCCTTGCCAACTTGGGAAAAGAGAGAGAGATTGTGAGATATTGGAAAATTGTCAGTAAGATCTATAATTATTTACATCTGAGGACCCCCTCTCGCAGGCCTATGTAGAAAGACGCGTTTAGCTAAACAAACCTTTCTGCATGCACTTCAACACATTCTCTGTGGGCAAAAGTTAATGCTAATGCAGCACGGAGTTTTGCACGTAGAAAACGCATGTTTCCAAATGGGAGAACTACTTAGTGCCCTCGCAGGGAAATCCCACACCAATAAGGACATTAAGCATTTCTCCTTGATGCAGAGAGACTGAATCTGGCCAGCGCACCTTATTTTGTGCTGGAAAGAAAACCCTGACTTTCAGTGCTATTATAAAAAGAGTCAAAAGGTTAATGCAAAGATGAAAAATAGTCTAACACAGTGCAGGCAGCCACCCCCATTTACCTGGATAGTAACTGACTTCTCTGAGTAAGTGACAGCAGCCATCACTTCCCACCATCTTCCCTATTTAAAATGGGCATTGCTCCTTTGCCAAAAACACAGTTTACAGTTAACTTACCATTTATAAATCCCGGATGCATTAGCATATCATTAGCTTACTGCATCGGGAGTTTACCCAAAAAAATAATATTGGTGTTACAAAATGTGCAGTGAAAACCTGTGCCCATTTTATTAGCATCAAGATTATTGTATCAGCCTGTTGGAGTCAACCCCTGGGAAATACAGATAAACTGAGATTCTCAGTGCACAGGCGCTTTTAGCAGTAGAGGGGGTTTTCTGATCAAACAAGATAAAACCTGGCAAACTGTGAAACACTACTAATCAAGCCATACAAAAGAAAGGATGCACACTCAAAGTTGCAAATAAAAAACATCTTTATATACAACTTTTAAAAGAACTATGATGGTAACTTTGATACAGGCGAGCGAGCACACATGTAAACACATATCCTGGCTCATGCCAAAGGATGCGGCCATTTTATAACATACGTGTGCATATGCATGGATGGTATAAAATAGGCTGTACGTGTGTACATGCACACACAATGTTATATGGACACGTGCATGTACATGCAAAAAGCCGCCGCTACCACATAAGTGGGGCAATTTTAATAGACATGCACGTCGATGTCATCACCAGTTTGTCCAAGTAAGGGATAGGACTTCTAAACCCCCCCCCCCCCAGGTTATTAGCCTCCCTTTCCTCCTCTTAGTCCCAACCCTTAAATCCCCATTAACTAGCATGGTATTTTTTTATTTTTTGCTTACAGCCATCCATAGCAGTAGTAAAGTTATGCAACAGGGGAACACCAACTCATGATTTTGCACATAAAAACCTATGCACACTTTACAGGTTAAAGCCCCAGAATGCCCATGTCCTGCCCTTTCCCCACCTAGACCAGTCCCATTCTAGGCCCCTTTTTGGGCTTTCTCATATGTGCGCATACTGGGAAATACGCACATACACTGGCGGTTTTTAAAATCCACATGGCACGTAACGGCCCAACTTCTGCACGTATCTACTGTTTTTCTCACATGCCAGACCTTTAAAATTCGCTATTGTGTACATTATTTAAAAAATAAAATAAAATAGGACAGGGGTGGGAAAATCTAGGGACCAAAACTATTTACAAGAACTGAAAAAGGGGTTGGGGCAGTAGGGAAGCCAGAGACGGCAGATTTAGGGACCTGGCTGGAACATTCTCTCGCACCTAACTAAAACCAGCAGCACTAGGCTGTGGCACCGCTGGACCTCAGCTTGGCATGCAGATGCTTCTGGCAGGCCTCCAAGGACTTCTCATATCGCCCTCTGCTCTTCCAGCATCATCTGTATGGCCTGAGCAAACTGCCACTGAGAAACAGGGTCATTGCCTGGAGTGGGTGCTCCAGACAATGTGTCTAGTTCTCCAGTCAGGCCAGCAGATGATGGTGGAAGAGCTGGAGGGTGATTGGGTCTCCCTCAGCCAGCAAAGACTGGCGGGCCTGGATCTCTGCATCCCTATTACCTCGGTCCAAAAGGGGAGGAGGCCCTACTGGGATAGGGAGAGGGTGAGGTGGCCCAGGGTATGCTTCTTGGTGGTGGGAGACCGCCACTGCTGCAGAATCTACTCCAGATGGTGGTAGGTGTGGGGGAGGAGCAGCTTGACCCTCCCAATCAGTGGAGGCTTTATTGGCAGGGTCTGGAGCTGGGTCATCACCGGCTTCCTCCTGCTCCTCCTCCTCCTCCTCCTCCTCCTCCTCCGGCAATGAGTTTCCATCTGTGAAAAAACAGCAATAGTCTGTCATGAGCTTCCATTCTATTAAAGGGTATTACTCCAGTTGGGAAGGTGTAGGGCAAGGGAAAAGCTAATAGGTATGAGGCTATGACATCCTATATGTGGTGCCTAACTGATAGAAAACTCCTTTGACATTCAGAATACCTATTTCAGTTGGCTGTTGTTTGATTCTGCTTTGCACGTGCAATGGGCTGTGTGTTTGACTCTGTGATGGGGTTTGAAGTGATGGATAGTGGTCTATATAGCAAGGCATCTATGGCCATGAGGCTGTACATATCTGTTGTGTTGGTTAGGCCACATATAACTTGCATGCCAAGAAATGTTTGAATGGTTGTGAAGAACCTGAAGGTTTCCCAGCTAGGCTAGAGGGTACCTTTCATTGAACACCTCATGACAGCTCTGCCTGTGACCCTGACAGCATTTTCAATGTAAGTTGTGTTAAAAGAAGAGCGTCCCCTGTGTCTAATTACAGAATAAATACCAGCTTCAGACGGTAATAAAGAAAGGGGTTTATTAATACAGGTAATTATATAGAGGAAGGCGGATAATTCCTCTAGGAGCAGAAAAATACAGAAAGAATTTAGTACAAGCAAAGGTGTACAAGGTCTGTTTAAAATCTGCTCAGTGTTCTTCACGTGTGCATCAGCTTATAAAGGGTCTGGGGTCTGCTATTATCAGTCATCTGCATAATCCACACCCTTTACCTTTAATAGCCAATCGATATATATGTTAACATGTGTACTTTAGCTTGCTCTTACTATAGGCCACAGGCCTCTTCTTATCAGTTAGAATAACAAACTTAGTTCCATCCTTCCAGGAATGATGTCATCTGTGCTGGATGATTCTCTGGCAAGTTCAGTAATCAGTGCTTCATAGTGCTATAACTACATATGTGCAGGATATATGCAGTGCACTATTCTACATATCCCCCTGTGAAGGGTGATTGGCTAAGAACCCTTCATACCTATCTGAGTCACATATCGCCATGTCTTAGGCTGCCCAGCCTAGTTAAGGCTACTCCTTACTGGCGAGAGGCATTACCCGTCTTCGTACCGATATGCTCATTTTTCACAGATAGTCATTACAGGTGGTGGGGAATGATGCAGTGTCAGCATGAGAATCCAGAAGCATCAGGTTCAAGGTTTCAGCTTGATTAAGCATGATCCGAGTGCTAGTCTGTGTTACCAGCATTGCAGAAACTTGATCACGGCATCTTCGTAGGCAGATACAGAGACATGGTAAGCAGAGACAAACAACTAGCCCAAGTAAGGCAATTGTACACATGGAGCCAATTAGAATTTTGAATCCTGAACCTAAACTAGAAAACCATGAGCCAAGGGATCCAAATGGATCACTGACATCAAGTCCTTTCCAGGTTTGCACCGGTACATGTGCTATAGACATCATGTTCCGAGTGATTTCCTCAATCACTTCACCCTTGTCGTCTATTTGAAGACAACAGTTACTGAGGTTAAATTTACCACATAATCCTCTTTCTACAGCTAGTATATAATCTAATGTTAGATGATTCTGATAAATAGCATTCCAAAAACCCTTTTGCTGAGTGGCTAATATTCTCAGTGCTTTAGCAGTTTCATTAGTAATTATTTCAACAACAGCTTGCAATCTTATAATACGATTCAACATATAAATTGGAGTTCCATAACCCCAAGAGCCTTTCGAATAGGTTACAATATTGAGCCAATAAGAATTTACCATTTGAGCTTACATGGTATAGTTGAGAAAAGATTGAGATAAACAAGAAGAATTGCCTATAACTATAGTGTGTAATACTGTGTAAGGGCTATGAATGCACTTTGTTGCAACAATGGAATGGGCCAATATCCACTGCGCTTTACATGAGATGGGATCGGTGCTTTTGCACATGGGGGTCACAAATATAGCAATCAAGAGGGATAACCTAGCAGAGCAGTTGGACATCCTTCTTAAAAGGTACAGAGAAAACATGAAGAGGTAATCCATTGAAATGGACAAGGAGGAGAAGGAAAAACAACAAAAACATAAGGCATGTTCTGGTCATAGGTAGGAGTAGGTACAGTTGCATATCCTTGTGAGAGGAAGCCTCAGAATGGGTAAATTTCTATAAGGAGATCAATCTCAGAATAAGCACAAAGGTCATAAAACTACCAGGAAATATTTGTGAGAGGGTGTAAACAAACTCCAGGTAAAATCTGAGAGGAAGTGTTACAGGAAGAAATGTTCAAAAAGGTTACAGAGAAATCAGAGTATAAAGGGAATAGGATATTGGAATATAAAAAGCCAGCAAAGTAATTACTATAGGTACAGGCTGTAGAAGAAAGAATAAGTCAAAGAGATGCAGAGGTACCAACAGTAAGACGAGTGGGAAAATGCTAGAAATAGCTTACAGCAAATAGAACAGCATGAATGTAACGTACTCTGATGTAGCAGAAATATATATGCACATAAGAAAAGGAGAAATCCAGAGAAAAACCTGATAGTTAAAGGATAAGAGCGTGTATGGCCAAGCCAAATCATTACCACATCTATAGGTCACATCCCAGAATGCGGGTAGGGAATATACTTAAAAATGAGGGAAACCGACCTTTCGGTAGAGAGTCAAAGGGCAAATGTCATAACTAGATCTTGAGGAGTGTCTCATTTATGGACTTGTATCCATTGTTGGGCAGGGACTTCAGTAGGGTCAAAACAGGTAATGGTTGTATGCACATACACTGTATTGTGTGGAATTATGAGAACGGTATGTAACTGTCCCTTCACAATCATAAGGGAATTTGTATAGCAGAGTAGAAGTTTTAGTCGTACCATCTATAGTTACTGTGATGCAAGCATTACAATTCGGGTCAGTGGTGCATACAGGGAGTATGCCATTCCAAAGGTATAATGCACAAAGAAGGATAAACATGTTAATGCAAAAAGTGAATACCAAACTGAAAATACAAAAGCAAACTGATAGTAACAAAGAAGGCAAAGAAAAAGGGCTGTTGAAACATCAGGCAAGTGCAGTCATGTGACAAAGCATCTGTAGGCCCAATAGTGGATAAAACATTGTCCAGGGATAAGGGATTCAAGAAAACATTTGACCATACTGGGGCATATCTCGTTCTAAGAGAGCAATCAGTGGGATATAGTATGTGGGTAATGTAATCAAGGCAGCTTTTATAGACAAGGGTAATGGGTGAAGAAAAGCATATTACATAATCATATACGGATATAAGAGGTTGGAGTTAGACAGGGAAGATACTACAAAATTTAGAAAAACCAGCATTAATTCTGTCCAAATAATGGCAATTTGCAAATAGGTCCAAACAGCATCTGAGCAAGACAAAAACAATGAATATGATGTATGATGGCAGTCTTTGAAAACAGTTCACAGTCCCAGTCAGGATAATCTTTGAATTCAATGATGCAGATGGGGGAAAACAGGTCATTCAGCTTAGTGCGCGTCAGGGACAGGAGACAGAGCCGTGCAGTTCGACAGTAGGTAAGTTACTTGATCAGAAGCTACCATAAGAGCAAAACAAATTCAGATTAATTAGGGAGAAGAGTTCACCACAGACATCACATCACAAAAAACATTAAACTTTGACACACAACGGCACTCATTCATCAGAACACAGAAGACAAACAAGAAACACATGGTTTACTTCTGATGAGCTCAAACCCCTGATCAAAAATAAAGGTAGGCCAAAAAAAGTGTGAAAAAGTACTGAGAAAATGTCTAGATCGATCTAGAATAAAAACAAAAGAAAAAGCAAAAAACAATCAGTTGAAAAATGAAAAACAATGAAAAACGGAGAAAAAGAAGAAAATGTAATCTTCAAATGGTCCAACGACTATTGACCTGGGGAAACATAAAATCTGAGAACAGATAAAGGTTAGAGGAATTACAGCTCATTTGAAACTAAATATCCTGATATGAATTCAGCAAACTGCAGTCATAAAGCTACTGTTGGTTCTTTAATATGGCTGTGCCACTAGGAGGCGCTGTGCTCATTAATATTCAGCTTCCACTTTTTTTTTTTTTTTTTTTTTGAAAGACAGTCCTGTGACAAAATCATCGTTACCGGGATAACTCATGCGCTGCTGGGGAAAACCTTCACCTCTGTGAAATGAGGAAACATCATTAATTAGAACATGTAACTGATACATAAAGGCAATTTCCCAATTCGCAAGAAAAGACTTAGGGCTGTACTGTAAGTATGCCAGTGCAATGACCAAAGCACTGTATACCGTGAAAGAGACAGAATCCTGACTGCTAAAGAATTCAAGTTGTACTCAATGTCCCAAGAACTATGAATTATCTTAGTAACGTTCAATTCCTTGCTAATCCATGGTTAAACTAAACACACGTACAGCCTTTATCACCTTCCTGTGAGAAACCCTATCTCTGTCACCGCACAGCGAGACAAGCGGTGATCTGGAAACATGAAGGCAGATCCCTGCAAACTGCATCAGATAATGCCCTCAAAGCCTGATCACAGACTCCTGTAGAAAATAGTAATATACAAACATTGGTCAGGAATAAATAGAGAAAGGAAAAAACTAAAAGTGCAGGGGAGGGTACGCTTTCCAGTAAACTAAACTGATCAAAGTATGAAAAGGGAGTCTCTTGTTATTGTGTGTATGTGTATGTTGGTGTGGCCATAGGCAAATGAAAGGAAAGAATTTAATGAAACCTAAAAACAGTAAAAGTCCAGGATGTATAGAGCAAGGAGGATGAAAGGAAACGCTGGAAATCTGCGGCACCCTGTAAATTGTCCCACCAGAGAGGGAGACTAGGGATGGCCTCAGCACTAGCCAAAGCCCTGCGGGGGCGGAACTTAGAAAATATAGCTGTTGCAAATAAAATGTAAGAATTATAGAATACCTAAAACCAAGAAATAACCTGCGTGTAGTATCCTGAAAATATGTCCTAGCAGATGATGCCATAAAAGTCAGCTGTGCAGGCAGAGCTGGGAGCAATGGAAAGGATAGCACAGGACAGAGGACAATAATAAACAGAAAAAGAGAGAGAGAGAGCTCACAAGGTTCAAGAGTTATTTATTGGTGTATTTGTATGTTCAAGTAAAGACAGAGCACGGGCCAGAGCAATGCAGACAGAAAAGAATAAGCAGTGAACACAGGAATAAAGGGAATGGCAGAGGGAGGGGTGTCATGACGTCAGCCGCCAGAGGACTCAGCATGAGCCAGGACAGACAGGCACGGAGAGGCACTAAGATAAGGAGCTTGAAACAAAACTTCACTTCCCACCAAGCACCACGGAAGGGGACAAGGGAGTGGGAGGAGACACAAGAAAATGACTACCAATCCCAGGAGGCAAGGCCAGTACCTGGGGCTCTCAATTCACAACTTAACACTACAGGAAGAGAGGGGGGGGCGAATAGGGGCGAAGCAGACTGATGGGGTCCGCTCTCCCCCGATACAGGAATGTGTGAGGGAGGGGCTGGGGGGATGGGAAAGGCGAGAGTTGCCCTGCGCCTCTCATCTGAAACAAAGAACAAAGAAAAAAAAACCAGAACAGTTAACTAGAAAGAAGGACAGCAGTGTAGATGTCCAAAATTCAGGGCTCAGTAACTATGCTAAAAGTAGGCAAGTCAACTTCCATGCAAAAACTGCAATTCCCATCATGCACCAAAAAAATCCCAGAGGAGCACAAAGGTAGGAAATCAAACAGATAATTAAAGGAAAGTAACTGTAAATCACAAAAGTGGTTCAGAAACTAACGGGAGCTAAAAAAAGGAACAGAACATTTGCAGGCAGGAAAGCATAAAAACTGTTATATAAAGGAAAGTAAGCAATTCAGTGGCAGGAGAAGGGGGGGGGCTGAAGCTCCCCCTGCGTTCTGTATCTGTGTGCTAACAAGCCACAAATTGTAACATGACAGCAGGCAGAAAAAAAGGGAGGGGGGATCACCTCCGTTCTCTGAGCAAAGAAAGAAATTCCAAAGGGTGGGGCACGAGCACTAACGTCCAAATAACCCAGGCACTTAACTCAGCAGCAAGAAATGCCGAGCGTAAACTACGGAAGGGGAATCACAGAGAACAGTAGAAACAGCGTCAGAACTAAGCTGAGCATTGGATGTACGTGGAAAACATATTTAAGATCAGTTAAAATAATCTCTGATGCTGTAACTTCTCCCAGTTGTTTCTTTTAAGGTCAGAGTTAGTAGGGGCAGTCCAGTGATGGAAAGACAGCACAAGTAAAAGAAGAACAGAGCAGTGGGCTGAAGAAAAGCCCTTTGGAAATGCAAAGCGAACAGCAATTAACACAGCAGGCGATCTCTCAGCCTCACGGGGAAACCAGAAACCTGGAATCAGCCAGCAGTAAAGGCGATAGACAGGCACAAAAAAACAGAGAGAGAAAAAAACTAAGAAGACCAGAATTCAAGGCGTTTACAGGGGATTCACTGCGGTGGGGGCTACCACCAACGCTGTCACGCACTCCTATCGCTCCGTGAGCGCTGAACAGAGAGGGGGAAGGGAGCAGGCAAGAAAAGAACAGACCATGAGCAATGAAGCCATAAAACTTTAATAGCTGCAGTTAAACTAACAAGGGAAGCCAGTCACACAAAGAAAACGAAAGTGAAAGAAAATCAACACAGCAAAAAATAGGAGAAGACAAACAGGCAGAGAAAGACACAGAGAGAGAAAAAAAAAAACTAACAAAACCAGAATGCAATGCGTTTACAGAGGACGAAGCATAGCAGGGAGGGGGGGGGAGGTGTAGAGCCAACGCCCAAAGTGAGGAGAAACAAAAAAAGCCAGACACGAGCAGGCGCTGACGTAAGCAGGAAGGAATGTGCAGGGGATGGGGCGTGACAACGCACAGCACCAAAAAAGGACAAAACTAAAGGGTGGGGAAGCAAAACTCAATTACCCAACATGCACGGAGAAGAGACAAGGGAGGGGCGAGTTGGGAGGGGAGAGGAGGGAAAGCGAGGTGGCAGATAGAAGGAGGAACACCAGACAAAGAAACCGGTCGCCACTTGGCACAGGAATGCAAAGGAATGCAAGGGGGGGGGGAAGGCGTCTCCCGCCTCAAGAAACAAAGAAAGTGCAAGCAGAAGCAAGGAAATGCAAGGGAGAAAGTAGAAAAACATACAGCATTTAAACAGAGCAAATTAAACAGTCAGAGAGAGAGGGAAGAAAGTGAAGGCAAAGGAGAAAAGAATGCAGAAGGTTTACAACTACAATAAACGGAACATCAGAGAGAAAAAAAGGGAGGGGGAGAGGGGGAGTAGAAAATCTGCACGAGAACACCAAACTGAAGTGAAAGTCTGAAAGGTTGAAATAATACAGAACAAAACCTGCTAAATTAGCTCGTTGGTATACACACACATAGCTGGAAAAAAAAAAAAAGTACTCGAAAGCAGATTCCACAGACAGTAAGGAATGTCATTCAAAAGAAGCACGAACTACAAGTTAAACTAGGTCTGGCAGACTAACAAACTATAGTAAAAAATAAAAGAGAAGACATAGATAACTGAAACATTAATCAAATCAATCACTTTTTCTTAAAAAAAATTAAAATTAAATCCCATACGTACCCAATCATGAACTGAAGGACTTCTCCCTATGGATCAACGTCTTGAATCCAAAGGTGAGAAGAGTTTAATGGTGACCTCCGTGGCAGCCACCGGACTCACTTCACGATCTTGCCAGTACTAAAGTACGCTAATGACCCCAGGTCACCCTAAGTGGAACTGGTTAAGTAGTCAAAAGCCTTAAGCAGGTCCGCAAACTGCTGTAGCCGGTAAGTCACAGGAAAGGGGCGCAAATCCTTTCCTATGAATCCCAGCGGTGGCTCCAGATGTTAAAAGAAGAGCGTCCCCTGTGTCTAATTACAGAATAAATACCAGCTTCAGACGGTAATAAAGAAAGGGGTTTATTAATACAGGTAATTATATAGAGGAAGGCGGATAATTCCTCTAGGAGCAGAAAAATACAGAAAGAATTTAGTACAAGCAAAGGTGTACAAGGTCTGTTTAAAATCTGCTCAGTGTTCTTCACGTGTGCATCAGCTTATAAAGGGTCTGGGGTCTGCTATTATCAGTCATCTGCATAATCCACACCCTTTACCTTTAATAGCCAATCGATATATATGTTAACATGTGTACTTTAGCTTGCTCTTACTATAGGCCACAGGCCTCTTCTTATCAGTTAGAATAACAAACTTAGTTCCATCCTTCCAGGAATGATGTCATCTGTGCTGGATGATTCTCTGGCAAGTTCAGTAATCAGTGCTTCATAGTGCTATAACTACATATGTGCAGGATATATGCAGTGCACTATTCTACAGTTGTAAGATGAAAGCAGAAGCAGGGTTATACGGAGCAGTAGACCCATGTGTGTCTGCTGATAGTAACAGGACCTATGCCGACCATGTGAATATGGCCTTGATAGCTAGCAAAAAGAAGTTAACTCCAGCCCCAGCCCGTCGAGCCCACAACCAATCCAGCCACCTCCTCTTTAGGCACAATCACAGGGCCTTCTTCGTTAGGTCCTTAATCTATAGGAAGGAATTTGATGAAAAAGTTGAGTGTGCACTATGACTGTAACAGGGACCTCCATACTGGAATTCTACTGATGTCTCAAATGGGTAGTATGGTTCTTTGCACTTCATTACAGTAAATAGAAGTGATGTAATGGCAGCTGCACCAAAACTTTACCTGCACAAGCAGCCTGTATGAAGGGCCCTAATACCCTAGGTCACTATCAAGGTAGCTGTGCAATGCAAGCAGCAGGAATATCTGTTAACAGAGAGGGGACAGTTTTGTGTAATATGAAGAACCATGCAACAGGCCCTAACAATGTACATAACTATCTACATAAACACTAAGGCCAAATTTGGCCAAAATCTAACACCAGAGTAAATATGTTTGCCTGTATAATGCTGTATCTATTAAAAAGAATGTTTAAAATATTTAAAGCATGCTGTGGTGAGATACTTCATCACACTAGTGTGGGGAAAATGTAATTTCTCATTATCTACCACCAGGGACTCAAATGGGCAATGTCCCTGGTGGTAAAATTTGGTTGTCGCTCTGGTGAAGGCATCCTCTTGTTGGCATACCCTGGAATGACAGGAAGTTCCACCTTAGCTGAAGTACGCGTGCAGCTACACACACACACATATGCACGTGCATATGCACATAATCAGCCACATCTACATATGTGCATTTTACAACGAGTGCACACATTTGTGCGCACGTTGCAAAATGTCTTCCTTTGTCTTGCACACCCATATACAAGGGTCCATGGGCACGATCACACATATTTTAAAGTTACCATCTAAAGGTTTTCTCCCATTTTGTGTCTATGGGAAAATCTTTTGTAAACAGGGAAGTGATTTTGGACCTAACCTTACAGAGAGCAAAGTAATTTACCCAAGGTTATAGGGAGCATCAACAGTACCTGAAACCTGGCTTCCATTGTTTTCTCCTTGCTTCTTGAACTACTAGGCTATTCCTCCATTTTAGTAACAAAAGAAGAAAATTAACACACCAAACCCCTATTCTGAAAATCTGGAATTGTGCAAACAATCAGGGAGATAAGAGAGAGCACCATATAATCACATCCTTGTTTGCAACATAATAAAAACGTCACAAGAAGAATATTTCATTTAAGCAGTTCAGGCATTTTGTAAAAATGAGATCAGTGTGAACAAGGGCATTTATTTTACTTCAATTGAAATTATTTATGAAATATACACCTAATCTGCATTCTCAAAAAAGATTCATGCTATACAGATATTAACTTTGTAAGAGGTAATTCTCAAAAAGACACTAACAGCAATACCCACTCACCTATCAGTCAAAAATCTACAGCACACAGTCCTCAGATAAATGCAGTGATCCAGACTTATAGTGGGTCAGTGAGCATATAAAATAGATATTAAAGATAATGGAAAAGCCAGATAAAAATTCTAAATGCAGTTATGAAATAAATAATCTTATCTGCAAAATTTGTTTTGATCTGCAAATGGATGTTTAATTATATCACAGTGAAGGTCACCTTGGAGACTGAAAAAAAATTGTCAATTAAAATGTTCCCCTTGTTTTGACTAAACTTAAGAATTGTGCTTAAGTACGCTTTCCATTATGTGTTCTGTGCAGTGCAGCATGCATCTGGCATACACTACAGAAATCAGGCTAATAAAAATATAAGAAGACTTCAAGATCACATTGAAGAAAATCACCTATGCTCATTTAGCATTTGCAAGGCACTTATTATCATAGTTTTAAGTTAAACTGTGTTAACAGTCTCTTGATAACTTCTGAAAAAAATCTCTATACTCGTCCTTGTAATTCTTTCATGTTCAGAATGAATCCCTGCTACATCTCACTCAATATTGATCTTTAAGGCATTCCTCCCTATTCTTTTCCCTGTGTGGTCACTGAACAGTATAAAAGTTCAATAGGAAGATCAGCTGCTCATTCACTTTTTGCTAAAGCAATTTGTACTATGGATTTATTTTAACAGTGTACAGTGGCAGTTGTTGTTTTTACAATTTAAATGGTTTGATTATCTGACCTTGCTTACTTTATCTTTCTAAGTGCTGTGCATGGGTTTTAAAATTGATCAATAAATGGGAATTCCTATACAACATTATGTGGAAATCAATCCCTATTCACACTATTCATACTTTATCCTTATGATTCAGTCTGTTTTGTTTTCATTTTTCACATTCTTTATTTAAAACATTGTTGCTGTGAAATAAGTAGGCAGGCTATATTTCTGAAATCTTGAAGACATTCTAAAAGTAATGATAAAACACATTTAAATCTTTATTTTAAACATTGACTAAAGTTTATGCTTAGTAGATGTGAAATAAGACAATATGAAAGAAGACAATTCAATTTTTGTTGTAATTCAGTATGTGTATAGTTTAACACAGAAGAAATGAGCTTTACATTAATCTCTGAATACTGCATATAAATACTGTAGATTTTGGTAATGGGAATAATACATTCACTCCATGTAAAGATATAACAGTAAACAAACATAAAACATATACTGCCTGACATACTGCTATTATAAATTCAAAATATTATTTTAAGAAAATCTTCAGGGCTTCACTTAGGTGTATTTTGGAAGATCTTTAAGAAGCAGCAATCAGAAATCGCTTTTTGATATTCTACTTGATGCTAAAAACAAGGTAAATGTATCATTTTTGACTCAGTGTTGACTTTTATTCTATTAAGAGGAAAAATTGAAAGAAAAACCAGGGATAATGTGTGAAAGCAAATAAGAACACTTGCATATCTGCACAATGTGAGCTACAGATAGAAACGTTGCCTTTCATCTCCAGATTATCCTAAGAACAGGTGAATATGCTCTTTAACTGCAAAGAATTTCCTTGCAAAAAGGAAGCATAACCTAGTAGTTAGAACAGCAAGCTGTGAGCTAGGGTTCATATTTTGCTGGCACTCTTTATGATCTTGAACAAATGTCTTTACTTTCTGTTGCACCTGGTACAAAATTAAAGATGAATTTTAAAAGGGGTTCCATATGGAAAAACAGCATTTACTTGCTACTTTATAAACATTGAGGATTAGATTTTATAAAAGTACGCCTGCGCGTACTTTTGTTTGTGCACCAGGCACAAACAAAAGTACACCGGATTTTAATAGATACGTGAGTAGCCGAGCGTATCTTTTAAAATCCGGGGTCAGCACACACAAGGCTGCGCAAAATCGGCAGCCTGCGCACGCCGAGCCGCGCAGCCTGCCTCCATTCCCTCCGAGGCTGCTCCGAAATCAGAGGGGCCTTGGAGGGAACTTTCCTTCCACCACCCCCCCCCCGCACCTTCCCCTCCCCTCCCCGAGGCAGGCGTAACTTGCACGCACCGGGCTGGCTGCCAGTGCGCCATGGTCCGGTCTGGGGGCTGGTCCGGAGGCCAAGGCCATGCCCCCAGAGCACCCCAATGATGTGCTGGCCTTGACATGCCTCCTGCATGCCCCCGACACGACCCCCCAGGAAAACCCAGGGTCTTACGCGTGACCTGGGGCTTTGCGCGGGCCGGCAGCCTATGCAACATAGGCTCAGCACGCGCAGGAGGAGCTTGGGGCAGGTTTTTGGGGGGTATGCATGTATCTTACGCACGAATCCCTTTGAAAATCTGCCCCTGAGAGTACACACATTTTCAGTTTCACGTGTACATTTTACCTAGAGAAAAGAAAGGGGCAATATGGGGCAGGTTTCTGAGAGATGCAAGTGAGCTTTCAAGGACAGAGAACATGTCATCACATGTAAGAAGTGTGGTAAAGGAGGTGGGTAAAATATATGGAGATGGCGGGAGGATATAGAACAAAGAGAAGGCACTGAGCCTTTATTAATAATGAGATTTCAAGGACAGAGATCACTTTATTAGATGCATTAAGCATAGTATTGGAGGTGGGTAAAATTATGGAAATGGGGGAAGGATACAGAACAAAGAAAAAGCTCAGTGCTTTCTCTTTATTCTATATCCTCCCGCCATCAACATATATTTTACCCACCTCCAGTACTACGCTTAATGCATCTAATAAAGTGACCTCTGTCCTTGAAAGCCCATGCCTCAAAAAATTGGTTAGTCTATAAGGTAACACCCATCTCTTGCCATTTTCCTACACCAGATTAACTATTCTTTTGAGTATTTTGTAAGAGATATACACATATACATTACTCTACTTGTTTGTATACTTTTACATCTGCTAATTGACTTACACAAGTGAAGATTGGCTGGTCTGTTGTCAGCAGTTTTGGGGTGAGAGGCCTTGGAGAACTGATGGGGATTCAGGGGGAAATGCTAAATGTCTAAGTGAACTAGGGAAGGAATGCGTGAAAAGATGATGGTAATGGCAAATTGGTGATTCCAAATACATTAACAAGAAAGTATTTTTAAAATGGTATTCATGCCTGTTTTATAAAATACTGCATGTTTATTCATGCAGTGTTATGATTATTTTATGCATAAAATATATGCATATAAATTTATAAAATTGGTAGAGAAAGTAGGACTTTTCATGCATTGGAAATATTTGTATGTACTGAAACATACATGTATCCTTCTGGAACAGATATATGTGGTATTCCTTAAATTATGCATCTCATGCCCATGATTTATAAAACACTAGCATTAATCTCACATGCATGCCAGTGCTGAACCACGGTGAAATTTGAATGTTGTGCTCTATGATTGCAAGCCCTCATAGGATAGGAAAATACCTATGACATGAATATAATCAGTTTTGAAATGGCTGACCAGTCACAAAATAAAAGAATATAAAAAAAAAATAAATTGAAAAGACTGCTAACTTATAAATGTGCATAGAATTTCTTACAAACAGATCATGCATGCATGGGTGAAATTTTCTAAAAATACATATTGAAACCTTTCTTAAGTACAGAAGATTCCTCATCAAAAGACTATGTTGCTTTTGAAGCCTAGTATGGCAATGAAGACCGTGATTTTCTGGATCTTCAATCATGGTTTAAAAAATGGAAGCAAAGTGCAAGCTTTCTGTCTACAACACTTTATTTTTTTTAATTTTTAAAATTAAAAAAATTTGCATGTGTGCAAGAATACTTGGACATTATCACAAATTATACACAATTTTGCAATATTCTTTCCTATATTATTTACCTGTTGCTGCAAGGTTTTTTTTTTTTATTACAAACTCTGTCTAAGGCCAGTCCTTCCTCAAAGTTATGTTTGGTTTATGGAATGCAAAGTGCTCATGAAGTTTTGATTAGTTGTTTCTCTCTCTTTGATGCAGTTAAATCTGTTTTCATTTTCCTCACCATTTTCCTAAATTAACAAATAATACAAAATATGCAATGTGTTAGACTTACTTGTCAATGTGGAAAAAAAATATGCTCTTGTTATTTACCATTAGAAACACAGTATTTAACACCTTGAATATTTAGGCATAGATATTTTAGAACAACTCTTTCATAAGACAAAAATGAATAAAAACATTTTTCTCATTTTATGCCTATGGTATTTGCATTAAATAACACTTAAAATGTGGTTCTCAAACAAGGCTTTGCTCAGACAATATTTTTGCCCTGGTGATTAGTGATTTTTTAAAAAGCGTGTATGTATTCACTCATCAAATACAATATTTAAATACATAATCACAAATTAGAGTATTTTGACTGCTGGTGTAATATGTGTGTGTTCTGAATTCTCAGTTGAACTGTCTGAAGTCTAAAAAGAATGTGCAATGTTGAAATAATTTTGAAAACTATATACAATTATTCAGTGGATGAAATCTAACAAGTAAAAAGTTTAGCTTTTTGATATATTTTTATTTTTTAAGTTCTGCCATTTTTTTTTAAAGTAAAACAATCAATTAAATTAAGCTGCAAAACCTCTATCCTGCAGCATTCCTGAACTGGATTAATGGCTAAAAAATGGGAGATATTTGTTCTTTAGAAATTGAAGACACCTTGCTAAATAGATAGGAAAGCCAGCTTAGGGGGGTGTTAAGCTCGGTCTTTAGGGATCTTATTTCTGTCTTTTATTTTTTTGCATACCTCTGAATTCTGAAAATAGAAGTCAAAGTGTAAACTGCTGATAAGAAATTGGAAATTATAAAAATGTTAACAACTTAATATTTGAGAAAGATTTTTTTTTTTATTATATACACCACTACACCTCTTTAGGTAGCTGGGGCAGAATGTAGACAGCTCTTCTTTATAATAAATCACTTTGCAGAAAGAGTACAGCTCTGATGAAGACAAGTCTATACTTTTTACTTCAAGTGGGTAAATACAGAGAAAGCAGAATCCTCTGCTTTCATGATATTGCAGCACACAGTTTGGGAAGTGAAAATTATGTTGCAGCAGAGTCTTGAAAATATGACTATAAAAGTTAATCAATAAAATGTCTATTTCTTCCTGTTCACTAGGGGCCCCAGCTGCATAGTTCACACAATCGATACTACAAATTATTACGATTTCCAGGCTCCCACCGGACATTCCGAACAAATCTTTCAAGTGTAACAGGCTTAGTGCACAGTCAGGTTTTATTCACTTATCAGTTTTAGTTAATTACCAGTGATTAAAATGAAATAAAAAACATTAATTTTGAAATTCTAAAAGTTTCCAATATTTTCCATGTGCAAATATGCTTTTAATACCAAAATATAAATTGTAAATATGTTATACCAATCACAAGAAAGCATTTTGATGCCTCTTCCCTCCAATTCATGTTTTCATTGGATGACTACTAATAGAAGTTATGAATATACTAAATAGCTATTTATTTTTAACAGATTATGTAGATGGTACTTTTAAAGAATATAGATATGCCATTGTTTACCTAGACATAGCTTCTTCTAACAGCTAAATACAGAAGACAGCTATTTAAACATATTAAAGTACACAGTTATGACATCAGAGCCTATTCATCAAAACAGTGGTATCCTAAGACCTGGACCATAATTTTATGTAAGAGTTATGAAAAAGAATAAAATGAGTGCCAATGAACAAAATATACAAATCTTATTCAGAATTACAATTAATGGAATCAGTGTGCTATATCAAAAGTACTTGGATTTGTTCTACAATTGTTTAGATTGAGATTACTGTATTACTTTTATAATGCATCATATAAGTACCTTTCATCATGTCCATGTTATATTGCAAAAGGACAAAAAATATTTACGCAGCACAACTACTTCTTAAAGGGAACCTTTCTTCCTCTCCTCATTCAGGGGTTTCAGTAAAGATGCTTCAACTGACAAAGACAACCTAATAATGAATCTATTCAAGAATCTCAACATTATAAACAGTAAACTAGAGACTAATGTATAAGTTCAGAGGCAATTTTGTTTGTTAAATGTCCCACACTACATAATTATAATCAAAACTGTATTTGGACAGGAATCATGAGACTATTCCCATAATCTTAATTTAGTCTTTTATTTTCAGCACTAATGACCTCTATGTTTCATATGAATTTTATCTCCATTCAGTAATTTCTTTGTTAGACAGTGTAATAAGGCTGTAAATAAGAATTTAATAATAATTTAGTAATTTGTATTTATAAAGCAGTAAGTTGTTAAAGACTCAAACTCCTACTTGGGAATGAGCTCCTAATGACAATAAGCACCAGTAAGAAATTAAGCTGCATGTAAAAATTTCCAACACTGAAAAATTCTCCCTGACAAGAACTCAGATTGCATACAGTGCATTGCGACTGCATTCCATGTTACTCAAAGGAAAAAAATATATGTTATGTGCAATGATCTAAATGTTTAAGGAACAACAGAATAGGAAATATATAGGCATTAGTTTAACCTGTATTTTTCTGTTTCCCTTTTTGCTCTGCTTTCTAAAAAGAAAATATAAAAATCGACTGTCAGTTTTCTGTACTTTGGCATTACTCATACATAGCTACATTTTGAATTAAATTAAGAAAAATGTATATTCAAACTTCAGCCCTACTTGATCATATAACAGGCTCCAAGATTCAATAGCAGTCACAAGTGTTGCTCATAAAAAAGTTCAGTAGCTTGCCAGCAAAGTTCACCAAGTTTGATAATTGTAGTGTAATTCTTACTGAACCTATTGAACATAGAGGCTTTTGCATAAACGTGACACTTTCATCATTACCACATAAAGATGGCCTGAAACTATTGCTACAAGCATCTGATATTATACTTGTGATGATGAAGTCAAACCTGTTAGAAAAGCCATTTATGAAAATACACCTTTTAAATAATTATGGTTTTATACTTTCATGAATCAAATTTGCTGTCCAATTTAGAGATTCTTGGACCTGAATGCAGAAATGTGAAATGTTTTAATTCTTCATAGATACATGCACTTTTTTTTTCCTGCATATCTACTTGAACATCCAAGCTTCACATGTTATTTAATTTGGTAGCATCCTGCCTGGAGTCATTTGCTTTAACAAAGAAGGGCATGACAACAAGAGCCATATGTAACCTTTGTACTCTTAGACTGAGAATGAAAATGAGGCGTTTGCTTCACAGATTATCTACAGAAAATTTCAGGGGAGGCAAACAGGAAAGTTGACACCCTGCTCATTATTAGATTCTCTGCATTTAAATTGGACACTTGGAGAAAGGATATTATATTCTGTGTAAAGTATCTCAATCTTTCAGGTATGTAACTGAAAAACAGTGAGCATTTATGGTGTCATAAATATGCCTAAAGTAAAACACTGCACAGCATGTATCAAAAGGATTTAATGGTTTCCATATCATGCAGTGTTAGAACTTTCAGTAATGTAAAAAAAAAAAAAAAAACCCAAAAAACAGTAACTCACTTGTATTCACTATTTTCTTCTTCGGAAGCTAGAACATGTTCTCTCTGTGTCTTCTGCTCTGACCGGAGTTTTCTGCTGCTCTGTTCTTGGGTGAAATGTTTCAGCTATTTGTTCACTTAGCTGCTGCTCTTGAGTTGCTTTCAAGCTGGATTCCATTAGAAGAAGTTTTTCATCTTGAGTGGCAAGTTCTTGGGCTGAGAGATGAAAAAAAAAAAAAAGTATTGTCTTTTCTAAAGCAAAGCAATGCTAGTATTGGGGTTATGTTGTATTTGATGGAAATGCAAAGCATTGTAAATCTAATGGAGTTAACGGCTTTAAATTGAAAAATTCTACATGGGTTTCATTTCTATTTCCTTTCTCTGAATTTGAATGCAGATGAATACACAGCAATAATAATCACTACATATTAAAAACAAATACAAATAACATCAATTTTTCAGCTCAGCCAACACCTACAAATATAAGGTATACAGTTAAGACATTCCATGTTAAATCTTCTCTGGCCAAGTAGAGTTACTGTAGAGCTATTGATTAATTCATTAATGAACAATTTGAATTTTTCACACTTGATATATGATACCCTAATAAGGCTCATATTTAAACCAGTTCTAAAATGACTTTGGATGTACTGTTGCCTATCCAAACATACTTTTCTTTTTCCAAGGTCACCCAATAGATGGCACTCTTCTATTAGACCTAAACAGCACACGGCAGCATGCTTCATGCTTTTCCATAGAAATAAATGATTTAAGACAAAGACAATTTTCCTTTGTTCTTTGTTGACCATATTCCTAAAAGAAATGCATATAAATTTCAAATGAAATGTTGTCCCTTTATCAGAAAGTAGGTATCTTTTCATACCCCAGCATCACCACTACTGACCAGAAGCAAACACCAAGAAAACAACCCTTGTAAAAAAAAAAAAAAAATTGCAGATTAGCATTCTACAAATATTGTCTTGCACAAATATACACAGCTACTCAGCTGGGTTTGCCAGTTCTAAAGCATAGGGAGGGTAAATTCCAATAGGATTTCTGCAGGCAGTGCTTTACCTGCAGAAATAGCTCTTTCCAAAACTACGTGGCCAATATGCGCATAAAATTACCTGCAATCAGGTACTGTTATGCACAGAGGGGAGAGGCATTTCAGGAGTGGATAGGTTGGGACTTATCTGCATCCCTATTTTATTTAAAAAATATAGGTGTATAAATTCCCTTGGCAAAACTATGGGCAACAAATAGCAGATTGTGTATGTGTGGTTTTGCCTGTATTAATTTTCAAAGTGGAGTTATGCATATAAGTTTACTTTGAAAATTGGTAAAACCAACTTATACACATATTAGTCAGCTAACCTATGCACATTGTTACAATGACTCCCCCCCCCCCCCCCCAATGTCATAAAACAATATGAATTATAACCTTAAAAGTAGCATTACTTACAAGTATCCTAATATACATGAGCATATGTGTGTGTATAAGGGATAGGAAGGACTGCAGGTAAGGGGTGTTCTTCTCTAAAACTGTTTGATTAAACAGTTTAATTAAAAGGTCACTTTTAAAGCTACAGCTCAAAAGGAATCACTCAAATTTTAATTTAAAAATATGGTTTTGGTTTAGAGTTTGAAAAAGGATATTAATGAGTTAAACTATTGAAAAAGGATATTAATAACAAGCTTCAGTTAAGCTCACAAAGAAGACAGTGGAGGTATTGTATTCAAATTCAGTCTTTCTAAATTATATATGGAGTCAAATGATGTACTAATAAATTGACTATTACTTATATGGTTCAAAATTTTGTTAATTTTAGCTTTCAATGGCATATAAAATCAATATTCCATATTTTCTCCTAAAAGGTTTTCACCACAAAACAACTAAACAAACAAGACAATGTTTAACTGTTCCCTTGGATTCAGAAGGATGGTAACAAGTGCGTAGGCGCACATATCTGTGCATTTGTCGGCCTGCACTAGAGTTGGGGCCATTTTATAATATTCATGCGTATATGTGTTGCGACCGTCGCTGCCCGACGTCTCCACTCCGCCCACCTTACCACATTGGAGACTCCCTCCGGGGTTGATGGATGGCTGGCTGCAGCGGCGTCTTTCGGCCGTCCTCATCCGGCGTCCCCGGACCGGCCCGACACTGTAATCCGCCAAGTGGACCTGATGCCTAGGGGCGTGCGCGCGGCTCAGCCCCGCTTCAAGTACCAGAAGTGGCGCGAACCTCAGGGGCGTCCCCCTGAGATGACGTCATCCGCTTCAGATATTTAAATGTGTATGAACTGCTAACAACTCGAGTTAGCAAGGATAAGGATTTGTTCTATCTATGCTACTCTGCCTCCTCGGACTAACCAGGGGTACCCTCTCCTCGGGGGCCTCGTTCTCTCTTACTTTGTAGGTTGCCGTCTGGAACCGGTACTCGCTCCTCGAGGGCCCTCGTTCCCGGACTTCTTCGGAATTCACTTCTGCCTGGAAATCATCGCTGCCTACTACATCTGTGAGTTACCATCTCACTCTCAGAGCTTTCCCTGGAACCAGGTACTCACTCCTTGAGGGCCTACTTCATTCCAGCTCCTAGGCTTCTATGAGACATTGTGTGAGTGTTACCATCAGGTTCTGTCCATGAACTCTGCATACCCTGCCTACTCACTATATTTCAGTTTCTCTATAGCTCAGCCTCCAGGGATTGCTGTTCCAGTATCTGAGGGACTACAGCCCAGCCGGGCATTCCAGCTCACTACTGCCACCTCTGGTGGTTCAGTAAACTGTTTAATAAAAGAACTAATGTGTGTCTGTCTCCTAACTCTGAGCCTGACCGGTGGTCCCTCTCGGGATCTTCCCCCGGGGGCATGGTCATCTGCCACTGGTCCAAGGATCCACCCACAACTCTCCTAAATAATAACAATATGTGCGCATATTATAAAATAGCCTGACCGTGCAGACATGTGTGCGCAATTCTAAGTGGACGTGCACCTATGCGCACAAATGATGCTTCTACCACATAAGTGGGGGGGATTTTAAAAGCCATGCACGACGACACCATTAGCTGTTTTCCCAGTTCATTCCCATTTCGTCCAGTTAAGGGAAAGGACTTCCAAATCCCCACTAGTTTAATAGGCTTCTTTCTCCACTATTAGACCCAGCCCTTAAAACCCCACTGATCTGTCAAGATTTTTCTGTTGTACAACTTGCATGCTCTCGATTGCAGAAGTAAAGTTACCCGACAGTGGGCCCTGGCATGCACTGGTATAGGTAAGTATTTACACACTAATTACAAGCTGAAATTCAGGAAGGTCCCTGCCCCTCCCAGATCACGCCCAGTCCCTGCCTCTTTCTTGAAACTTTTTATTTTTCTGTGAGGCTGGAGATTCGCGTGTACACGGGTGACTTTTAAATTCCGCTCGTCGCACACCGACACATCTCCCAGTTTTGTCACGCACCAGGCTTCTAAAATTCACCTTTAATTGCTTAAATTTGAACCTCAGGGAATCTGGCAGATAATTTAGACAACTAAATACTAGCAAAGGTCACATATCATCCGCAATTCATTTTTATAAGGTAATCGTGGTCTGCCCAGATCTTGAAGCAGAAATACAATATAAGAGAAAACCTTACTCTGTATTAAAGTTCATGCACATCAGAATCTCTAAGAAGTAACAAGGAAAATGTATGCACAATACAATTAAAAACTCAAAATAGTTTTACTATCAAAATCCAAAATATATTTGTCTAAAATATAGATATATAGACCTAAGATATAGATATATGATATAAATACAGATACAAGAGAACAAAATAAATATTTTTCTATAGTTGTGAAAGTGGCACACCATTGCTTGGATAGTCTGGTCCATAACAGCCCCTGTGGGTGTGTGGTTTATGTGCCTGTCTCTGTGTGTGTGGAGCCTGTGCCTGTGTGTGTGTGTGTATGCCTCTGACTATCTGTGTGAATGGCTGTGCCTGTGTATGTGTATTTGGGGAAGCTGGTGTGTGTTTATGCACCTGTATGTGTCTGGGGGGTGCCTCTGTGTGTGTGTGCGTATGTGTCTGCCTGTGCCTATGTGTATTTATTTATGTGTGTGATTGACTGTGCCTGTGGACATGTTTGTGCCTACATGTGTTGGTTTGTGTGTACATATGCGTGTGTGAATCTGTGTGTGTGTGTGTTAGCCATATGCATATGTGTGAGTCTATGTTCACTTATGTAAGCTTGTACACACTTTAACAAGCTTATGCATTCTTCTGCACACTTGTGCATGCTTGTGTGAGCTATGGTTGTGCATCTATGGTTGTGCACCTATATGTGTGTGCCTCTGTGTATGTGTCTATGTCTGCCTGTCCCTGATTGTGGGAGTGTGAGAGACAGGCTTTGTAGAGTGCCTGTGCCTTTCTGGATGCATGTACCTACCTGTGTGTATGTGCAACATTGCTTTCTAGACAGAGCATATTGCCTTTGCTCAGTGCACCTTCCATTTTTCCTAGGCATTACCTGGTGGCCACAGTCTAACACAACAGTGTGACTGTCTGACTGACACAAGTCTTTTATTTATACATATAGATACAGATAAATAATAGAGTTCACAATGTTAACAGAATATTGTTCATTGTCTTACTATTTTTCTTCTTTACTATTTTCTCTTTCCTGGTATCCATGATTGACTAGGTTATATATTTTTTTTTATTAAACATATTGGGGTAGATTTTTAAAAAACGCGCTCCGATTTCGGAGCGGCCTCGGAGGGAACTCTCTTTCGCCCTCCCCTCACCTTCCCCTCCCTTCCTCTACCTAACCCACCCCCCCGGCCCTATCTAAACCCCCCCCCCACCTTTGTCCACGGATTTACGCCTCCCAGAGGGAGAAGTAAATCCATGCGCGCCAGCGGGTCGCTGGCGTGCCGAGACGTGACCCGGGGGCGGTTCCGGAGGGCACGGCCACGCCCCCGGACCGCCCAGGGCCGAAACCACGCCCCTGGGCCGGCCCCCGAAACACCGCGTCCCGCCCCCAAAACGCCGCGTCGATCGGCCCTGCCCCCGACACGCCCTCGACAAAAAACCCCGGGACTTACGCGAGTCCCAGGGCTCTGCGCGCGCCGGCAGGCCTATGGAAAATAGGCGCGCCGGCGCGCAAGGCCCTGCTCGCATAAATCCGGGCGGATTTACGCGAGCAGGGCTTTTAAAATCCGCCCCATTGGTTTTATTTTCTTTAGGCCCACCTTAGTGCTCTGATCCACTGTAGGAGGAACAGTAGCAATAAAGAGACTATGAAGAACTGATAGATCTTTTCAGTCTGCTATTCCAGCATTTGCAGAAGAGGATGAATGCTTTCTTCTGCAAAAGCAAAAACTGACTGCCCTGTTACTAGAAGATGAGGTCTACTCTGTTCGAGCAGTTTCTGCCACTACACCAAAAAGAAGCAACTTGTTTTGCTAACTCTAACCCAGGGCTTCACCCTAAGGATCCAAGAACTGTTACCACCCAGCCACATGAAGAAGTAGCAATCAGAGCTGCTACTAATGCTGGATCAACCAGGAAATCAGATAGGTCTGCCTGGGAGCCAATACTATCTTCTTACCTAGGTCTAGAACTTAAGAAGCAGTACGGAGTAGAAGAGCAGCCTAGTGGTTACAGCAGCAGACTAAAAACCAGGGAAGCCAGGATTAAAATTCAATTACTTCTTCTTTTGATCTTGAGACAGTCACTTCACTCTCCATTGTTTCAGATTCAAACCTAGGCCTAGATTCATCATTTTATTATAAATTTTGAGAGCATAGCATCCATGAAAAAAAAAGGGGCATGGTTAGGGTAATTTTGTTGATACTTTATTGCATTTTAGGTGAGAGAAGAGAAAGAAAGAGACAGAGAAATAGAAAGAAAGGACACCTATGTAGAGGGGCATAAAATAGTTTATTTATGTCACTGATAAGAGGGGGCACTAGTAACTCGGGGTGAGGTTTGTAGGGTTGGTGTGGGTTCTGGGGAGCTATTTTACATACACAGTCATACATATAAACAGCACAATTACCTTCAGTGAAGATTTAATGTGATTTGGAGTGATGAAATGTGAAAGAAGAATAGATTTGTTCCATGTTCTCTCCTCCTAGCTTGATGCACTATCTACCTAGCTGCAATCAAGCTAGGTAGAGAGAGCATGGTGCAAATCTACTCTTAGTTCAACTTTCATTACTCCAAATCACATTAAATCTTCACTGATGGTAACTGTGCTGTTCATACACATGAATGAACATGTTAAACTGCCCCCCCAAACCCAACTTACTCGATAAACTTCACCCTGAGTTCATAATGCCCCCTCTTACAGTGATATAAATAGTTCACAAATCAGCAGCCTTCCACAGAGGCTCTCTCTCCTTCTTCCTTTCCCCCTCTCCCCAAACAACAGCACTTGTGATGTTTATTTCAATTCCTGTTTCAGCCATAATGCACAGCTATTACAGACATAAAGGCATAGTTATTTCATGAATTAATTCCTATGATAGTGTGCATTGTGGTATCACATGCAATGTTAAACAGCCCTCATTTCCATTTACTCTGCCCAAACTCCTCCCACGAATACATTTTTCAAATCTGAATACGCATTTCTCAATGCGATATTTATCATATGCGTTATGGCACTATCATGGGCATTAGGGCCCTAATGCCTGTGATAATGACCTAATATAATTTGATGAATGACCCCCTTAGATTGTGAGCCATCTGGAGACAGGAAAAATACATACTCTAAGTCTAAATGAATGTAACTTGCCTTAACCTACCACTGAAAATGCTTGCACTAAATGTATAAATAAATATGGGGCTGCTATAACTAGTGCCCCAGAAATCCCAAAAGGAAAAGAGGCCGAGAGGATGCCAGCATGCTTGATAGCCCTAGAAAGCTAATTATTTTCCTCAAAACTATCAAAAGTAGAAACTATTCAGCCTGCTCCCTTTCAGGACCAAAATGAAATAACAGACCTTTTACCACTTCTGGGGCAGTCCTTAAGAAATCACTTGAGATCCATAACTACCCAAATGTAGAAGAAGGAATAGGAGCTGCAATCGGGGCTACCTTATTCAGTAATGTAGGGACAAATAGGAATCTCTACTTCTACTGTGCAGGCACCAAGTCATGAGAAGAGGTAGCCAGGTCCAGCCTACCCCCTTCCTGGAGTGCCCCTGAAGAAGTGGAAAATGAAGTTGCAATTGCCACCTCTTCCAGCCTGAGTAATGAGAAAGGGTTCACCATAAAGCATGAGAGCATTTATGAGCCTGACACAGAATGAGCTGTGGATGGAACTACTAGGTTTGGGCTTATGTGATTCACCCTTTCCTTTTGGTACAGAGATGGAAAACCACAACTGTTGCTGATATCCTCTCATGACTGAGAATGCACATGGCAGCAGGTGGGAGGTAAAGAGCTTCAAGAAGATGGTCCGGCAAGGTATGTATGTGTGGAGAAGAGCCAAACACATACTACAGGAATGAAGGAAGGAGGGAGATCCTGAGGAAAGGTGAAACTGCAACTCCCTTTTGATTGGCCTTCCAAAATCTTCTTTGAGACCCTTGCAGCTCCTTCAGAACGCTGCAGCCAGAGTACTAACAGGTAAAAGAAAGACCGATCATATTACACCTGTCCTCAATCAATTACAGTGGCTCCCTATTGAAAAAAGAGTAGAATTCAAAGTTCTCTCTATTCTTCACAATGCAATATATAAAGCCGAATACTCCGCCTTTGATGACATCATTCATTTACATAGCTCTCACCGAACAACAAGATCTACTAGTAAAATTCAACTAGTAATTCCCTCACTTCCACAGGCCAAATTATCCTCCACCAGAAGCAGAGCCCTTTCCATTGTTGACCCAAAACTCTGGAATTCATTACCTCATTTCCTCACCAATCAAGAAAACTTAAAATCCTTCAAAAAAGACCTAAAATCCTGGCTACTCAGCCAATCTTTTAAAGACTGCACTCTATGACTTAAAGTATATTAACATAGCCTGCTATCTTTCATTATCCCCCTCATTCAAATTCCCTGTTTCATGATGCAGATGTCCTCTGTCTTTGATGTTCCCAGATATCTCTGTCCACCTACCCAGGGTTTCCACCCTGTGTTATCCTGTAATTTTCATTCTCTTGTTATGTTTTTTTGTTCATTACTGTTAATTTTTGAATTTTTTTTTAAATTTCAAACATCGTTCAATGTATCATGTTGTTTTTTGTATGTAAACCGGAGTGAAGGCAACTCTGCTATACCTCGGTATATAAAAAAATGCTAAATAAATAAATAAATAAATAAATAAATAAATAAATAAAGGGAGTGCATTGGAAGGAGAGAGAAGAAGAGGAGTGATTGAAAGGTTGGGGGGGGGGGAGGAGAAGCAGAAGAGTCTAAGAATTGATGCCAGGAGGTAGAGAAAACTGAAGTGGCAGCTGGAGGAATCAGGAAAGAAAGGGGAACCAGAAGATTTGAAGCAGAAGAGAAAGGAAGAATGCCAGGAACAATAGTGATTGCCTAATTTTAGGCTAATGCAAATAATTTCTTATGGGAATTGTTCTCCAGATCTCAAGCTACAAAACTTGTGTTTGCCTAGCCATATCACTATATCATGCTCTTTGCAAAGTGAATAGCAGGAAATATTTGGGTTTTGTTGAATAGCAACTCTCAACAGAATAAATATTTGGCAAAAAAGATATGTTTATTTGGATTTTTATATTCCACTTTTTCACATGCCCTTCAAAGCATATTATATTCAGGTACTGTAGGTATTTGTGGAATGTATGTGGAAAGTATGTGGAATGTATTTGGAGAGAAACCACCATTGATACTCCATTAATGCTCCCCACCTCACCCAAAGACATGCCCACAAAAAGCAATGTACCCAAATTTATATAATGATACTGTGTGATATATTTGTTTTGGGCTTTGATTACTTTTAATTTACTGTCTTCAGCTTCCAGAGTAGAGGGGTAGCTTAGTGGTTAGAGCTGTAGTCTATAAGCTAAGGAAACCACCATTCAAATCCCACTGCTGCTCCTGATAACCTTGGGTAAGTTACTTTATCCTCTAATGCATCAGGTATAAACTTAGATTGTGAGCCCTCTGGGGTCAAAAATGTGCTTAAATGTAATCTGCTTTAAAAAGCTGAATATAAAAAAATGTGGTTTTACATTGAACTTATATTGCAATTCTCTTTGCTCAGCCTAATGGCTGTAAATGCAGAATACAAGTATCTGTAATTAAATTGGATGCATACTTTATTTGCTCTCAAACTCAAATACAGGAAGGCAAAAGTTGGGGCTTAAGTGCTGCCTTAGGCATTGATGGCTTTAGCTTTGTGTCACCTATAGGCACTGTTTGTATAACCTTTCCACACCCATCTCTACTCTCCCTCCTGTTTAGGATTTATGGCTTCCTGCAGCAGCTCCTGGTGATGGTAGACTGCTGCCCCCCCCCCCCCCCCCCATAAGTGTATCACCCTACACAGGACTAGTAGCTTTATATGGAAATTCAGGCCCAGCCAAAGTCAAGCCATGAATTTCGTATCACTTATTTCAGAAGCAATTTTGACATGTTTATAATTTGATTGCATTAGTGTAAAAACAATTAAAAATAAAACAAAAGGAAAAAATGTCTGAATTATCATCATCATTCTTTATTAAACACGTTTACAATCATGGAGTTCAAAGTGAGTTACATAGTTGGATTAACAAATCTGATACAGAATAGTAGGTTACATTGGTTAATGCTATAAAAGATGAAGGTTACAGAGTTGGATTAACAAATTTTGTACAACAAAATAGGTTACACAAATTAGTGTAATATGAATCGTGCTGGGATAGCAGTCATGGGAGAGTTCAATGAGAGTGATGCTGTACAACAGTTTGTTTGATCTGAGTAGTAGGGTGTACAGTATTATTTGGTTAAGTAGACAACTGTTAAACCTACAGGTAATTCATTCAGATATCAAGCACAGTTTCCAATTAGGGCAATGTTACTTCAGACTTAGATCCAATGTAATAGACTCATCCTTGATATGCCATAGAATGTAAGCAAGTCCCATTGAATTGAGGAGGTAATTAATATACCTGGGTAGGTGGTTGCATGAGGGTTTACAAATTCTGCCCTGAGTTAGGCACAGTGAGTCATTAGTAATTTAAGAGCCAAGATTAGAAGGCAGTACAGCAGTTCTTTTGCTATATCAGGTAACACTCCAAAAATTAACAATCTTTCCCTATTTTTAAACATTAAATAACCTTTCTCTGGCAAAGTATATTTAAGGGGTCAATATCACTTTTCCAATTATTTACCTATTAAAAACACTACCCAGGCTTACTCTAGCTCCTACATTTTTCTATATAGCATACCTACCATTTCTTTCATCTGAGCCATGTTTTATTTGAATTCACATCTGTACTTCTTCTCATTCTCAAACTCATTCAGTCATACTTCATAACCTCACTCTTGCATTCAACAAACCTTCCACCTGCATGCAAATAGATTTCCACATATATACCTCTCATCTGCTCAAACACAGCATGGACTCTGAGTATTATGGATCCCCAGAGCTATAGAAATATTAAAATCACACCCTGTCTACTACTCTGCTACTTAACAAGCAGGGCACATTCTTATGTTCTTATTCATATAGGGCCGGATTTTAAAAGCCCTGCGCGCGTAAATCTGGCCGGATTTACGCACGCAGGGCACTCGCGCGCCGGCGCACCTATTTTGCATAGGCCACCAGCGCGCGCACAGCCCCGGGATGCGCGTAAGTCCTGGAGCTTTGTAAAAGGGGTGGGGGGAGGGGGCATGTCTGGGGGCGTGTCCGGGGTCAGGGGGTGGTTCGGGGTGGGACCGAGGGCGTGGTGCCGGCCCGGGGGCGTGGTCGAGGCCTCCGGACCGGGGGGGGGGGGGGTGGAAAGAAAGTTCCCTCAGAGGCCGCTCCGATTTCGGAGCAGCCTTGGAGGGAACAGGCAGCGCGTGCCGAGCTCGGCGCGCGCAAGTTGCACAAATGTGCACCCCCTTGCGTGCACCGACCCTGGATTTTATAAGATACGCGTGGCTACGTGTGTATCTTATAAAATCCAGCGTACTTTTGTTCGCGCCTGGTGCGCGAACAAAAGTGCACGCTCGCACAAATTTATAAAATCTACCCCATAGTGAGACTGCACCTTGAATACTGTGTATAATTCTGGCCAACACATCTCAAAAAAGATATAGTTGAGATGGTGAAGGTACAGAGAAAGGCGACTAAAATGATAAAGGGGACGGAACAGCTCCCCTATGAAGAAAGGCTAAAGAGATTCACGTTGTTCAGCTTGGAGAAGAGACGGCTCAGAGGTGATATTATAGAGGCCTTTAAAAACATGAGAGGTCTAGAATGAGTAAATGTGAATTGGTTATTTACTCTTTTGTATAATAGACGGACTAGTAGGCACAAGTAGCACATTTAAAACTAATCTGAGAAAATTTGTTTTCACTCAGCGCACAATAAAGCTCTGGAATTTGTTGCCAGAGGATGTGGTTAGTGCAGTTAGTGTAACTGGGTTTGAAAAAGGTTTGGATAAGTTCTTGGAGGAGAAATTCATTAACTGCTATCAATCAAGTTGACTTAGAGAATAGCTACTGCTATTACTGACATCAGTAGCATGGGATCTGCTTAGTGTTTGCCAGGTACTTGTAACCTGGATTGGCCACTGTTGGAAACAGGATGCTGGGTTTGATGGACCCTTTGCCTGACCAAGTATGGCAATTTCTTATATTCTTATGTTCTTTGTGCCCCATGTACTTATATGTATGGTCAAGATCCATGGGACAGTTGTGCCAATTACATATGGAACTGAATGAGTCCATGTGGATAGCAATGTGAATGAAGTGTGAACTGAATATTTTAAGTGATGCAATGTCCTTGCATATGTGTAAGTCAGGGGTTCTCAACACATACATAAGACACAATTCTCTAATACACATACAGTATTCTCTAATGACTGTATTATTTAAATCAGTGTAACTGAACTGATGAAGAATGGATGACTCTTGAAAGATAGACCTAAATGTCAATAGTTCAATAAAAACAATCTCTTACAACTTGTTTGTTGTCCCTTAATTTTACATTATTTTCTTATATATGTTTTCTTAAAATAAAGGAAAGTGTTATATGTTTCCTTTAGTTATCCTTTTATCCAGTTATTGTATTTCAATTCAAAAAAATGCTTAAGCCACCTTGAGCCTATCTTTCTGCTGGATCAGTTTTCATCTCCCAATTATAGATGAATAGATTCTAGAAAGATTGAAAATGATAGAAAAATTATCTCTCTCACTCTCTCTCTCTCTCTATATATATATATATTTTTTTTTTTTACACACACACACACACACACACACAGGCAGTCTGTTGCACCTGTGTTATCTCTCCCTCATAGAGACACAGATGTCATCAGTAATGGATACTGACCATGTGCCAGTCTCCCCTCCCCTCCCCCCCACCACCTCCATAACTTTGGCCACATGGTGGCTTCAATTGTATGGTGATTTCCAGATCTGGTACCCAGCATGTCATGCTATTTATGGTGTTATGTGTACATGCAACCAGGCAGTAGACATCTCATTAGCTGATCACAGTGAAACAGGGACAGGGTCTATGGGGATTTTTAAAGGAAGAAAAGCACATTCCCCCTTCACCTTGTACCATATCTCCCAAGCAAGATGCTCACAACCCACCCACCCAGCCCTCTGTTCATTGACTGAGAGGGCTTATCTAGGTAGCAAGTTAAGAAAACATTAATTAAATTAATTAAATCAATTAAAACTATTGCAACCTCCCCTGTTTCACACTCCCTCCCTCACCCCCTTGTCCCCTAGAAAAGCTCCCTAATAGTTATATCTTCATGTAGTTTAATTTCGGTTATCTTTGTCACCCTTATGTCTATGATACTTACTCTCCTAGTTATCTGTTAAACATGCTGCCATTTAATATGTTTATTGTAAAGCTCATTGCTGAATTACTATTTGCTGTAAACCGAGGTGATGTGCCACACGTGCCGCGGTATATAAAAAATCTTTAAATAAATAATAAAATAAATAAATAAATAAAAACAATAATAACAACAACATCCTAGTTTAGGAACAGACTGTTTGTACTTGCAGTAGCATCAATAATATCACCTAAACACAATGAGGCAGATTTTAAAAGCCCTACGCGCGTAAATCCAGCTGGATTTACGCAAGTAGGGGGGTTACATGCGCCAAGCCTATTTTGCATAGGCCCGGCGATGCGTGCAAGCCCCAGGACGGGCGTATTAGGGGTGTGCATTTGTTTGCAACGTATTGGCAATTGGCAACGTATATGCCATATTTGTTGTATTCGTGGGGGTCACGAAACATATGGCGAACCCCCACGATTACAACGTATCACTAACGAATAAACCCCCACCCTCCTGACCCCTCCAAGACTTGCCAAAAGTCCCTGGTGGTCCAGCGGAGGTCCTGGAGTGATCTCCTGCACTCGGTCCGTCGGCTGCCGGTATTCAAAATGTCGCCGATAGCCTTTGCCCTTACTATGTCACAGGGGCTATCGGCGCCATTTTGAATACCGGCAGCCGACGGCCCAAGTGCAGGAGATCACTCCAGTACTCCCGCTGGAGCACCAGGGACTGTTGCCAAGTCTTGGGGAGGTCAGGAGTCCCCCCCCAAAGTCCATGGTGGTCCAGTGGGGGTCCTGGAGTGATCTCCTTCACTTGGGCCATTGGCTGCTCCAGGACCCGTCCATTGTTCATACCATGTGACAGGGCCAACCAATGGCACCGGTAGCCCCTGTAACATAGTAAGGGCAAAGGCTATCAGTGCCATTTTGAATACTGGCAGCTGACGGCCCGAGTGCAGGAGATCACTCCAGGACCCCCGCTGGACCACCAGGGACTTTTGGCAAGTCTTGGGGAGGTCAGGAGACCCCCCAAAGTCCGTGGTGGTCCAGCTGGGGTCCTGGAGCGATCTCCTTTACTTGGGCGGTCGACTGCTCCAGGACCCGTCCATTGCTCCTACCATGTGACAGGGGCCGACGAATGGCACCGTTTGCCCCTGTGACATTGTAAGGGCAAAGGCTATCGGTGCCATTTTGAATACCAGCAGCCGACAGCCCGAGTGCAGGAGATCGCTCCAGGACTCCCACTGGACCTCCAGGGACTTTTGGCAAGTCTTGGGGGAGTCAGGAGGGTGGGGGGTTTAGTAAATTAAATTTAAAGGGTTGGGATGGGGGTTTTTGGGGGAAGCGAATACATATTTAACTAATGAATGGATTGGGGTCCCCCGAGAATGGATGCAATGGATTTGGTTCCCGACGAATACGAATACCGAATGGGACAAATCCATCCCTGCTGCACATTCCTAGGGCGTATGTCCCGGGGCTTGAAAAAAGGGGCGGGGCATGGGTGGTCCAGGGCAGGGGCATGGCCAGAGGCCTCCATTGGGCCTCTAGGCCGGGGGATCGTGCCAGCACTCAGCCAGTGCACGCAACCTACACCTGCACGGAGGCAGGTGCAACTGGCAAAACAGAGGTATGGGGGGGTTTAGGTAGGGCTGGGGGGCGGTTTAGGTAGGGGAAGGGAGGGAAAGGGAGGGGAAGGTGGGGGGCGGAAGGAAAGTTCCCTCTGAGGCCGCTCCAATTTCAGCGTGGCCTCGGAGGGAACAGGGAAAGCTGTGCGCGCATGTTATAAAATTGGGTGCAGATTTGTGCGTGCCGGGTTGAGCGCACAAATCAATCCCCACACGTAGGTATTAAAATCTGCCCTAATGTATTGGCATCTGACCTGTATAGTTGTAGTGGTGGTTCTTCAAATCTCTGAATGATAGAGCCACAAAATGGCTAACATGTGATGGATGACTACTTGAGTGCTGGCCTGTGGTAATGAGCCAGGCTTGTGATAAACTCTGCAATCAAGGCCTTGCTATTTGAGCTGAGCCTTGGGATACTGATTTGGAGTAGGAACAAGCCTTGCTAATTGAGGCAGACCTGCATGGTTATTTGGGCACCCGGAACAGAATTTGCTAAAGTCAGCAGCCCTGAGATAATGCTTAAGTGACTTTGCTGTCCTGAACGGCATGTCCTTCTTCAAATAATGGAGGAGAGGTGGGGTAATGAGTAATACAAGAGACTCGAGCATGTGGAATTAAATTTACCTGGTAAGTCATCTTATAAAACTGTGGCCATATTATCCAATTCATAATGTGTTGAATGTGGTGATTGTTCATGTACAATTACTTCTTTGATGGCCGGACATATATAAAAGGTAACAGTTGTCACTCTGCTCCTGTTAATATTAATACATATATATACACACACACACAAACATATATATAATGTATATATGTGTACACATGTACAGAAATATTAGATTTTATATAAATATAAATCTAATTGTGTACAGCCTCAACAGTTCTCATGAGATCTTGTTACAATATATTATCTGCCAGTGAGAAAGGGTTAAATTATTTTAAGTTTACCTATGCCTTGGACTTGAGCCCTGGTTGATCCCAAGCCAGCAGCACTAGCAGCTGCATGCTTTATTTACAATCCCTTTGGCAGACTTACAACTGCCCTAGGCTATAACATAGTGTACCTAATGTTCAAACTGGCAGGTAATCTTATGTCAAACATACTTCTTTGATTTAAAGTGATCAATAGATTCTTGTAAAGAGGTAATTTCTCTGATGTTTCCACCTTGCCTTTCTTACAGGTGCTTCACACAAAAGCTTGCTTATATGATGTACGAACAATAAACAGAAAACTATAATCATGTTTTTTTCAGATGTTTCCGGTGCACAACGATTTTGGATCAATATCCTGTGTAATACAATTATCTGCAATGATCTGGTTGTATTGAAAAAGAATTTGCAGTAGACCTCTAGGGGGTTTTATCCAGAAATGCGTATCTAGCCATGTAGTGAATAGTAGAAAAGAAAATTAAGGAGCTGATATAGGCTGTCTATTATGTGCCAAATTACTTTATTAATATTGCATTTGGTAAAAGTACAGTACTTCAAAACTTTTATGCACCTTAGCTCTACATTAATAACAATAATACTGTCTGTGTCTTCAATATACTTGTTCTCAGAACAGTTTTTCATATAGAATATCTGCCATTCTAGGGAAGAAATTACAATACAAATAACATTTCAGAAGTTAACTAATAATAATGTTTGGCTATGTGGACTGTAAAATTAAATGCTCTTCTTTAGGTTCTATCTAGCACTGTTTGTGAGTATTCTAACAAAATGATGAGTTTTATTCCTTAAATTCATTTATATTCACAGCTAGCTCTGTAAATTTTTTTGCACATTGGGGAAAGACTGAAACAGGAAACAAAATGAATGGCCAAAAGCAACAACATGAATATTAAGTTTGCTATGTGTGCATCATGTCCTGTAATGTCTGGGAAAAAGCTAACATCATATGTCTCAAATTAAAAGCATTCTTTCATAGAATTTTAACACTGGAGATATGAAAAAATAATCTCAAACAGAAAAATAGCAATTATATTTCTTTTATTCTGGTTAACAAAAGAAAACTGTTCAAGATCTGGAAATATAAATGAAGTAAGGAGGAAAACTGAGTGTAGAGAGAACTGGTGAACCACAATTGACAATTCTTATTAAAAAAATGATATTTGATGATAATGATGGTTATGATGAATGATTCTGTCTCTGGCCCTGAATTCATCCTAGAATAGGGTCAAGAAATTCTCTAAAACATCTGGGAAAGGGAGCAATTAATGAAGTAATCAAATGTGCAGATGACACTAAATTATTCAAAGTTGTTAAAACAGCAACAGGTTGTAAGGAACTGCAAGAGGACATACTAAGACTAGGAGATGAGTTAGCTAAATGGCAGATTAAATTAATGTGAACAAGGGCAAAATGATCCGCATAGGGAACAAATCCTAACTGTAGGTACACAGTGCTGGATTCTGCATCATGAGTCACCACCCAGGAAAAGGACCTTGGAGTCCCTGTGGACAATACAGAGAAATTCCCAGCTCAGTGTGCAGTAACATTCAGAAAAGCAAATAGGAGGGATGTACAAAGGTAAAATGTTTGTTTCAATGTATTCATTCATTTCATAGGTCACCTCCATTTGTTTTATTAGTTTCTAACAGTAAAAAAAAATATTTATTTATTTCATTTACTTCATTAATTTCTCATTAAAATCAATGGGGAAAGCAATGAAGCCTATTTTGTGCTTTTGAAACTCATAGGTAGATACATTAGAAGGGAGACGAGAACTCAAAGGCACCAAGTGGTAAAGTGGCACTAAAAGTGGTATGAATAGCCCAAGGCACCGTAAAGGGTAAAATGGTACCAGTAGTGGCATGAGCTCTCCAAGGAATCATCAGAGGAGCAAAACAACTGCAAGAGTTTCAAGAACACTCCAAGGCTTCAAAAAAGGATACTTGTAACAGTGGTATGAACCCACAAAGTTAGCACGAAAGCGGAAAAGTAACATCAATAGTGGTATGAATATCCTCTGGTGCTATGAAAGGGGAACAAAGCAGCAAACTAGCATAAATAATCCCTAGGGACAAAGCAGAACAAAGGATTGCATGAAGACTCCAAAGTACCATGAGAGGTGCAGGTGTAGACTCTGGGGTATGGCAGAAAGAAAGAATGGCAACCCCCCCCCCCCCTCCCCAAGATGTGAAGTATGTGGTATGACAGCAAAGCTCAGAAAGACCCCTAATGTGTAGCATAAGTGGTATAGCAGCAAGGCAGTGTGGTAGCAAGACCACAGAAGTGTAGAGTCTGGGGAATGGCAGCAAGAGAAAATGGCAGAAAGAGCCCAAAGGTGATACCACAGGGGTATGGATGCAAGATAGAGTGGTTGAAAGACCCCCCCTAAGGTATAGCATAAAAGGTATAGCAACAAGGTAGAGTGGCAGTAAGAACCCCAAGATGTAACATAAGGGACAGCAGCAAGGCTGAGTTGCAGCAAGGTTCCTAAGGTGTAGCGGCTGAGGCATGGATGGCAGCAAAGCAAAGTGGCAGCAAGACCCTCAAAGTATAGTGTCAGGAGCAGGGTAGGAAGGCAGAGTGGCGTCAAGACCCCAAGGTATAAAGTCCAGGATATGGCAGCAAGGCTGAGTGATTGCAAGACCACCAAGTTAATATATCCGGGGAATGGAAGTAAGACCCCAATATGTAGCATAAGTGATATAGCAGCAAGGCTGAGTGGTAACAAGTTCCCCAAGGTGCAGCCTCTGGAGTATGGCAACAAAGCTGAGTGGTTGCGACACTCAAAGTGCATTGTTAAGAGCATGGCATTGCCACTTTGATTGGTCTTCCATCCTGTCTGCCTGCCCTCTTCTCCCACCTCGGCTGTTCCTGGCTACTACTGCACTAGGAATTTCTTGGTTGCTATTCTTATTATAAAAAGTGAATAATTTTTTTGTTTAATTTGTGAGCACCTTCCATTCATTTTAAGGGTCTACACATGAAATTAAAATGGTCTCATTTGTTGCATTTTACCAGTTTGTTTAAAAAAAATGCATATCTCTAACAAATAGAATGTTAGAACCGGTCCAAAAAAGGACTGAAAATTAAAACGTAAGATATCATATTGTCTCTGTATCAAGCCTGGAAGTGACCACACACTGTATATTGTGTGTCAGTCTGATTGCCTTCTCTATGCTACTAACTTGTATAGCACTACTTGGCATATAAAGTATTGTGCTCAATAGAGCTTATTATCTATTCAAGTCAAACATACATCACAAAACACAAAAAATAAAATATCTTGAAAATGCACAGAGAAGAACAACCAAAATAATAAAGGTAATAGAACAGCTCCTTTATTATGAGATTCTATATAGGTTATGGCTCTTCAGTTTGGAAAAGAGATGGCTAAAAGAGGACATGATAGAAGTTTAGAAGATCATGAGTGAGGTGGAGCTGTCAAATAAAAGATGGTCATTTTCCTTTTTAAATAGTACCAGAACAAGGGGATACTCCATGAACCTAACAACCAGCAGATTTAATACAATGCACAATCAAGCTGTGGAATCTGCTGCCATGAGGTACAGTTGAGGTGAGTAGCAGAACAGGTTTTAAAAGAAGTTTGGACAAGTCCTTGGAGGAAAATACCATAAAACACTATTAGCCAGGTAGCCTCGGGAAAGCCATTGCTAGCCCTAGGAATAAGTAACAAGACATGGATATATATCTATGGGATTTGCCAGTACTTGTCACCCTGACTGGGCACTGTCAGAGCTGGGTGCAGGCTCAATAGACTTTGATTTGACCCAGCATGGCATATGTTATGTTCTTATGTTCCTTTCTTCTTTATATGCATTGGAAACTGATCTTTATATTTATCCACAACATTGTAAATAACAGCTGGAACCATGATAAACATTTGGTTTCAAATACTTTCTGTTTTCTGGACTCCTTACCTGTCCATTCATATTGCATACACACATCCTGCAGTTCCTGAGTTAGGTGCTCAATTTCAGCGTTTATTATAATGTTTTCTTCCCATTTTTTTTTAATCTGTACATCGTTTATATATATTCTCAGTTTCTTTACTATACTAGGTGATCTGCCTCAGTTACTTTGAATTGTATTCCTGTGCTTGTTGGCTGGAGAGCAGAATCTGACTTTTTCAGACAATAATCTCTTTTGCGTATTGGTTATGAAGCATAAACATTCTAATAATGCCTCTTGTAATAAACTTTTAAAACTGAATTCTTTGGCTTTCATTCAGAGAACATAAGATAGAGAACATCTCATTAACATACATACTGTAGACAGACACGGGTGTTTGTATATATGCAAATACACACATATATTATAAACATACTTTATTAATACTTCCTGGCTCATAGCAATGGACAAATATACAATTTAAATCAAGAAAATATACAAATATGTTGAACACATGAAGATAAAGATATGGCAAATACAATACATAATTAATAATGGTACCTAACTGAGCTAAATTCCTTATTTTGTGTCTCTAAGAGTTCACAATTCTGAATTAGACTCTATGAGTGTAAGTTAATGTTTTATATGATGGAAAAGAATCCTAGTTAATACATTAGAAACCCGACAAACTGTCTAGTGTTATTTTTCTGAACAGTATAATTTATTTTAGTCTTATTATTAACAACTTTATGAAACTGTAGCTTAGCTGCATTATTATTCAAAATAAAATTGGCTATTTCAGCTCTCAGTGCAGTCCTACAATTCTAAAATAGATTTCATGATGTACTGTGAAATTTTAGTTTTCAATCTACATTGTAGTTTAATTGGTTTAGGTGTCAAATCAATTAATTTCACACATTTATGACTGAATAGTATTTATTGGCTCTATGCCACACCTTAATTCTCTATCATGCTCTATCATGGTTCTTTTAATCTGAATATTTAGTACTCTTTCATGTCTTAATTACAGCAAATTGCACACAGTTGGCACCATTTCTTGAAATTAATCCCAGAGTACTTTGTTTCTGTCAAGCAGTCAAAGCCTTGGAGAATAATAGTAAATGTTATTGCAGATCTAAATTTAAATGACTGTCTTTGTATTTAACTTAATCCTTTAATTATTCGTGCAATACAGTTTTTGGTTCAAATGTTAAACATTCTTCATTGAGAATGCAAAACAGATATGTGAAGCTGATATTTTGGTGTGGCAATTATTTTTAGTAACTTATTTTCTCAGGGGTATACAAAGTGCATATTGTACCCAGTTATAGGTTCAAGATTCTGCTATGCCTCAGTCTACAAGATTAAAATGTAAATAAACTGTTTATTTACCCTGAAAGAAATAATTTTAGTATTAAGAGATATATGCAACCAACATTTATGTAGATTTCAATCATTAACATATATGACAGTTGTCACAGTCCAGGCCCTGCGAGCCACCTCACATAGTCCTGACACAACACCAGCTCCTCCATGGCCGGAATGCTGCCTCCTGTTACTGGAGCCACTTCATGTGACTTGCACATTGATGCTGCAGCTGGACACCACCATCTTCCTGCTCCTCTGGGCTCTTCTCTTAGGTGCACGTGCGCACTACACACCTATATTTAAAGGGCCTTTGACAGGAAAGGCAGCCTGAGATCCTTGTCATTGCCTCAGCAATCGGTCTCCTGCCTAGTAGCAGTGTCTGTTGCAATAGTGTTTCAGTGTTCCTGATTCATTGCCTCATCCAGCCTTGCCTCTCCAGCCTTGCCTCATCAGCCTTGCCTCGTACATCCTTCCTTGTTTAGCCTTGTCTTCTCTAGCCATCTCTTCACCTCCCTAGGGACCTGACTAAGTCTTGCAGGCCACCAGAACCCAAGGGGGAAGGTGGATAGTATTTGTGAAGCCCCATACTGTTGTACCTCACAGCATGTTCACCAGCTCCTAGCATAGGCCTCATAGGTTTGCCGACGAGGTTGCGTCAACCAGAGCACAAAGGGCTCACAACCCTGCTACCCATCACAACCAGTAATATTATAAGTCAATTAAACTAAATCAGAAAAATATGGCAAAGTTAGAATTTCTTCAGCTATCATACCTAATTACTTGACCAGGTTAAATTAAAACCCAATATCAGATGACAATAATATCACTAACCAACTTACAGGCCGATACAGTAAAAGTCGCGGGAGAGCAGGCGAGCGCCCGCTCTCCCGGCACGTGTACAGGCCACTCTCCTGTGTGTGCGATTCAGTAAAAAAAATATTCAAATTAGGGCCCGCGGTAAAAAGAGGCCCTAGGGACACTAGCTCGTCCCTAGCGCCTCTTTTTTGACAGGAGCGGCGGCTATCAGCGAGTTTGACAACCAACGCTCAATTTTGCCAGCATCGGTTCTCAAACCCGCTGACAGCCACGGGTTCAGAAACCGGACGCTGGCAAAATTGAGCATCCGGTTTTCAACCCGTGAGCCGCGGGCCGATTTAAACATTTTTTATTTTTATTTTTAATTATTTTTTACTTTTGGGACCTCCGACTTAATATCGCCATGGTATTAAGTCAGAGGGTGTATAGAAAAGCAGTTTTTACTGCTTTTCTGTGCACTTTCCCGGTGCCGAGAGAAATTAATGCCTACCTTTGGGTAGGCGCTAATTTCTGAAAGTAAAATGTGCGGCTTGGCTGCACATTTTACTTACTGAATTGTGCAGGAATAACTAATAGGGCCATCAACATGCATTTGCATGTTGATGGCCCTATTAGTTTTTTTTGGGGGGGGGGTTGGACGTGCATTTTTGATGCGCTATTACCCTTACTGAATAAGGGGTAAAGCTAGCGCGTCAAAAACACGCGTCCAAATGCGGGTTAACAGTGCGCTCCACCGGAGCACACTGTACTTTATCGGCCTGATAATGTATTTACAATATTTTGTTGAATGATTAAATTAAATAAAATAAACATTTTCTATTGCTTAATCAATATGTTAACCTTGATATCAGTGAAAACATCATAGTGCCAGGCTTAAATTATAACATCTGAGGGGACCTTCCATATGATACCAGTAAAACATATGACTGAGCAGTAAAAGAGAAAGGAATGACTATGGATGGAATTTAAACTCTTAATACACTACAGTTCTCAGCTTTTTAAGCCTATATTGAAATATGGGAGGTAATCCCCCCTACTTCCCACATACTATCATTTTATTCTAATATATAGAATGATCTTAGAGGGGGATCAATTCAGTAGGTTCATTTATAGAAAACCCAATGAGCGAAACAACTTGCTGACATTTGATAGTTTTCATCTTGCATGATTTAAAGAAAATCTACCAGTGGGACAATTCCACTTCCAGTCCTCGAGGGCCACAAATGAGTCATGTTTTTAAGATATTCCTAATGAATATGCATGAGATAGATTTGAATATAGAGACAGTATGTATGCAAATAAATCTTATTAATATTCATTAGGGATATCCCAAAAACACAACCCATTTGCAGACCCCATGGACTGGAAGTAAATAACACTGTCTCAGAGTGTAACCATCTGAATTATAATTCTAAGAATTACACCAAATACCAGGTAAAATATGTATTTAGAAAATAACTCTAAAAATGTTTTGGGTGAAACATGTAGGTCAGATGTATAACATATATAACTGTCTTATGTAATTAAACTTTCCTTCAGCCACCTGATACTTTTTTATTTTTTAAATAGATCATTGTTTTTCCTCATTCTCAAAGGAAAAGCATAATTGATGTTTTTGACTACAGTGTTTCCTAATATCTGTGAGGTTCCTTTTAAGCTGTGTTATCTGCTGTTCTAGCTGAGCAAGTTCCACTTTGTGTTTTTCCTGGGAAGCTATTATATCCAGATGCAATGTCTGTAAGGTTGTTTCTTAGTTTTTCAATTTCAAGAACATATTTTTTTTCTGTTCTTTAAGTGCATTAGCAGCTTCAGCTTTCTGTTCCTGTGTGATCCACTCACATTCTTTAGCCTTTGAAGTTTTGTCATCATATTGAATTCTCATCATCTCAAGTTGCTGTTTAAAACAAGAAATTACTGTGCAATGTACCTAATTTCCAAAGGTAGAGATAACCAGCATTTTTCATGCAAAATGTATCTGCCATTAGCTTATAAAACTTCAAAGATTAATATCTTTTCAGTTGGCATTTGTAAGTGGTTTCCAATAAATGCAAATAATATTTACAGAGTTTAAAAGAATTTGGATTCAAGCCTACAAAAGGAGCCTTTGCAAAAAAAACAAAACAGTATGCACTAGTTATCAAACAAAGCATTAGAAAAGACGGAGCGCACTGTTAACCTGCCCTTGGACGTGCGTTTTCCACCTCTTATAATATGCATGTTGATGGCCCTATTAGGTATTCCCGTGCGATACAGAAAGTAAAATGTGCAGCCAAGCCGCACATTTTACTTTAAGAAATTAGCGCCTACCCAAAGGTAGGCGCTAGTTTCTGCCGGCACCGGGAAAGTGCACAGAAAAGCAGTAAAAACTGCTTTTCTGTGCACCCTCCAACTTAACATCATGGCGCTATTAAGTCGGAGGTCCCAAAGGGTAAAAAAAGTTAAAAAAAAAGAAAAAAAAAATTTAAATGGGCCGGCGGCTGTCTGGTCGAAAACCGGATGCTCAATTTTGCTGGCATCCGGTTTCCGAGCCCATGGCTGTCAGTGGGCTCGAGTACCGACGCCGGCAAAATTGAGCGTCGGCTGTCAAACCCACTGACAGCCGCCGCTCCGGGCTAAAAGGAGGCGCTAGGAACGCGGACTTTACTGAAACGGCCTGTCAGTTACCTATATCACTCCCAACCCCTGCAGCCTCTGAGTGGGCACTGCCATGTTCTAGCAATAACCACCAACTGCCTGGCTTCCAAAGAAGCACCAGTGGACCCCTGCCATGCCCAGTTCCATGTTGTCATGTCCCAACAGGTGTGATCCAGCAGCACAATCAGTGACTACATCTTAACTGCTATTGCCCCAGTATAATACTTCTTCCCCCCTTTAATGGATGGACAGAGCTACCAGCTGAACATATGAACAGTGAGTGGTACATAAAGATAAACCTGGGCTCAGGTTCTCTGCCACAAATGAGGGAAATCAGCCAATTACACTAATTCCCCCAAACTGAAGTCCCACTACCCATCCTAGAAAACATTTTCCAAGGTCCCCTGGATGGATTCATTAAAAAGGTCAATACTGATGTCTGATCAATGCACACAATGTGCACTATGCAAACCAGGACACCCTTCCTTAGCTAATTCATGCTAAACCCGAAAACCACCTTGGGTCAACAGCCAAGAGCTGTTCTGATTATTGAGCTTTTTCATACCATGCCTCCAGAGCAACTAATCCCTAAATTTAGGCCTCTCAATTATATATGACCACTCAAAGTGTTTCTGGCAGTGCACATAACATGTTGAGATCTTTCCTTACTGCTGCTACAAACTCACGACAGAACTGAGTCCCCAAATTATTCTCTCTCAGATAAATCACTACAACCTCTGATGCTTCCATCTGCAGCAACTACTACAGCATGAGCTGCAATAACTGATCTCACTGCATGCTGTGAATTCCAAGCCACTTAACCTGCTTGTTTTTGCCTGCTAAGCTGCAATATTCTCTGTAAGCATCGTCCAAAATTTGCTTAGAAGCCCAATGAACGAAAGAGTGGCCCACAACCTAGGCACATCCTTTCTCGACCAGCTTCTCACAGAACGCTGAAAGAAAACTAGAACAATTATTATCAAAAGATAATAGTACCAAATTACTCTCCCACATCAGGTGAATGTAGCCAGCAAAGGCCCCGAACACCACTGACCAATTCACTGAATCACAACAGAAGACATCCAGACAGCACAGCACCAATCCTGAGTGAGTGAGTGAGACCCATAGTCAGCTTAGTTTAGAACCAAGCCACCAATGACCTGCTTAAAGACCCAAATAAACTGATATCGAGTTAGAAGAGACCCGCCTTCATATACTCAAATCTCAAATACCCACACTCTGCCACTGGGCATACCACACTATTCATCGAACTTCATAGTTTAACCACCTGGTCACAATCCCTCTATTCTGCTTTGGAGTGATGAATATACAAAATAAGCTGCCCCTCCTAGTTTGAATGTGCTCCATCAACAGTCCTGACAATTTCAGCCTAACAGCAGAAGGTGGCACTAACTCCCCAATCTGCAAAGCCCCAGAGAATGTAAGGACAAAGATAACTCTGAATTAAAGCACCTCAAATTGTGACCAAACACACTTATGTACAAACATTTTACTAGTGCTATCAAATCCCTAAACAATAAAGGGTGCTGCATGACCATCTCAAGCACCCAGCGCACTCCCAACCCCTCGACATTCTCATAACACAGCTGTAGTCCCAGAATACTGTACTTTCTGAAAAAAAGGAGAACCCAGCGACATGAAAGCAAACTTTCACCAGTGAAAAACCAACCTACTTTGCATGTAAGATATAATGCACCAACCTCCAAACTGACTCTGGGCCACAGTCCCACTCTTGATCCTGTGAAAATACCAATATTGTACCTCTGCTCTTCACACAGGCTGATCAGATCACAAGTGACAATGTTGACCTGATCCTCTCAAATGGTGGGGGACTAAATCAACCAGAAATTATATCTTTTTTCTAATTTGGATACTAATTTGTCCTCCACCACTGGAATTCACAATCCCCCCCCCCCACCAAAACCACACTATGCTAAAATCCTGATAGAAGCCTTCCTTCAGCTTCACAGCTGCTGTTCTATTTGCATAATCCTCCAACCATCTGTGTATTGCCTCTAATTTAATCATGTTAGAGCCCTTGTTTCCAGTACCTCACTGCCTGTCTCCCCTCCCAGACCTTACATTCATGCCCTACAGTAGTGAAACAACATTATTAAATCTAGGGGACAAACTATGGCTCTTTGTTGAACAGGGGAAATAGGCTTTACTCATCCTTTCAGCTGCCTTCGACACCAAAGACCATAACCTTTTCCTCAACAGACTACATGAGATAGGGGATGGCTGGTTCAGCACACCTGGATCACATCTTCTCTCCAAGGCTGCACCCATTCACTTTGCTGTGGAGTGCCACAAGGCTCCATCCTCTTGCCCATGCAGTTCGATACACACATAACCCCTCTTTGTAAACAAACATTATGCCTGTGTGGATGACATCTAATTCCTAATCCCTTTGGGAGTAAATCAGTATCAAATAATCACTCACCTCAATGATCCCATAGAGAAAATTATCAAGTGGCTACACCAAAATAAACTAAGCCTCAGCCCCCAAAAGACAGAGATGATCTGGATTGGGAAAGAAAGATCCTGCTTTCCCTCTTCTGGAAGTGATCCTTGGAGGAATTCTTACTTTCAGCTCCAACGTTCAGAGTCTTGGCTTTATACTAGACTCCAAACATAGAACCAGAGCCCAGGTCCTCACGGGCTTCCAGACTCTACCATACTTGACCTTGTCTTACAAATCCCTCGGAGACTTTATGCCATCCCACTTCAGCAATGGCATTACCCACTAAGAGCCCTCATGCCTACTAGTGTCATTGTCATAAATGTGCCTTATGACCCCATCCCTAAGAACCTTGTGCCCTGCCAGCACTAGGAAAAGAGCCTTCACAGGCTATGTCCCCATCCTTTGAAATTCCCTGCCTTCTTATATCAGACTAAGAACTATATCAGAACTAATAAAAATATAACTGTTTCAGGCAGCATTTGGTGCTTTCACTTTGTCTGAACTTCTAGCACCATAAGTCAGACCTCTGGCATTTTTAACTCTCTGGACATACAGAATTACCCTACCCTACCTGAGCAAGATAGTTCAATAAACAGAGCTACTATGCAAATCACTGACTGAAATCTCCTCCTACTGCTAAGGCACACTGAATCCCCCTCTTAATGTCTGCATGTACTAGGAAAACGGTATTGTTATTGAAATTCTTCTATAGTAGACAAGGATTTCCTGCTACAAGATGGGCTCCAGTTTCCTAAGATGTTATCTCTGATGTTAAACTAAACCCTTGACTTTCTATAGAGGGATTACATAATAATCCCACCTCCCAGCTGTGAACTTTTGGAACTCACTCAGTCAAAGGTGAGAGGGGAGGCTGGGATGAAAGGTTTGCAAGGCAAAAACCCAGGTAGATGAGATGTTATAAAATATTATTATAGGTATATTATACCTATGAAACAATATTTCTAATAATGAGAATGAGTTCCATTAATCCTCCCAAATTCCCTTTTGAGTATTTCTGTGAATAATGATATTACTGGGAGTGTTTCTGGCCAGAAAGACAAACAGACCAGTTAGTCGCTTAGTGGACAAGTTATCCGGCTAAAATAAGCCGGATAAATTGTCCTGGATATTCAGTGGGATAACAATCCCACTGAATATCCCCAATTAAAGTTAACCAGCTAAAAGTAGCCGAATAACTTAAAAAAAAAGATATTAATTGAATATTGCTGGCTATGAATGCAGTTATCCTGCTATGCTTAGCCAGATAACTTACATTTAACTGGCTGTATTCAAAAGGCTACAGCAAGTTAGGTGCCAAAGTTTAAAAAAAAAACAAACAGATTATAAACCTACAGGCCATAATCATAAGAACATAATTAATTCCCATACTGGGTCAGATCAAGGGTTCATCAAGCCCAGCATCCTGTTTCCAACAGTGGCCAATCCAGGCTGGGTGGTAGCTCCTAATTAGAGATGAGCTTCATTTTTTTCTACCGGGTCGTTTTTTGAGTCAGACGCTTCGGGGTAAATTTCGTTTTTCCTCGGTTAGTTTTTTGGAAAAACGAACAAAAACTAAATGGGGAAAAACGAAACCGGCCCAAAAAACGACGTGGGAAAACAAAGCTAAAAAAAACCCCACCCAAGCATTAAAATTCACTTTAATACATTAAATACAACCTCCCCACACCATCCTGATCCCTCCCCAAGACTTACTAACATCCCTGGTGGTCCAGCGGGGTCCTGCGAAGGATTTCTCCCTCCGTGCTGTCGGGCTGTCTGGCCTGCCTGGATCAAAATGGCACTGATAGCCTTTGACCTACTATGTCCCGGACCCCCGCTGGATCACCAGGGACTTTTGGCAAGTCTTGTGGAGGTCAGGAGGGTCCCCCAAGACTTGCCAAAAGTCCCTGGTGGTCCAGCAGGGGTCCAGGAGCGACCTCCTGCACTCGGACCATCGGCTGCCAGTAATCAAAATGGCGCCGATAGCCTATGCCCATACTATGTCACAGGGGCTACCGGAGCCATTGGTCAGCCCCTGTCACATGGTAGGAGCACAAGATGGCGCCGATGGCCATGTGACAGGGGCTGACCAATGGCACCGGTAGTCCCTGTGACATAGTAGGTCAAAGGCTATCGGTGCCATTTTGATCGAGGCAGGCCAGACAGCCCGACAACACGGAGAGAGAAATCCCTCGTGGGACCCTGATGGACCACCAGGGATATTAGTAAGTCTTGGGGAGGGATCGGGATGGTGGTGGGGGGGTTGAATTACAGTGAATTTTAATGCAAGGGGTGTTTTTTTATTTAAAAAAATATAATGTGCCCCTCCCCCCATACAAGCCCAAAAAACTAATTTTCCTCGTAGTTAGGGGAAAATCAGTTTCAGGGTTCGGGGCCCCCGACCCACAACGAATTAGGCAATTTCATTGAAATTGCCTAATTCGTGATAAACGGACCACATCTCTACTCCTAATATGGAACCTAACATCGTGTAACTACAGCATGGGTTATTTTTCCCTATATGCAACACCTTGCACTTATCCACATTAAATTTCATCTGTCATTTGTATGCCCAATTTTCCAGTCTCACAAGGTCCTCCTGCAATTTATCACAATCTGTCCAGCTGGGCATGCATTGTTGGCTTTGTGGGTGCCAGTGCAGTGCTGTTGGCATGGCTGTGTCTACTGGCGGGGTTGAGCTGCTGGCAGTGCTGGTGTCAGGCCTGTGGTAGTCATGGCTGGTGAAAATATTTGGGCCTCCAGGAGTGGCATGAGAGGGCTGATGGCCTGTACCTGCTGATGGCCTGTACCTACTTCCTCCCGCTGGCACTGTGGTGTGTTCATGTTAGATGGCGCTGGGGGGCACTGCAAGTTGGATTCCTCGATGAAGCCTGACAAATTGAGGGAGACATTTAGAGGGCTGGAAGATCCCAGGAGTTGCTGGTCCTCCTCCGCCTCACTCATCTGTGTCTGGGCATCCATGAGCAAGGGGCCCTGCAAACATGCTGTTGGTTCCTGGGCCTTGATGACTGGGACCAGCAGCTTCTTGGGTGAGAGCTGTGGAAACAAAGACAAAGGTAAAAGTCAACACAAGGAAAAACAGTAAGGAATAGGACAAGTTACTCAGAAATCATTATACGAACTCCTAATTCACTAAACCACAACTCACCTCCTCTTCTCTAATCCACGCCTCGACACACCTTGAAAGTGGCAGCTGCAGGAAGTAGGTATATATATGGGGACAAAAAACGTGCCAAACATTAATCAATGCATGCCACGATGACACAATGTGCCCCGAGATGAGACACCAAGCCATGTGATAAACACACGGTGCGTCACGCTATTTAATTTTGCAACATGGGAGCAATCCAATTAGCCTTTACACACCTCTTTTTTATCGCAGTGCTTAACAAACCATATTTCTGCTATATTTATAGGGCCGGATTTTAAATGCCCTGCGCGGGTAAATCCGGCCGCCTGCCTTGATTACGGATTGCCCCTGGACCTGCTTTGCCTGCCGCCTGCCTTGATTATGGATTGCCCCTTGACCTGCTTTGCCTGATGCCTGCCTTGATTACAGATTGCCCCTGGACCTGCTTTGCCTGCTGCTTGCCTTTTCTACGGATTGCCCCTGGTCCTGCTTTGCCTGCTGCCTACCTTGACTATGGATTGCCTCTGGACCTGCTCTGTCTGCCGCCTGCCTTGACTTTGGATTGTTTCTGGACTTACCTAGTTCACCCCGGCCTGAAGTACGGTGTGCCATCTCCACTGGCTGAGATATCCCTAGGATCTACCATTCCGGAAGGTAAGATCCTTGTCTACCTTGGATTCACATTTAATTCGTAACAGATAGCCGAGGCCATGGATCCAGTAGACCTCTCAGCCTTGCAGGCCATCCCAGGACTAGCGACATGAATTCAACAACAACAAGGAGCATTGGACCAAGTTACGGGAGTCTTAGAAAGACTGGTGACCAGAATGGATGCTCTTTCTCTGGCCGCTTCAATAAATCCAGCTCCTTTGTTACCTTCTCATCCTATACATTTGCAGCCTCCACCATGTTTTAATGGGAATCCTTAGCTTTGTCGGGGGTTTCTGAACCAATGTAGAATGCATTTCTCACTCCAAGCAGCATCATTCCCCACGGATCAAACAAAGGTCACTTTTATATTATCCCTCTTAGAAGGACCAGCATTGGCGTGGGCATCACCATTTTGGGAACGAGAGGATCCATTGATGGACAATCTGGATAAATTCTTAAAAGACTTCCGTTTGATATTTGATGAACCTGGTCGGTCGACTTTGGCAGCCTCTGAATTACTACAAATTAAGCAAGGGTCACGATCAGTGGGAGAATATGCAGTCCAATTTCGAACATTAGCAGCAGAGCTACGTTGGGGTAATGACAGTCTTACTGCCATCTTCCGACAAGGCCTCTCCGAAGCTATAAAGGATGAATTAGCAGGCTGTGAAATTCCAGAGTCCTTAGAGGAATTAATTTGTTTGGCGATCCAAATTGATCTTAGATTCCAGGAAAGATCTCGAGAACGGAGTCTCGCAAGATGACCTATTAGATTGGCACCATCTTTTCAAAGACCTTTCCTTACTCCAAAAACTTCAGAACCTCAGGTAGCCGACAAGTAGCCTATGCAGATCGACCAGTGTCATTTAACTCCTGAGGAACATCGGCAGAGAAGAATGAACAATCTTTGTCTGTATTGTGCCGGCACTGGACATTTTATCAATAAATGCCTGAACAAGTCAGGAAACTCCTGGACCTAGGACTGGTAGGAGAGGCCTCTCTGGGTCATGCCATTTTCTCTCCACAAATCCTAATTCCAGTTTCCATAACGCTTCATAATAATAACTTTCATCTGCAAGCCTTCTTGGACTCAGGGGCGGCCAGTAACTTTATTGAGGAGGCTCTAGTTCATCAATACCAGATTCCTACTGAGCTACTACCAGTTCCCCTTACTGTGTCATCTGTTTCGGGGCAACCATTGTCGAATAAAAATTTTCAAATCACTAAACCCATCAATCTCACCACCGGAATTCTTCACCAAGAAACTATTCAATTATATGTTCTTTCCTCCTCAGTCAACAAAATGATTCTTGGGTTACCATGGTTAAGACTTCACCAACCCCAGATCGATTGGGGTACCTTACAATTAGCCATTTGGAGCAAGTACTGTCACCAGAACTGTGTGAAACAGATATCACCACTCACATCCACCATCTCCTGTTCATTAACCATCCCATCCAGTTTACCACAAGTATACGCGGAATTCAGGAAGTGTTCAGCAAAAAACAGGCTGAGATATTACCACCCCACCGCACTTATGACTGCGGGATAGAATTACTTCCAGGGAAAGAACCCCCCAGGGGAAGGGTCTACGCCCTGTCAAAACCCGAATCAGAAGCTATGACGCAATATATCCAGGAAAACCTGGACAGAGGTTTCATCAGACCCTCCTCCTCTCTGGCGGGGGCCGGATTTTTTTTTGTTACAAAAAAGATGGATCGTTACGACCCTGTATTGATTATAGAGGACTTAATATCATCACTAAAAAGAACCGATATCCAATTCCGCTTATTTTTGAATTGTTTGATCGATTAAAGGGAGCACAGATATTCACCAAACTGGACCTCCGGGGTGCGTATAACTTAATCAGAATACGTGAAGGAGACGAATGGAAGACAACATTTATTTATTTATTTAAAAGAATTTATATACCGCAAATTAAACAGTATCTGTCTGGCTAACACTCGCGACGGACATTATGAATACTTAGTGATGCCGTTTGGACTATGTAATGCCACAGCGATATTTCAGACTATGATTAATGACATTTTCAGAGACCTTCTTTACTCTCACGTCATTGTATATCTGGACGACATCTTAATTTTTTCTAAAAATGTAACTCAACATCGGTTTCATGTTAAACAAGTCCTTCAATGACTGCGGCAGAACAGATTATATGCAAAATTGAAGAAATGCCTCTTTCACCAGCAACAACTACCCTTCTTAGGGTATATTGTGTCTCGCGCAGGCCTACGCATGGACCCTGAAAAACCTAAAGCCATTCTGGATTGGCCTCAACCAGTGGGACTAAAAGCCCTGCAGCGGTTTTTGGGGTTTTCCAATTATTACCGTCAATTTATTTCTGGATACTCTACTCTAGTAGCTCCACTGACTGCTCTAACCAAGAGGGGAGCTCCAAATCGCAATTGGCCTCCTGAAGCAATCCAGGCCTTTCAACTTTTAAAAAGAGAGTTTGTTAGACACCCATGTCTACAACGCCCGTTCATTTTGGAGGTTGACGCTTCAGTCCTAGGAGTTGGGGGCGGTTCTTTTACAACCCTCTGAGTCAGGGCAATTAGGTATCTATGCATATTTTTCCAGGAAATTGTCCCCTGCGGAGAGAAATTATACCATTGGGGAGCAGGAACTTTTGGCAATTAAAAGGGCACTCAATGGCGACATCTTTTGGAGGGGGCTAAATTTACCATTAACATTTATACGGATCATAATAATCTGGCTTATTTGTCTCATGCTCAACGCCTAAATCCACATCAAGCACGATGGGCACTTTTTTTTTTAACAGATTCGACTTTAACTTACATTTTCAACTCTCTGAGAAGAATGTTCGTGCCAATGCATTATCACGAAGTTTTATTCCTGATGACATTCCTGAACCACCCCAACATATAATCGATCTGGCCCATATAATAGTGGCAGCAACCTTCACTGTTACGGTGGGAAAACAGTGGTACCCAGACGTTCCAGACAAAAAGTGTTATGCTGGGCCCATGATTCCTTATTTGCCGGACACCCCGGCAGACTCAGGACTAAGAGTCTTGTGACCCGGCACTATTGGTGGCCACAATGGGCTGCTGATGTCAAGAAGTATGTGGACTCCTGTCCTACCTGTGTGGCTCACAAATCGTCTAGACAACGACCGAGTGGACTTTTGCAACCTCTTCCGATTAGAGATCGACCATGGAGTCACATCGCAACAGATTTTATTACAGATCTCCCTATCTCAGAGGGCAATTCCGTAATCTGGGTTGCCATTGATCGCTTTTCTCACATGGCACACTTCATTCCTTTGCCAGGATTGCCTTCCGCGTCTGAATTGGGTCGATTATTTCTTCAGCACATCTTCCGACTCCATGGTCTACCTTCTAGTATTGTATCAGATAGAGGAGTCCAGTTTACGGCACGATATTGGAGGGATCCTTGTAAAAAATTTGGAATAGACCTTAACTTTTCTTCCGCCTATCATCCCCAATCCAACGGACTAACTGAACGAACTAATCAAACACTTAAAACATTCTTACGTTGTTATGTAAATCAACGGCAAGACGACTGAGCATCTTTACTACCCTGGGCCGAGCTCTGTCACAAAATCACATCCATCAAGCTTCTAACTCATCACTTTTCTTCTTGGTCTTTGGAAGACACCCTAGACTTCCACTTCCTATTCCAACCTCCTCTGCCTGTCCGGCAGTAGAACAAATGGTTCGTTCCATGATGGGACAAGACTCAAGTCTTATTACGATGAGCAGCCAGCAAAATGAAGACCCAAGCAGACAAGAGAAGAAGACCGGAACCCCTGCTAAAAGTTGGAGACCTAGTGTACCTGAGCACACGGAATCTTAGATTACGTACTCCGTCCCAAAAATTTGCACCTCGATTTGTCGGACCCTTTCCTATCAACAGGCAAATTAGAAAGGTATCCTTTAAACTCCGTCTGCCTACTACCTTACACATTCATGATGTGTTTCACATCTCTTTATAAAACCTGCATTACTATCCTGGCCCACTAGAAAGTTTAAACAGAAAACCCCAGTGGTCCTGCCTGATGGGTCTCAATATGAAGTCAAAGAAATATTGGATGCCAGACGATCAAAGGGGACATTACAATATCTAATCTCTTGGAAAAATTATGGGCCAGAAGAGAATTCTTGGGAACCATTCCATAACATACAGGCTCCTTGTTTAATCTAGGAGTTTCATAAATGTTTTCCAGAGAAACTTCACCCGAGGAACAAGAGAGAGGGTCTTTGCGGGGGAGGTACTGTTACCTCGCGACGAGCTGGGGCAGCAGGGGTGTCACGTTCCGGGCTCCTTCGGTGATGTTCTCAGGCAGCAGCCCAGGCCAACGCGATTCAGCTGCTAGCTCTGCCCCCCACGCCACGACAGACTTTAACCCGGAAGTCCCCTGCACTGGATATGTATTCCAAGTGAAGTATCAGGCTTAATTGATTCGGGGTAGTAACCGCCGTAACAATCAAACTACACCCATGCTTATTTGTTTACCCAGACTATGTAATTCATTCCTTGTTGGTTGATGCTGAATATAAATAATCTTTTCTTCATTCTCCCTGCCGTTGAAGCAGAGAGATATGCTGGATGTGCATTGAAAGTGAAGTATCAGGCTTATTTGGTTTAGGGTAGTAACCTCCGTAACAAGCAAGCTACTCCCCTGCTTTTTTGTGGATGCAAATCCTTTTTTCCACATTTCCTCTTGCCATTGAAGCATAGAGCAATGTTGGAGTCGCATTAACAGTGTGTATGTTTAGAACTAGAAGTTTTTTTCTCTCAATGTGCAATTAAGCTCTGGAATTTGTTTCCAGATCATGTGGCTAGTGCAGTTAGTGTAGCTGGGTTTTTAAAGGTTTGAATAAGTTCTTGTAGGAGAAGTCCATTACCTGCTATTAATCAAGTTTACTTAGAAAATAGTCATTGCTATTACTAGCATCAGTAGCATGGGATATACTTAGTTTTTGGGAACTTGCCAGATACTTGTAGCCTGGATTGGCCACTGTTGGAAATAGGATGCTGGGCTTGATGGACCCTTTGTCTGACCCAGTATGGCAATTTCTTTTGTTCTTATGTTCTATCTTATACAATAGGTTGTAGAAATGTTTGGCTAGAGGTACTGAAGCTATGTCTTTACTCTTTTGGGGATCTATCATTTGTATACCTATGTGAAGGTAATAGTGCAGCAAATACTAGCTATTGGCATCTTCCATTATGAATATCGATCACCAAATGCTCTAATGACATAAGTCTTTTATCAGAGGCCTACTTGAATATAACCTCTAGCCCTAGGTGATGTTCATCTCTAGGGACTAGAAATGTGTAGCTGCCAGTTCCAGGGCCAGAAACTATAGGATGTACATGTACAACTTTTGTGGTGTTAAGGGGACTTAACACTGAGAACCACACAAATCTTGACTTTGGGCCTCTTACTTGTATACTCACTGCACTTAAAGGGTTATCTGGGCCAAACCCTTTTTAAGTTTTCTATAAAACTTAATATGTCACATAATTGCAGGCTGCTGGCATACAGTGTCAGCTGCTGTGTGATAACTGAGGAGGAGTGAGGGAGTTGTGTATGCTAGAGAATCTACACTTCCCAAGAGCTGTCAGCTGTGAGGCCTCCTGTAGCTTTGGACCAGGTAGACTTCCTCAGTCTGGCTACCACCCCTGGATCTGCATAATACCTGTTAGCTATATATCATCCTTTGCTAATTGGTGTCAGATAGATCCAGAAACAAGGTTAGTCCTTGGTTGGCAGCCAATCTGTGGAAATCAGCCTGGTCCCAAGCTATCAGGGGGTCTCACAGCTATCAGGTCTTGTGCAGAGGGGATTCTTTATCATAGACAACTCCCTCACTCCTCTTTAGTTATCACTCAACAGCTGACATGTACCAGCAGCCTGCAAATAGACAGAGTTGCATAATGGCAAGGTTGGGTAGCAGAAAAGTGATGTGGGAAAGCTTTCTGCTTAACCTGTCCCCCAGAATCAACAGCAGATAGGTGCTACAATTTCTAGGTATGCATTAAATGTCATTGAGCTACATATCAACAATAACTCGCAAAAGCCCAATTATAATAAATTGAAGTACTATGGCTGAATACAAATTTGACACAACAGAAAACCAAAAGTACTATGCTGTTATAGAATAGACGCTTCAAAAGATTGTTGGACCAGTCATAATAGGCTTCATCTTTTAGAGCATTATAGCTAGATGATTGGCCTTATTTTTAATCATCGGTCAGAGTCCCAAACTTCAAGGCAATTTTTATATATATTTTTTAGGGATGTGAATCGTGTCCTCGATCGTCTTAACGATCGATTTCGGCTGGGAGGGGGAGGGAATCGTATTGTTGCCGTTTGGGGGGGTAAAATATCGTGAAAATCATTAAAAATCGTTAAAAAATCGAAAAATCGAAAAACCGGCACATTAAAACCCCCTAAAACCCACCCCCGACCCTTTAAATTAAATCCCCCACCCTCCCGAACCCCCCCCCAAATAACTTAAATAACCTGCGGGTCCAGCGGCGGTCCGGAATGGCAGCGGTCCGGAACGGGCTCCTGCTCCTGAATCTTGTCGTCTTCAGCCGGCGCCATTTTCCAAAATGGCGCCGAAAAATGGCGGCGGCCATAGACGAAAAAGATTGGACGGCAGGAGGTCCTTCCGGACCCCCGCTGGACTTTTGGCAAGTCTCGTGGGGGTCAGGAGGCCCCCCACAAGCTGGCCAAAAGTTCCTGGAGGTCCAGCGGGGGTCAGGGAGCGATTTCCCGCCGCGAATCGTTTTCGTACGGAAAATGGCGCCGGCAGGAGATCGACTGCAGGAGGTCGTTCAGCGAGGCGCCGGAACCCTCGCTGAACGACCTCCTGCAGTCGATCTCCTGCCGGCGCCATTTTCCGTACGAAAACGATTCGCGGCGGGAAATCGCTCCCTGACCCCCGCTGAACCTCCAGGAACTTTTGGCCAGCTTGTGGGGGGCCTCCTGACCCCCACGAGACTTGCCAAAAGTCCAGCGGGGGTCCGGAAGGACCTCCTGCCGTCCAATCTTTTTCGTCTATGGCCGCCGCCATTTTTCGGCGCCATTTTGGAAAATGGCGCCGGCTGAAGACGACAAGATTCAGGAGCAGGAGCCCGTTCCGGACCGCTGCCGTTCCGGACCGCCGCTGGACCCGCAGGTTATTTAAGTTATTGGGGGGGGGGTTCGGGAGGGTGGGGGATTTAATTTAAAGGGTCGGGGGTGGGTTTTAGGGGGTTTTAGTGTGCCGGCTCACGATTCTAACGATTTATAACGATAAATCGTTAGAATCTGTATTGTATTGTGTTCCATAACGGTTTAAAGACGATATTAAAATTATCGGACGATAATTTTAATCGTCCTAAAACGATTCACATCCCTAATATTTTTTCTTTTGCTAAGTGAATCATTCATGCAATTCATGTGACTTGACTTATAATATCGCTGAAGCCATGAGATGTCAACACGCCCGACATGAATCCATGTTTAAAACGCTAATGGTTCTTTGTCAAGGGCTGGATTTCAGCATTGTATTTGTAGTCCTTCGGGGTTTAAGATTTCAGCAATGGCAGGAAACATATGCCGACTCATACTTTTCAATATATTTATAAATGATCTGGAAAGAAATTTGACGAGTGAGGTATTCAAATTTGCAGATGATACAAAATTATTCAGAGTAGTTAAATCAAAGCAGATTGTAGACCTTTTGAGACTGGAAAATTGGGCATCCAAATGGCAGATGAAATTTAATGTGGATAAGTGCAAGGTGATGCATATAGGGAAAAATAACCCAGGCTATATTTACACAATTTTAGGTTCCATATTAGGAGCTACCACCCAAGAAAGAGATCTAGGCGTCATAGTGGATAACACATTGAAATTGTTGGTTCAGTGTGCTGTGGCAGTCAAAAACGCAAACAGAATGTTGGGAATTATTAGAAAGGTTTGCGACTGTCACTTCCTGATGGCTTCACTCCGCCTACCTTTCCTTTCTTGCAGCTCCTCCTGCTCTTGATGGATGCCTGGCTGCCACGGCATCTGCCTGCCGTCCTCTCCGGTATCCCCAGACCAGCTTGGGCGCTGCCTCCTGCCATGTTCTTCAGGTACCTTAGGGCATGTGCGCCGTGTGGCCCTCATTCTTATTTCCTCATTGGCGCATTCCTCTGGGGCGTCCCCCTATGATGATGTCGTGCTGCCCCGATATTTAAGCCTACTGTTTATTGCTAGCCGTTGAATTAGCAAGGGTGATCTTACAGATGGGATTCGCTCTCTGTACCCAGCTACTCTGCCTTCCAACTTCCATTGGTCTCTTTCTGCTAACGGGGTACCTGCTCCTTGAAGGCCTCTTTGCTTCTTTCAGGTCGCTATCAGGTAACCGGTACTCGCTCCTTGAGGGCCCATGTTCCCTGACCCGTTGCCTGTATCTATCTCCTCTTCTACTTGGAAGAATTCGCTACAGACACCTTCAGTGAGTACTACTATCATCCACTCCTCAGAGCTGTCTCCCTGGAACCAGGTACTCGCTCCACGAGGGCCTGCCTCCATTCCAGCGCCAGTGCCATCTCCTACGTGGAACCACTGTGTGAGTACTTTGCCAATGAGTCTCTCTGCCTCCAGGGATATGGTACTCGCTCCTCGAGGGCCAGCTCTCCCTATCTCCATATTTTGGACTCTGTGAATTTCTATTGTACTCACTATCTCAGTTCTCTCCACTACAGCACTGCTACCGGAGGAACCACTGTTCCAGCGCCCTGGGGAATACTAGCCAGCCGGGCTATATCTTCTACTCACTACTGCCACCTCTGGTGGTTTCTCAAAGTGTCTAAATAAAGAACTATCTGTGTTTGTGTGTCCAGCGCTGAGCCTGACCTGTGGCCCCTCATGGGACTTCCCCCCCGTGGGCGTGGTCAGCTGCCACAGTGTCCAAGGGTCCACCCAAACCTCACTAACTATAACAGAAAGGGAATAGTGAATAAAATGGAAAATGTCATAATGCCTCTGTATTGCTCCATGGTGAGACCGCACCTTGAATACTGTGTACAATTCTGGTCGCTGCATCTCAAAAAAGATATAGTTGTGATGGAGAAGGTACAAAGAAGGGCAACCAAAATGATAAAAGGGATGAAACAGCTCCCCTATGAGGAAAGACTAAATAGGATAGGACTTTTCAGGTTGGAGAAGAGGGGGAATATGATAGAGGTGTTTAAAATCATGAGAGGTCTAGAACTGGTAGATGTGAATCGGTTATTTACTCTTTCGGATAATAGAAGGAATAGGGGGCACTCCATGAAGTTAGCATGTGGCACATTTAAAGCTATTTGGAGAAAGTTCTTTTTCACTCAATGCACAATTAAACTCTGGAATTTGTTGCCAGAGGATGTGGTTAGTGCAGTTAATGTAGCTGGGCTTAAAAAAGGATTGGATAAGTTCTTGGAGGAGAAGTCCATTACCTGCTATTAATTAAGTTGACTTAGAAAATAGCCACTTCTATTACTAGCAACAGAAACATGGAATAGACTTAGTTTTTGGGTACTTTCCAGGTTCTTATGGCCTGGATTGGCCACTGTTGGGAACATGATGATGGGCTTGATGGACCCTTGGTCTGACCCAGTATGGCATGTTCTTATATTATGTTCCAATGATGTGGCCTGGTGTTGTAGCCTCTATGTGGAGTGTCCAGGATCTGATCTACATAGAAGAGGGGAAGTCCTGGCAAGCCTTAGGCACTAACACCACCATCCCCTCCCATCTACAAAATATCCCTGCCTCCTGGCAGCTGACAGTCTTGGAACCATGCTGACCTACAAAATTACTGCACAATTAGACCCACTCCAGGTACTAGGTGGCAGAGCCTCATGGGGTGTGGAGGAAGATGTATACTATAGGAAGATAGTTACTCATCCATAAATATGACCCAGCATATCCAAGGAATTAACAGTGAGAGGCTTAGGTGGAAGGTTAAAATACTATGCATGATGCTTTTTCTCCCCAACATTTACAATATTATCTCTGAGGCACCACTTGTCAAGAGTGGAATCACAGGATCATTTATGTCCCAAGCCAGTGTGTGCAAAAGGAAAGCACACACGCTGACTGCTCGGGGGTAGGCATAGCTGTAGTAAGGGAGGGAACAGTAAGGCCAACAGAACCTCCAAGACACAGATATATACAGAGACTAGCACAGGACTTCATTGACACAGATGCACACTGACACATATATCTGCTGGGCCAAAGTTGGGTACAGACTACCCCTAGCACTTGGTGAAACTACACATGGCCAATGTGTTTGTTCCTGGCCTGTTTGTCATCAACCGTACTTGATGTCTGTGTCAGCATGGTCCTTACCTGCTAATGAGGGAGTCTGAGTCCTGGGTATGCAAGGAAGATTCTCTACACCTGGTCACATGGCACACATCTCTCAGAAGCATTATATGATAAGCACTTGTCTGAGGTACTGACCTGGGCCTCTCAAGCCCTCACATGGCACTAAATGCATGTCTTGCAAGAGACCAACTGAGAGATTGCATAAACCATCATTCAAAATACATGAGACACAGCCAACACTAATAGACCTTAGTGTTGAGTTCAATGAGGGGAACCTTTTCCAAGCAAACATGAAGGAGCAATTAGAGTCTGCAGAAACTGTACTCTGACCTTGAAATTTCAGAGGTGACGTTCCAAAAACAGTGAAGTTATTACACCATCCGATTCACAATCCTGCTTTCACATAGTCAGAACAGCATCCGGGTATATCCTCCCTGAGAAGCAAACATAACCAACAGGACATACTAATGGCCAAGGCCATCACCATCTCAACATGATAGTTGACCGTTGGCTTATGTTGGTGTATCCAGGTGCATCTGTGTATGGTTGCATGCAACTACAAAGAAGTATGGTAGCTTGCAAACACCTGTGAGCAGTGTGGGAATGCCACAATCTTTGACATGATGTTTACTAATGCCTGTAACTGAAGGGCTGCAAGGTGAGCACTTTGATGTCAGCACTGGCTCAGAAACTGCTATGGCAGTGCTGTCATCAGGATATTTACAGGCCCATGTGACACAATGCTTCTGATGTATCAGTGCATTGCCTTAGAGGAACATGGATGTCAACTATGGAATGAGACAGTAAAATGACAACTCTGTGATTGATACTTTTAGCAGCTATTTACTAGCTTCAGCCTGTGAAATTAAGCTTCACAGCTACATGTGTAGTATATGATTTCTGGAGCCTTTGGCCTCCAGTTTTAAGGCCCTGCTGTAGTTCTCTCATCCACATGTGAGGGCTAGGACATAGTCCAAGGGATAGGTCTGCCCAGCCAAATTCCACCAGCTAAGTCAGGTTCTGTACACTGTGTTGGCAGTCCTACAGGAACACTATGGGGAAACATGGCTCTTTTACAATCATTATCAGGCAACAAACATTAGGTCAGCCACATGTATTTGGTGTTATCTTTACTTGGAGAACACTTTTGGCACTACAGTCTATTGCTCCATTGTAAAGAAGAGGCGTTAGTAAGCCTAAGTGGGTTCTGTTACACACTGAGCCAGACAGAGGACCAGTGAGTAAAAGAAAGAAGAGAGATTGGAGATCAGCAGATATAACCCTTATATATCAGCAGATATATACCCCTCATTAATTGAATCATCCGACAATACGAATAAATGAATGCAGAGTTTTGTACTATACTATGTTGATAGCTACATTTGAAGTTTACTGTACATATTTTTTCCTGTATACACTGTTTTCTTTGGCCTTTTTTACTAGCTTTTCGTTAACTTATTAACTGTGCTGATCTCATTTATATTCCTCTAAACATCCTTCCTGAGATATTCCTTCAATATCTTTGTACCTAGTTAATCTGTTTCACAAAAAATATTGTATCCAGTTATCCTATGTTTAGCCTCTTGCTACAGTTTTATGTTCTCTGTAAAGGCTACGCCTGTCGTTATGGCGACGCTGTCTATGTTATTATGTAAACCGATACAATGTGCAAACGGTTGTCGGTATATAAAAATGTTAAAATAAATAAATAAATAAATAAATAAATAACTCTGCTGGACTCTCTGCCATAGAAGGAAAAGAGGTCTATGAGGGCTTTCAAGAAAAGTAGCATTGTATGAGGCTTTGACGAAGCTGGCTGCCTGTCAGTGTGTTGTCCTCTACTTCTGAGGGTGAACATGGTGGAATCTGGGGTAGATCTGGAAGTATCTCTATTGGTATACCATGGCGTAGAGCCAGATTATGGAATACACAGCTACTCTGGATGGGGAATCCATTAAAACTCCCCCCATTTTGTCCAAACAGAGAAATCTACTTTTGGTAACTCCGAAGGTGCATTCTATGACACATTGGGTAGAACATAAGGTCTCATTGTACCTTATCTCTGCTGGCATGTAGGGAATAGCAACAGAAGTAAGGAGCCAGAGCTGGCACCCATATCCAGAATCCCCTGTGGCAAAGACAGAATGGCTTCATCAATCACACTACCATGCCTTTGTCAGATCACTAGCATCCCACAGCATGCAATATGACAGTAGAAACTAAGCTGTAGTTTACCATGAACCTTAAATTTCTTTTGCCAAAATCCAAGTCAATGCAGCTTTTTTGGTCACACTGTATGAACACTATAGCACTTGCTTTATCTGTGGTTGATCTTCTGGACTGGGAAACTGCATCTGGTATTGCAACCCAACATGTGCCTGTCACTCACCAAGCTAAGGCTACCCATTTGTAGCACTCATAAAACCATGAAGCTGATCATCACAGGTGCCACACATGTCATAGCTGAAAAATATTAACCTCATGGTATGATTGTGCAAGGGTCTCACTGCTCTGCAGTATGTCCTCCAGAGACACACATCAGTGTGACCTCACTAAGTGAATATGCCAGGCACAATATTGCACAGGCTGCAGCTTCAGTGTAACCAGTGTGATACTCCAGAATAACTGGGCTTGACATCCTGGCTGATCCATCACTAACAGAGCACAGCAGATCTGGCAGTCCCAGCAGTGTGGACACTAAAAGGTTGTGTTGAAATTGTGATATTTGAACATCTCCAAATGAGAAGAATGGAAATTGCAAAGATTTAAAGTGAGGGTAAATAAAGTGTGTGGATAACCCCCCAAACCTTAGTGGCAAGTGCATTGTTTAACCACATAACATTAGCAGGCCGGTCCAGCACGGGAAGGGAAAGGCAGTCCCTGCTACAATGTTGTATAGATATAACTGTACAAGGCACTTGTCATGTAAGTGATACAGCAGTGACATCCCCCACAGTCCCCTCCTGAGGGTGCTGCTTGGTGCAAACACATAGGCAGAGAGGGAATAGAGAAAGAGGCATCTATTTTACCTAACATCCAGCTATCACCATAGAGGCCATCCTCAAAATTTTCAGAGAAGGCTCGATTACCTGAGTATAAAGGAATCATGTACAGATTCTGGGTATCTGGCCACCACATCGAGGATGAGCAGTAGAGCATCTTACATCAGTTGCACGTTGAAGGAGTGGAAGAGCTTTCTGTTGTGATCAATCTCTTTCCTAATACATGGTGGGATGATGGCTATGTGAGTACAGTTGATAGCTCCCAAACATTGGGAAAATTAGCAATGGCATAAAAGCCTCTCTTCACATCCATCAAGTCCTGCTTGCACCGAGAGAATGCTATTTAGTGATTAATACGGTCATCTAAAGCTGTTATGATTTGACCCAGCAGCAAGAAAAAATGCCTTGGGACATTCCCATGACAACCCCTACTGTCGGATGCCATGAAATGCAGGGTGTCCAATAGTTTGATGAGGCCCAGTATAGCATGGGATCTTTCCATGGGCAGATCCAGATCTCTTCAGATTTCCTCATAGCCTGAGAGGTGAGGTGATGCCTGCTAACCACATAATCATCTGGCATGCCCAGCAAGAAGGTTTGCGGTGGAAAGATGTGCTCCTTATATCTCCTCCGTCATGCCCGCCTGCATGCCAAGCATAGTGGTAAGACTGCTACGTCTCCTTGCAGGGCCTGTGGCTCATGCTCTGGTGCAGGCTTTTCCCTTGAAGAGCTTTGAACTTCCCTTGCCAGTTATTGTTGTTGTCTGCAGTGAGCAGCCTGAAGCATCCAGTTGCCCACTACAAGTAAAATCTCCTCAAAGACAGTAGCTTTAGGAAGACAGGGCAGTTAATAAAAGTTGTTTCTGTTGGCTCAGGAGGCCTAGATAGGTGTGACAGTGAATATCCCCAAATATTTTGTTCTGAGCTAATAGCCATGATCAGTGATAATAGCAGGTATAGCGTGTTAAAAACTTTTTCCCTCCATACCTCCAAAAATAATAGGTATAGTTAAATCCCAAGTTAAATCCAGCGTTACTATGCATTAAATCGGTGTAAGTAGAAATGTGACACCCTAATTTGAATAAACTCTGCCCCTTTATATACTGATCAGCTGATTTGCATGTGTCTTTGCGTTGCAAAAAATAACGTGCCATTCCTTGCACTTAATGTGCATTAGACCCCTTTTAATGCATGTTAGAGCCTGAACGCATTTTGAAAAATGACCCAGGTAGTTAATTATCCAGTTGTAATTTATCTGGATTAATGGCTAAATATTACAAAACTTGTCATTTTGATGGATAACTTGATGAGCTATCCATATAAATGACTTTAAATATTAATCTGACCTCCAGATGTTCAAATATGTGAAGCTTAGATGGATTTCCACTTATCCTTTCTGATAGCTTGAGAGCACTGGTTATCTTATTTCTATCCAGTGTTAGGATTTGTGGGTTTGTGGGCCCTGGGCCGAGGTGAGAGATGGTACTGCCCACGGGGAGGAGCCCCATGAGACTCACCGTCGGGAGGCGAGGTCTCAGCTGCTGGGTGTGCAGAACAGCAGGTACTGTTGAGAGAGCGAGAGAGAGAGGCACTGCCTGCAGAGCGGGGAGTGTAGCAAGAAAATCACACAGACACAGAGGTGCCACAGGGTCTTGGGGTATACCCAAGAGAGAGGATTCCTCTGTAGAGGTGATATGGCAGGGCGGGATACACCGGTGAGGGTCCTTAGTAGAGATGATAAGACAAAGGTCCTCAGAGCGGGGTACACCAATGAGGTTCCTCAATAGAGATGATACGGTAGAGGTCGCAGAACAGGGTACACCGATGATGGTTCCTCAGTAGAGAGAATAAGATAATGGCCTGTAAGCAGAGTACTCACAATAGAAGTAGAGAGGGTTCCAGAGGAAGCCCCGGGGAATGGGGCAGGCAGTGGTCCTAAGCAAAAGGCCCTCCGAGTAGCGGATAGCCAGATGAGGAAAGGGCCCGGGACGTCTCACGCCAAAGAGGCAGGAGCTGGAACGGGAAGTCCGTAGTAAGCGAAGCGGATTCAGCAATGAGGGAACTCATTACCAAGTCATAGGCAGACAGGGCCAGCCGGCTTAAGAGTCCATGGAGACTGACATCAACTGGGGGGGGGGGGACACGCCCCCGAGGTTCTCGCCATGACGAGCATAAGACTGGTCCGGAAGTGCTCACGCATGCCTAAGGAGCTCCAAGGGCAAGATGGCGGTCGACAGCACCCACGCCATCCAGGGAGGCCCAGGAACAGGGGTGGGCAGGCCAGCGATAGCTGGTGGAAGCCACAAGTCTTCCCAATGGAGTCAGTGCAGTGAGACAAGAGGTGAGCAACAGCGATCGCAGCAGTCTGCGACCTACTGGCGTAACATCTGGAAAGTTATGTTTGTTGTCTATCCTCTGAAATCAGGAATCTACTACTATTTAGAAAAAAAAAGAGAGGCTTCCTATATTCACTCACTCCTCTTCCACAAGCTCCTGTATGTGCCTCGGTGTTTGTAAAACTTTTTTTTTTTTTTGTAATTGAGAACTAGCTATTTAAAATAAATATAAATGAATACTAGAGATGTGAATCGTGTCCTCGATCGTCTTAACGATCGATTTCGGCTGGGAGGGGGAGGGAATCGTATCGTCGCCGTTTGGGTGTTTAGAGTATCGTGAAAATCGTTAAAATCGTGAACCGGCACACTAAAACCCCCTAAAACCCACCCCCGACCCTTTAAATTAAATCCCCCACCCTCCCAAACCCCCCCCAAATGCCTTAAATTACCTGGGGGTCCAGCGGCGGTCCGTAGCTAAATCGGGGGAAGGGGGAGGGCAGGAAAACCGGCACACTAAAACACCCTAAAACCCACCCCCGACCCTTTAAATTAAATCCCCCACCATCCCGAACCCCCCCCCCCCCAAATGCCTTAAATTACCTGGGGGTCCAGCGGCGGTCTGTAGCTAAATCGGGTGAAGGGGGAGGGCAGGAAAACCGGCACACTAAAACACCCTAAAACCCACCCCCGACCCTTTAAATTAAATCCCCCACCATCCCGAACCCCCCCACCAAATGCCTTAAATTACCTGGGGGTCCAGCGGAGGTCCGGAACGGCCTCCTGCAATTGAATCGTGTTGTCTTCAGCCGGCGCCATTCTGCGCCGCCATTTTGCAAAATGGCGGTGCAGAATGGCGCCGGCTGAAGACAACACGATTCAATTGCAGGAGGCCGTTCCGGACCGCCGCTGGACCCCCAGGTAATTTAAGGCATTTGGGGGGGGGGTTCGGGCGGGTGGGGGATTTAATTTAAAGGGTCGGGGTGGGTTTTAGGGTGTTTTAGTGTGCCGGTTTTCCTGCCCTCCCCTTTCCCCCGATTTACGATTTTTTGACGATAAATCGGGGGAATTGGTATTGTATCGTGGCCCTAACGATTTTTGACGATTTAAAATATATCGGACGATATTTTAAATAGTCAAAAAACGATTCACATCCCTAATGAATACAGCCCTCATTGCCAAGTATGCACTTTTGGTCTAATGAAAAGTGGTAAGGTAGTTATTTGTCACTAATTTGTTCTCAAATACTGAAGAACTAGGAAATAGATCAACTTGTTTTATTCATTTGTTGAAACTAATGACATACTAGTTATAATAGATATTCTCCTCATCTAAGGTTTCTTGTTAAGGAGTTTTTCTTCCCTCAGTCAGTCACTTAAAAAAAAAATAACTGTCAAAATGCAGCTCAAAATTTCATCATGGGTTATATAAATTGCTTCTCAGATTCAGTTTCATCACAGAAAATTCCTTCCCAAAGAGGAACAAAGTTTTTGGTTTTTTACCCTTTTGAGGATACTACTCATTGAGCTCAGGATCCTCCTTTTTTCTCTGACAGAACTAGAGAAATTTTTTAAAGCTGGATTGCAGTTTCAAAATAGGTTAATTGTAACCATTCTTAGAATTATACAATCAATATTCTGTCAGTCTTTCTTAGTTTATTATCACTGTCTCCTGCCCCTGCTGATTTTCAGTCAATTCAACATCCACTCCTATGTCAAAAATTTAAATTCCATGACTCTGCCAACATTAATATTAAACTTGGTCATTCCCTTACCTCCAGTACAGCTACTGACAAGTCCCTACGGAAACAGAGCTTCTCAGACTGCTTTTCCCAATCAGTCTTATTCAATTTGAACTATATTTTCTTTTTAAACTATGTCTGGGACATCAGGTGCCTCTGTCCACTTTAGTATCCAGTCCCAACTGCCAACAATTATTAAAAAAAAACTACTGCCACTCACTCCAACCAGACTTCCCTCCGAAGCTACTTGGTTGCCTAGAAATGCAACACAACCCATGTCCTCATTCTCTCTTCTTATCTTTTTAAAGGGTCAGCACAACAGCATTGAGAACTGTCACCATTAAATGAGCTCAATTTTTTTTACTCTTATTAACACTATCTTCATTTTCTCTTGCCTCCAGATTTTATGTCTTGCGCCTGTTATTATTTAACAGGGATATGCAGGCCCAAAAATTAAAAAAAAAATTTTTGGTTTGTTTGTTTATGGAGGCTTTTAAATCCAAAAATCATTTCACGTAATGTTTATTTTCTTTCGATATCCTTACCGAAAGACAATAAGCATATTAACCCCCCCCCAAAAAAAAACAAAACAAAAAACTGAATAAAATCCTAACCCATGGCCTGCCCGCCAACTCCAAGCCTGCCCCATGGCCTGCCTCTAAGCCTCCTCTGACCTCTTCCTTCCAAAATGATACCAAGGCCAGGAACCATCATGCCCTCACTTGCCCATCTCATGGAGCTGATAATAAAGTAAAAGGGACAGGAAGGATGCCCACTCGCCTCCTGCCACATCCATCTAATCTTCAGAATGGTGCTAGTTAGCCCTGAGACTGGCACATTAACTTTAAAATGGCATCAGGTTCAGGGCCCGCAAGTGCCATTTTTTTTACATGGCCATACAAACATATAGCCATAGAAGAAAATGACATCTGCTTGGCTCTGAGGCTGGCACTATTTTAAAGTTGCTATGACGCCATTATGAAGATTACACAGATGGGGCAGTAGGTGAGTGGGTATCCCTCCTGCGCTATATTACTTTGCCATTGACCTTACGGGAGAGGTAAGTGGAGGCAAAGGTGGGTCCTGGCCCCAGCATCAGTTTGGTAAGTGGAAAGGGAAGGGTCAAGAAGGTTCCGGGGCAGGTTATGGGCCGACAGACAGGCTGTGGAATGGCAGGGCAGGCCAAGGGTTAGGCAATGGCTCTTTAGGGCACAGAGTATTTGTTTTGCTTGTTTTTGTTTTTTTTCAAATCAAAAGGAAGAAAATCAATTACAGTTTTGTTGCTTTTTCTTTTGTTTTGTTTTAAAACATAGTGAAATGAACTAATTAAAGTCATTGAAATTTACTTTTTCATTTCAAACAAATACATATCCCTATTGTTTAACTAATTTTAACTCACTGTCAACTTTCTTGGTGGAAAAGCATTTCATTAATAAATGTTGATGATAATAATGATGACGGCAGGAAACTGGCCAAATATGGTCCCACATAGGTAGATCAGAGGCAATAGAGCTCATCTTTGTATTCAATTGGCTGCATATCTCCTACTACAACTGTCTCCTGCTTTTCTGGAGGAGGAGCTTCTAATAAAATCATTTCAAACCAAATCTGAGAAATGTTATTGTAGAGAAAAGGTGCAAACTTATGGTTAACTACATATTGAGAACACTAGCTCATCTTGAGTATTACCTTCACACATAGTCAGTGCAATCTTAAACTCACTTTCACTGTTTTAGAAATCTGCTCTGAATACAAAGCCTTTTTTGCAGACACAATGTCCTGCTTATACAGCAACCTCTTCTTTTACAAATGTAACTATTAGCATGTAAACAATGCTTCCTGCAAGTGTTTTCAGATCACTGGCTCACATGTTTCAGCTGAAAAAGATCATCAGAGATCCAGTGGGTATTAAACTGTCTCCTAATGAACACTGACCTCTCACAGCCAACAAATCAGTAACTCTAGTGACCTCCATGTTCCACTGAAGGCTCCAATACAGGCTCAAATTCTGACAAAAAAAATCCTCTGGATAAATCTGATTTATCCCCTGTATTGACTACTTCAATGAAGAAGTAACAAGTGAGCATGTTATCAAAAAATGATTACTCCAGAAGACAAGGTAATCAACATGTTCATAAGTAGGCTTTTCCACTAAGGGGGTCATTTTCAAAGGAGTTACGCATGTAAATGTGACATGCTATTGTAGCAATTTTCAAAAGCTATTTACTCGAGTAAAGTGCACTTACTTGAGTAAATCCTATGGACAATTCAATGGCATATATTGTAGCAATTTTGAAAAGCCCACTTACTTGAGTAAAGTGTATTTACTCGAGCAAAAACCAGTTTTGCTCGAGTAAATGCTTTTTAAAATCCGCCCCTAAATGTGAAAAGTCTAAAGTAGACATACAATCCATAAAAGAAAAGAAATTAGCGACTGAAGAATCTCTGATATGCAAATAGAAATCACCCAATAATAAAAGAAAATTAGCAGCCTGTGACACTGAAGATAACGCATCTATTAGATCAGAAAATTAACTTGATTGAGAAAAGGAAGCCTGATTGTGTGGGATATCAAGTCTAATAATAAACAGAAATAAAACAGAAAGCCACATTTGAAAGTCCTGGTTAGAGAAGCCAAAAACACTCACTAGCCTCTGGTTGAGACAAGGATAAGTTACAAAGGGTTAAGGAGGCCTGACATTCCACTGTCACCCATCTCCATGTTTCTTACATCTATTGAGTTGGATTGAGGTGAAAGTATCATCTTCAAGCCAAGAGTCAGTAATAAAAAGGTATCCCTTTCTATTCCACCAAATAGTCCAAAATGGTATGAAATGTATTTAATAAATTAAAAATCAGTAGGAAACCCAAAAATACTGATACATATGAAATATATTCAAAAAATGGTATCATATAATAAGAATTTGTTGGACACTAAACTGAATTTGCATAGCAGCTTTGACCATATCCACTTCAGTGTAATAATGTACCATAAATTCCCTCATATATCTAAAGGCATAGGAGAGAATTTCCAAAGGAGTTATACACATAAAAGTAGAATATATCATACCAATTTTCAAAAGTTCATTTACGCATGTAAAATCTTTTGAAAATTCAGCCTATGGTGTGAATTTTCAAAGGAGGTATGCACATAAAAGTAGCAATTTTCAAAAGACCATTTGTTCGAATAGGGCCTGATTTTCAAAATGCTTAAAAATGATTTTTACACCCATAGTTGCACTTTACATGGGTAAATGATTTTGAAAATTGCTACAGTAGTAGTTACTTTTACATGTGTAAATGCTTTTTAAACTGACCCCCTTAAAGTCCATTTAAGCACAAATAAACCCAGTTTTACACATGTACATCCTTTTAAAATTACCTCTATAGTGTTTTTCTTATTTCTAGATATTTAAATTCATCCATGCGATAGGAACACTTGTGTCAACTTGTACTCCGTCTACCCTCAATCAGTTCCTAAATGTAATGAGTAGGCCCAAGTCTCCCATGTGGGGTCTCGGAAAAGTATATGAGATGTCAGATTCCTCCTGACAAAATAATCATAATGGGTCTTCTTGCAATGTGACACTGGACTATCAAACATCACAGATCCCAAGCAATCCACATCCTAAAACACGTTTTCCCTTGCTACCTGCTTCAAGGTTCAATACTGTAGGGTGTAATCAATGAAAAAATGTAGTCAAAACATATTCAAATGTATAAAAGATGTTTGTATTAGAAAAAAAATATGAATAATTGCATTCTTTAGGTTGGACATGGTGTCTCACATATCTAACGTTGGATAGTTAACAGTGCATCTCTATGTGACTCTGAGCCATTCAAACAACCTGATTCTGAGAATGACCAGTCCATTGATGAATCAAAACACAATTTTGACAAATCACATCGTGCCATACGAACTTCAAAAATGCTCAAAGTTTGACAACTTACTCAAAAAAAGACCATCTGAACAGCTGATTGTTTTTAGTGCATAAAGACATCTTTTTTTCTTTTTGTACAAGTAAATTATCAGAATCACCACATGGATACAATGAAGAGTTTTTTCCAAAACTGAAAATTTTAGATCATCAAAGCTGTGCTGTAAATCTTGACAATGCTGGACTATCAGAGCTTTTTTTTTCTTCTTAAACAACTATGGTGTTCAAGTATTTGTGTCTTTATAGTTTGGGATGTCTTCTCAATATAAAGAAGGCTGCAGGAGAACAGTTGACATATATTACTCCCTTACTCTTATATGTGGTAGAAGATTTCACTTTTAAAGGTTGGTTGCTAGGAAAAGGTCATGTGTCACTCTGAAAATATTGTGGACAAACTGCACATGTTCCACATGCCCTGCTGTTTTATCTGGTAGCCTGTTGGAGATTTGTATTGACAAATGTATCAAATGGAGAATCATATCACAAATATTCCATCACCTCTTTAGGGCAAATATTTGGAGGGCTTGTAAAGAACATCCCAGTGCTGTTTAATACTTCCATGAAGTAGATGCACTTGAGGAGAATATGGTAAAGTGTAAACAAATCATTAATTTTATCACTGGGAATTAAATCATAATAACAGATCCATCCACCTGGATCTGGTATAAATCTTTTTTATGTTGAAATCATGTTTTATTAACTGTCCTTACATTTAATAACAACAGTGTCAACACTTGTAAGAATGATTTTTGGGAAATCCCAGTTACAAAATTCCCGTGTGGCACTGTGTGAAGAATTCTAGAAAGACACTGAGATTTAATCAGGGACATGACATCTGCAACCCATTGTATCAATCACATAGGAAAGGAAATGTAGCGCCCTATTAATTGGGCAAAGTTTAACATTTTGGGAGAGCTCATCTATCCCATAATGACTACAACCAATTATAACTGGTGGGATAGATACATAAGAGTCTATACAAGAGATTAGCACATATATATTAACAGCCAAGGAAACATCTGGTATATGCTCATACCCACATGCATATCTGCTTTTTACTGACATAACAGAAAAACCAGATAACTTTGAATAGCACATGATTATATATGCAGTTAAACAAAAGGAAACTAACCCAATTTATCCCTTAACCCATCCTACCCAAAAACAAACATCCACAAATTAAAACACAGAAAACAAACAATGCATAAAACCTATCATAAATGAATAACCCTACCATAAAACTCAAATAATCTAACTAAAAATGGTAAACAAAACTAAAGGCACCACAAACCCAGGTGTGTATGAAAGGGGACCCATAAAAGGGTATGGCCCTTTGGCATGATGCCTCTTGGGTCAGTGCCGTCTCTTAATCCCACCATTGCTGCTACATTGTGAGCAAGGGCACAGGGGAACCCAGAAGCAGTTGCAGGAGATGCTAGAGAGGGGGCTAGAAAAAAGATATCAAAGAGTCCTGATAAGGGCTGGCAGGCCCCCTTCCCCAGAGGAGGTACCACAAGCAGCGTGTTATCTTATGTTATCATGGATTCATGCATCTATTGTACCATAATAGATGCAGAATATTATGAGTCAGATTCAGTATATAATCATTTTAAACCATGCATCTACAAAGTTGCATTCACAGACAAAAATATAAAGTAATATCAAACAATGTAAGGATCCACAAATATAGTTATAGTCCAAAGTCTTCTATATCCTCTGTATAAACTGTACAACCCCTAACATGAGTCACATACTTTTCCATGTGTCTTATTTATAATGTTACCTAAAAAATTATTGTGTTCTGGAGAATAGAGAGTACATGGTATGAAGTGCATTTAATTCCATATGAAAATATTCCCTCCATGGGGTAATTGTTTATTTTTCATTCTTATTTCACTTTCAGTCACCATAGAATGCTTTTATTAAAGTAAAGAGCCAGAAAGTTGATATGAGTCTGTCATTTTGAATCTAGATGCAGATTTGGGATGTGCATGGGAAAAATTTTGGTTCAGTTCATTTATTTAGTCTTTTGGCACAGTGATTCTTTTCATTTGATTTGGAACAAAACAATATATTTGTTTATGTGTTTGTTTTTTCATGTCATTCAGTCTTTCATTTCTAGTTAATGACAATGGGGAAAGCAATGCATCATATTTTGAGCTCAACAACAGGGGTTTTCTATCCAAGTTTAATTAAACTTGCAGACAGATATCAGCAGCAGAAAGAAAAGCACTTCAAGACACCAAGAGAAGAGCAACATGGCACCAAGAGTGATATGAATACTCTAGGCATCATGGAAAGTCAAAGCAACTCAAACAAAGGTATCAACACCCAAAGGTATTGTGAAAGAAGCAAAGCAGCTCCAAGAGTAGCAAGAACACCTCAAGGCACCAAGGGAAGGACAATTGCTTAAAGACTTCAAGGCACCAAAAGTGGAGTAAAGGGGATCTGCAATAGTAGCCTGAACAGTGCAAGGTAGCAAGAGACCAGCAAAACAGAACCAACAGTGGCATCAACAGCCCTAGATTTGTCAATAATCACACATTAAGCCTGAACCCAGGATGGCAAACATTTAAGGACAGCAGAGAACAGCCCTCTGCTACCCTGGAATAATCCCTTACAAGAGGTGGGGAGTTGACAGTATGGCAAAATCCTAAATCCTTCCCTGGGCATAAACACCTGTTCCGGGTTTAGACCATGCACATTGGCTGACCTGGGGGGGGGGGGGGGGCGCTAATCTCACTGAGGTCTACACTGAGGGGCTTACCCAATATAAACAAACATAATTACTGGGATTATCCTGGGGACTTGAACCCAGGAGCTTATCACCTGCACGAATAGACACACAAACTTTGATTAAGTACATCATACTTCCAGGTACTTAGGAAAGTAAGTTTATTTCAGCAATAGGAGGATAGAACAAATAAAATCAGATCATACAAAAGATGTATTGGTAGAAAAAGCTTACATGTTTCCAAAGGATCAGCCTGTGCTATCTCATCCAGAAGCTAGCTCTCCCCTCTCTCTCTCTCTTTCTCTCTCTTATTTCTCCTTATACACTAAACATGCTTGTGAAAGCAGTGATGTTCCCTCCCTCTGATTTCTTATCAAATCTCAGGCACAGCTGTGTGGCCTTCATTCTCTCTCAGGCTTTAGTATAAGTTAGTTGCTTGCTTTCTCATCATAGAACTAGTGGAATAACTAAATAAATAGACTCTTGCTGTTTGTAAACATTTCACAGTGCAAGACAGTACATAGGAGTTCACTCAGAGGTTGGCCTGTGGCCTTCAAACTAGTCTGTGTCTGGGTGAAACTCTGAATCTCTGGACATTGGTTCACTGTAGCTGTGCACTTAGTCCTCCTGCCACTTGCATGGAAATTCAAGGAAATCTAACAAAGGGAGATCCAAGGGTGAATCATTTAATTGAAAAGAGTCATTGGTGTGAAGATATGTGGTAGAACATTCTTGTTAAAGCTGTGCCTTCAATACGCAGGAGGAATTTAGACCACCAATTAGTTCAGCCTGAGAAGCAATGGATTTACAAAGTAAACACCATGACTCCCTTTGGTTTGAATTTGGAAATAGACTAGTATATATTTTTATTTTGGATTTACTGTTTTTGTGGAGTTTGGAGAAAAAGTGTTTCATGCATTTTTTATAATTTGTTTTTATGATTTTATTTCACTTCAACTTATGAAGCATGCGCTTAGAAGGGGAGTGATCATATGATTGCTTGAATCTATGGGATGATTGGCCAATTGGTAAATGGCATTTATTTAAACAAATGTTAACATAATGGTTTATGTCAGTCTTGTGTTGCAGGTCTCCTGAAGCAGATTATTCAAAACATCAATATCGGGATAAATGAATGGAAGTTCTCCATGCCTGTGAGGCTAAATACTATTTTTTATTAACTTTGCAAGTGTAAAGTGAATTACAATTACATGAGACAAAATTTTGACAGTGTGTGAAGACTATTTTGCTTTCACTATAACATTGAACTTTGAAGGACTGAGTGAAGTAAAGCAGAGTACTGATTGAAAAAAAAGTGATACAAGATATTTTGCATGCAACAAAAGTTTTTCTGTGGCAAGTGATGACATACAGAGTACACATTGGTTAATTGTATTGCCAAAGCCACCCATTTGATGCCCTTTAAAATTTAAAATATTATTGTGAATCTTTCATCCTTAAGAAAGTTTTATAGAAATTATCCTCTTCCACTTGTTTTTTTATTATTTTAATGAAGCCCAACTTAACCAATAACTCTGGTAACAACTCATTATATCCCCTGCCATTGAGTATACAGGTTCACTAGGCATGAGGTCAGCAAAGGAAATACTAGGCCACCTTGACCAGATTTGACTAGATGGCAGCCTTGTGTGCCCAATATGCCAATGTACCTGTGGCCATGTCCTCAATGAGCTCTGCAAGATAGCAAGGAAATAAATTTAGTTCTGAGGTCTTCTTTGCTGGGGAAGAATAATCTTTTCTGCTACCAACTGTAATTGCCTGTGTTAGGAAAGCCTGTTCTGCCATAGCTAATGGTAGGTAATAGATAATGGTGGTTGAGGAAGTAGTAGCTGACCAAATGCTGCTAATGCTGAAAATACTGTGTTGGGAGCCCTTTCTTTCCTGTGCTTCATTACTATTGTCCCTCTGCCTCTGATTCCTGAACCTAAGTCATCAGCATCTCCATCCTGTGAATTAGACTGTTGGAACAAAATGTGATACTCCTTTCACCCATGGATCACACAGCATAGCTAGCATACATGTATCCTTCTCATTCAGGGGTCTGAGCCTATCTTGCACCTCCTTCTGCAGAGTCCACAAAACGTTCCTGTTCCTGAAAAAAATCCACTAATTTTTCCTCTAGGATGTTGATGATTGGGGATCATACCCATGGTGGGTCTTGTAGAACTGAGATCCTTATTGGCATTCTTGTAGACAATTATGGTGCCCATAGGGATGATTTACATCTATTTCACATTCTAATGACAAGTCACGAAGGAGTCCATTGCTTTGCTACTTTCTGCAGCATTCTACAGGTAGGATTTCATCTGGTGCCTAAATACTGAGTGAGTTGGTGGAGAGACACCTCCACTGTTTCCTATTTCTCAAAGAGATGCTGCCCACCCTTCACTCTGATGAAAATGCTCCACTATTTTCCTGCACCTCTCTGTTCCTTCAATAATAAGCAACACTATTCATCTTGGACACAAGTGCATCCTTTACTGCCAAGATTTGTGCAACAGATCCCTTCATATCCCCTATCTTATACTGCCTTTTTCATGTTAGCACAACTGTGTGTAGCAAAAACCCCCCAAACTGAAGCAATAGCCTTGTCTCTCTGGTCTAGCTGCCAGCCTTCCATCATCTTCCTTATTGTTTCTAAGTTATTTACCTTAGTATAGATGATATCCTTAACCTGTATCCATTAGGGATGTGAATCGGGCTTCGGTCAATTGAAAATATCGTCAATATTTTCAAAATGTCTGAAATCGGGGGCTCCCCCGAAACGATAGGAAAACCCCACGATATTGTTCGTGGGGGGTTCTCTTATCGTTTTGGGGGAGGGCGGAAAAAACAACACTCAAAAATAACCCTAAACCCACCCCGACCCTTTAAAAATAATCCCTTTGCTTCCCCCACCCTCCCTACCCCACAAAAAAACATTTTACAGGTACCTGGTGGTTCAGTGGGGGTCCCGGGAGCAATCTCCCACTCCCGGGCCGTTGGCTGCCACTAATCAAAATGGTGCCGATGGCCCTTTGACAGATGGCCCTTTGACAGTGCTCCTACCATGTGACAGGGTATCCGTGCCATTGGCCGGCCCCTGTCACATGGTAGGAGCACTGGATGGCCCGCACAAAGGCCATCGGCGCCATTTTTATTAGTGGCAGCCGACGGCCCGAGAGTGGGAGATCGCTCCCGGGACCCCCACTGGACCACCAGATACCTGTAAAATGTTTTTGGGGGGGTTGGGAGGGTGGGGGAAGCAAAGGGATTCGTTTTAAAGGGTCGGGGTGGGTTTTTTGTTTATCGGCTCGGGCACAGCCGATAAACAAAACCGCAATCAGGCCCGATGAAAAAAAAACCACATGTGAATCGGAACCGGAATCGGAACTGATTCCGGTTCCAATTCACATCTCTAGTATCCATATGATCCAGCCCCACTGGAGCTGTTGTCTGGCTGTAACTCAGCCAGTTGCCATCAGTGTTCCCTTAGGGAAAGGTAAGAACATAAAAGCATAAGAAAATAAGACTTGCCATACTGGGTCAGACCAAGGGTCCATCAAGCTTAGTATCCTGTTTACAATGGCCAATGCCAGGTCACAAGTAGCTGGCAGGATCCCTAGGGATAGATATATTCCATGCCGCTTGACCCAAGAATAAGCAATGGATTTCTGCAACTCTCCTTTAATCATTTTTAATGGACATTTCCTCCAGGAACTTGTCCAAACCTTTTGTAAACACAGCTATACAAATAGCTTTGCACATCCTCTGACAATGAATTCCAGAGTTTAATTATGCGTTGAGTAAAAAAATATTTTCTCTTATTAGTTTTAAATGTATTACCTAGTAACTTCATTGTGTGTCCCCTGGTCTTTATACTTTTTGAAAGAGTAAACAACTGATTAACATTTACTCATTCCATTCCATTCATTATTCTATAGACCTCCATCATATCTCCCCTCAGCCATCTCTTCTCCAAATTGAATATTCCTAACATCTCTAGCCTTTCTTCATAGGGGAATTGTTCCATTCCCTTTATCATCTTGGTCACCCTTCTCTGTACCTTTTCTAATTCTGCTATATCTTTCTTGAGATGTGGTGACCAGAACTGAAAACAATTCTCAAGATGAGCTTGCACCATGGAGCGATACAGAGGCATTATGTTATTCACTGTTTTATTCTCCATTCCTTTCCTAATAATCCCTAGCATTCTATTTGCTTTCTTGGCTACTCATGCACACCAAGCAGAAGATTTTAACGTATTTTAAATGAAGACACCTAAATCTTTTTTCTGAGTGGTGACTCCCAACGTGCATTTTGTAGATATAATTTGGGTTACTCTTCCCTAAGTGCATCTCTTTGCTCTTGTCTACATTAAATTTAATTTTCCATTTGCATGCCCAGTCTTCCAGTTTTGCAATGTCCTCTTGCAATTTCGCACAAACCTCTTGTGATTTGATGACTTTGAATAAATTTGTATCATCAGCAAATTTGATCACCTCACTTGTTGTTCCAATTTCCAGGTCATTTATACATATATTAAAAAGCATCGGTCCCAGAACAGCTTGAGTTTCTTCTTCCCTCACTCTGCCTCTGATATTCCTCTATTAAAAAAATTTCTAATTTGGGAGTAAGATTTTTGGTATTCTCTCTACTCTCATCAGTAGTAGGGATGTGAATCGTTTTCCATATCGTCTTAACGATAGAAATCGTGTGGCAGGGCAAGAAAATCGTCTTAGGCACGATTTTTTAGTTAAAAAATCGTTAAAAATCGTTTTTTCCGATTAGTGCGCACTAACTCGAGTTAGTGCGCACTAACTGGGAGTTAGTGCGCACTAACTGAAAATGATACAATTTGACACTTTTCAGGTCAGTTAAGGTCAGTTTAGGAATGAATATGTATTCCTATTGGCTGCCCTCTTATTTATTCATGTTACCAAGTTTCCTACTGACAGTATATGGGGGATGGGAAATGGAAACAGTTGGTAGCTTGACAAAAAAAGTAATGTGATCAGTCAATGTGACTAGAACTTGTGCCCTAACCCTGATACCAGGGGTATTGTGATCTTCCTGCACACAGTGCCCTATCCCTATTAATACCAGGAGTGTTGTGATCTTCCTGCACACAGTGCCCTATCCCTAATACCAGGGGTGTTGTGATCTTCCTGCACACAGTGCCCTATTCCTGATACTGGGGGTGTTGTGATCTTCCTGCACACAGTGCCCTATTCCTGATACCGGGGGTGTTGTGATCTTCTTGCACACATCCCGATATCAGGGATAGGGCACTGCGTGCAGGAAGATCACAACACTCCTGGTATTAATAGGGATAGGGCACTGCATGCAGGAAGATCACAACACTCCTGGTATTAATAGGGATAGGGCACTGCATGCAGGAAGATCACAACACCCCTGGTATCAGGGATAGGGCACTGTGTGCAGGAAGATCACAATACCCCGGAGGAGTGAGGGTCAGGCAGCTCCCCCCTGTCTGTGAAGCCAGCCTCTCACTAGTAATGCAGGGAGGGAGCTGTCTCAGGCTTCACCATCCTCCCCCCCCCCCCCTTACCCACACACCATTCACTAGCTGGGACATGGGGGAAGTCAGGAGTGAGGGTCAGGCAGCTCCCCCCTGTCTGTGAAGCCAGCCTCTCACTAGTAATGCAGGGAGGGAGCTGTCTCAGACTTCACCATCCACCCCCCCCCCCCTCACCCACACACCATTCACTAGCTGGGACATGGGGGAAGTCAGGAGTGAGGGACAGGCAGCTCCCCCCTGTCTGTGAAGCCAGCCTCTCACTAGTAATGCAGGGAGGGAGCTGTCTCAGACTTCACCATCCTCCCCCCCCCCTCACCCACACACCATTCACTAGCTGGGACATGGGGGAAGTCAGGAGTGAGGGTCAGGCAGCTCCCCCCTGTCTGTGAAGCCAGCCTCTCACTAGTAATGCAGGGAGGGAGCTGTCTCAGACTTCACCATCCTCCCCCCCCCCTCACCCACACACCATTCACTAGCTGGGACATGGGGGAAGTCAGGAGTGAGGGTCAGGCAGCTCCCCCCTGTCTGCGAAGCCAGCCTCTCACTAGTAATGCAGGGAGGGAGCTGTCTCAGACTTCACCATCCTCCCCCCCCCCCTCACCCACACACCATTCACTAGCTGGGACATGGGGGAAGTTAGGAGTGAGGGTCAGGCAGCTCCCCCCTGTCTGTGAAGCCAGCCTCTCACTAGTAATGCAGGGAGGGAGCTGTCTCAGACTTCACCATCCTCCCCCCCCCCCCCTCACCCACACACCATTCACTAGCTGGGACATGGGGGAAGTCAGGAGTGAGGGTCAGGCAGCTCCCCCCTGTCTGTGAAGCCAGCCTCTCACTAGTAATGCAGGGAGGGAGCTGTCTCAGACTTCACCATCCTCCCCCCCCCCTCACCCACACACCATTCACTAGCTGGGACATGGGGGAAGTCAGGGGTGAGGGTCAGGCAGCTCCCCCCTGTCTGTGAAGCCAGCCTCTCACTAGTAATGCAGGGAGGGAGCTGTCTCAGACTTCACCATCCTCCCCCCCCCCTCACCCACACACCATTCACTAGCTGGGACATGGGGGAAGTCAGGAGTGAGGGTCAGGCAGCTCCCCCCTGTCTGTGAAGCCAGCCTCTCACTAGTAATGCAGGGAGGGAGCTGTCTCAGACTGGTATCAGGGTTAGGGCACTGTGTGCAGGAAGATCACAACACTCCTGGTATTAATAGGGATAGGGCACTGTAAGAGATGACTGTAGTAGATTGAATAAAGATCTGATGTTTCTGCTCTCCTCACACCAAACAAAAACAACACACAAGCAGAGAAGCCCTTCTTACAAAGCTGAGCTAGTGAGTTAAGTAGGAGGAAAAGTAAACATACTGGTGCCAGTGTGGCTACTTAAAAAATACCAACAATCAATTACATATATTTGAACTGTGTACAGTTCCAGCCAGGACCACCTTTCTAAAATGCACAGTGATTGGCAAATTCAACATGCACTAGCATTTCAGGTGCCTGCTAACAAAAATAATAAACAAACAAGTTCTAGTCACGTGAGTGCTGATCATTACATTACTTTTTTTGTCAAGCTTCCAACTGTTTCCATTTCACATCCCCCCAACCATATTGGTAACATCAATAGATAAGAGCACAGCCAGCCAATAGGAATACATACATACATATTCATTCCTAAGTGACCTTTACTGACCTGGGAAGTGTGAACACTTTGTTTCATTTTCTGTTGGTGTTCGTTAGTTTCCAGTTCCATTTCCCATCCCCCCAACCATCACCTCAGTGGTAACCTTGGTAACATCAATAGATAAGAGGGCAGCCAGCCAATAGGAACACATATTCATTCCTAACTGACCTTCAGTGACCTGGAAAGTATTTATTTGTATCATTTTCAGTTAGTGCGCACTAAATCGAGTTAGTGCGCACTAACGGGGAGTTAGTGCGCACTAACTCGAGTTAGTGCGCACTAACACGATTTAACGATTTTTAACGATAAATCGTTAGAATTTCTATTGTATCGTGTTCTATAACGATTTAAGACGATATAAACATTATCGGACGATAATTTTAATCGTTGAAAAACGATTCACATCCCTAATCAGTAGTGCTATTTGTCTTTCCCTAGGTCTTGTTGGAGGAAAAGCCGTCCTTCTTTGTTGTTGTTACTAGTACCACCATCACATCTACCATTTGCTCCCTGTGGCATGATTAAATTTGACACAGTCACTTAGTTACTGGTATTGGACATGTGTTTTTAGTGTTATAATAAATATCATAGATGTGAGCCCTTGGGCTGTGGCGTGGGTGATGCAGCTGGTGGATATACCCTTCAGGGACTGGAACTGAGAAACCCATACCAGCTCCATTCCCGAACTTTGAGCCCTTGGTTTCCAGGGGCCAGCAGGGCTTAGGTGAATGTCCTGTAAGGGGTGGTCAGACGGAGTCAGCATTCAGGCAGAGGTCAGGGCTGGCAGTGAGTAGGCAGGGTCCAGGTCCAGGCTGAGGTCGGTGGCAGGCAGCGAAATTCTGTATCTGAGTCCAGAACAAGGTTGGGGAAGGCAGACATTCAAAGGAGTAGTTGGTGACCAAAGCAGATTTCAGTACCAGGCAGCAGGCAAGAGAGTAGTCAAGTCTGAGGCAAGGGTCAGAGCCAGGAGTCAGGCAGAGTCAAACAAACAAGGTACAGGGACAAGACATAAAGCAGACAACCAAAGCAGGGCAAGGCAAGGCAGGGCAACAAAGAGGCAGGAAAAGAAACAGCAAAGCACAGCAATGAGACAAGAAGGCAAAGCACAAAACAACGAGAAGCAACATGCTCTGCTAGGCAGGACGACACTGTGATAACAGGAAACAGCACAGCCCACCTTCTTTTAATTCCTTCTTCTTTTCCTTTCTGAATCTGTTTAAAACCTTTTCTTGGACTCTAATAAAGAACTTCAGAAGCATAAAAGTTCTGTCTGAAATCTATCAGAGAAATGAGGGAGCTAAATGATGATTGCCCAAAGTTGAAGCTTGTTTTAAGTTTCAGGTTTAAAAAATAAAGAATTCCTTGTCAAACCATGCTGGCACCAGTGGAGATAGGCTATTTGAAAAAAAAAATGCTTGACCTTGATTGGTCCTGCTCCTTCTTTCTGCCTTCCCACTCCGATTCTGTTCTGTCTGGTTATAGTTGCTTACCTTGAGTAGAACAAAAAATATCTTCAATTTTTCTTGTTCCATAGACTTGAATTGTATCCAAAAATAAATGAAAATGGCAATGGGTTTGATTTACTAAAGCTTTTCTCTCATTCTCAGCCTGATGCAATATCATCACATTAAAAAAATGTGTGTTGAAACTGGGCGCTCGATGTAACAGGCAAATGAGCTGCCATGCTAAAAGGGACACTCAGTGGGTAATTTGTGCACTCCTAGCACTCTGCATCAGGTGCCCAGGAAAGGAGGCTGTGTGCCCACAACAGCCTGGCCAGACATCCCTTCCCACCCCCAGCAGGGCTGTTCCCAATTGGTCCTTTTCACTGCCACTTGTCAGTGAAAGGATCAATCCCCTTTCAGGACAGCCTTCTTAAAGTGGATTGGTCCTTTCACTAACATGTGTCAGTGAATAGACTAATCAGCAGTAAGTGAAGGAGTGAATACATTAATATTAAGTGCCTGATTTTGGTTTCTGTGGTTCCCCTATGAAACAAGATTTATTTTTTTTTTGTTCAGCCCTTGAGCACAGCATCATTCTGCTTTCCGTGCTTCCCCCTACTTAGTATGATGATGATACTAATAGGAGGAATCACAGAAAGCAGGATTTTTTGTTTTTGTTGGTGAGCCCTTGAGTGTGGCATGCTTTAATGCCAACTCCTGGGCAGGTGTTAAATTTTCCATGTTAAAATGGGCACTTTCGCGATGCAGCAATTTTTGGCATTGCGGGGTAATAGTTAAAAGCCTCATCTACATGGAATTTGCATGTGATGAATGCTATTAGCTATGCACTTGATTGGATGCACGTTTTGGATGTGCTAATCCCTGTATTGCATCAGGGTGTTTTTTTAACACATCCAAAATGCGCATCCAATCGAATGTTGCCCAGTGCGGTAGCCGGAGCACACTATTTTGCATCAGCCTGTCTGTGTCTATGGGAAAAATGCTTAGTAAATGAGGCCCATTGTTTGTTATTTTTAGTGATACTGTCCAATTTATTTATTTATTTATTTTAAGTTTTTTTATACCGATTTTCCTGCATAAAATGCATATCAAACCGGTTTACAATGAAACAGAATGAGCAGGAAGTAAAATTCCTTAGTCTAATACATTTAAACATCAATAATGAAATAATTTTAAACAAAGCAAAAAGCTAAATAACATTAATAAAAGTTAAATTATTAACATAAACATAATTATATTAGAAGGAGCACAAAGGTTTTAATTTGAACAAAAAAAAATGAAAATGCTTTGTTTCATTTTGGATTATTATTCATTTCAAATGAATGCACATTCGTAATTCAGAAATCATATTTCCAACTTCAGGTCTGCTTACTGTTTTTGAAAAAAAAAAAATGCCACAAAGAAGCATACCAGCTATTGGACACATGCATATTGTGCTGCCATCTAAGAGTTAGAATATAGTTTATTTTTGGTATACGAAGGAAAATGAGAGGCTGTCTTTTTGCCCCAAGCAATAAATAGAATATGTTAAGCTGAATAACTTGCTTTTTTTTGTCTTGTACTGTCTATTTGCAGAGTATTGACTTTATAACAGATTGAAATCTCAGTGTATTAATAAAATAGATGAAATGGCTGAAACTTGAAAATGGAAAACATTTCTAAAGCTTTCAATGTAAAACAATCTTAAAGTTTCCTCTTTGCTCTATTTTCATTTGCTTTACAATAGCCCTGAAAGGATTAGAAGAGAATGAAAATGTTTCAGTTATAATGAGGTCAATATTGAAAGGCTTTGTGTGGTTAACATTTGAGTGATCTGCTCAAAACCCAGTATTTGAATATTTCCCTCTTTCTCGTTGACCACATATATTTTGTGTGCCCAAAATTTTGTCTGCAGAAAAGAATGTCAGAGACATTCTGATGTCAGAGCTAAACTTTAGCCAATGTGCCGTCACTTGGGAAATCCTTCCGGGTAGCGGTTCGCCATGGATAGAAGTGATGTGTAACGGTATCTCAATGGTATGAGTGGAGATGCCTAGGAGGTGTAGCAGGTCCTTAAGAATAAAGCTGCCACCTGCTCTGGAATCAATTAAAGCCATGGTTGGGAAAGAGCGAGAGTCCCAAGTCAGGGTGACTGGCAGAGACAATTGAGGGGCCGGAGTAGTAGCACCCAAGTTCAGGACCCCCACTGACCTTAGGCCCTGGAGTTTCCTGGACAAACAGGACAAGACTGGAGGTGGTGGCCGGAAGCCCTGCAGTACAGGCACAGATACAAATGCCTCCATCTAAGGCATTCCTCCGGAGTAAGGCACCCTCGACCCAGCTGCATGGGTTCTTCCATCTTGGTAGATGGCGGGACTCCTCTGGTCGCGTACCCTTCTGGGGGTGCAGAACGAGAATGCTCCACAGCAAGAATTGGCGAGGTGTCTGGACTTCACAGTGATGCTCCTGGAGGTGGTGGTCAATACGGCCTGCCAGAGTGATAAGATCCTCTAAAGAGGAAGGTAACTCGTGGGCTGCGAGCTCAGCTTTTAGTTGGGATGAGAGACCATCCAAGTAAATGGCTCGAAGGCAATCCTCTTGCCAAGCCAATTCTGTGGCAAGAGTCTGAAATTCGAAAGTGTAATCATTAAGATTCCATTGACATTGCCGCTGATGTAGAAGACTGGTACTAGCTACAGCCTGCCTCCCTGGGTCATCAAATGTCTGATGGAAGACAGTCACAAAACGTGATAGCTCTTGAAGAAGAGAGTCCTAACATTCCCACAAGGGAGAAGCCCATGCCAGTGCCTTACCTTCCAAATCAGAGAGAATGAAGGTAACCTTCGTGAGTTCATCCTGGAAGATGGAAGGCTGTAGAGAAAATTGCATATAGCACTGATTAATAAACCCTTTGTAGAGTCAAGAGTCCCCATTAAAGTGGGGTGGAGCGGGTAGGGCCAGCAGAGCCCTAGAGGGTGAGGGTGCAGACGGTGGGCTGACTGGTGCAGACATTGGTGCTGTAGTTCCAGCGTGGATATCTAGTTGAGCATGGAGATGCTCGATGGAGGAGGCCAGTGCCTCTAGGAACCGATGCTGTTCCTGGATCTTCAGAGACAGACCCGGAATGGCCTGGAGGGTGGAAGGTTCTGCTGAGTCCATGGCCTTGGCAACCTGTTGTGCTGGTGGTGAACCCTTGGCCTGAGGCGGGGTTGATGCTACCCGTAGGGCAAGCCCCACAGGTCCCCACCGTCAGGAGGCAGAGCTGACAAGGAGATGTAGGCCAACTTGAGCTCCGCCAATACCAGCCCTCGTTCCCCACAGGTTGAGCCCTTGGGTGCTGGGGCTGGCTGGTCTTAGGTGGGTATTCGTGTGATGACTCCCAGCAGATGAGGTACAAGGGTTGCCAGAAACCAGCAGAGATATCTGGAGAAGGTACAGAGAAGGGCTACCAAAATGATAAGGGGAATGGAACAACTCCCCTATGAGGAAAGACTAAAGAGGTTAGGACTTTTCAGCTTGGAGAAGAGACGACTGAGGGGGGATATGATAGAGGTGTTTAAAATCATAAGAGGTCTAGAACGGGTAGATGTGAATCGGTTATTTACTCTTTCGGATAGTAGAAAGACTAGGGGACACTCCATGAAGTTAGCATGGGGCACATTTAAAACTAATCGGAGAAAGTTCTTTTTTACTCAACGCACAATTAAACTCTGGAATTTGTTGCCAGAGAATGTGGTTCGTGCAGTTAGTATAGCTGTGTTTAAAAAAGGATTGGATAAGTTCTTGGAGGAGAAGTCCATTACCTGCTATTAAGTTCACTTAGAGAATAGCCACTGCCATTAGCAATGGTTACATGGAATAGACTTAGTTTTTGGGTACTTGCCAGGTTCTTATGGGCCTGGATTGGCCACTGTTGGAAACAGGATGCTGGGCTTGATGGACCCTTGGTCTGACCCAGTATGGCATTTTCTTATGTTCTTATTTTCTTATCATGGGGCCGATGAAGGTCTGGACGAGGCAGGGATCCAGAGACCTGGGCACCAATAGGAACAGGGCAGAGACAAAGGGCACCCAGGTAGTAGAGACCGAAGCCTAAAGGCCAAGTCCAGGTAGAAACCAAGGCATAGTGAAGGCAAGCTGGTGTCAGGGCATGTGGCTGAGCAAGACAAGGTACTGAGTCAGAGCAGAACAAGGGTCAAAGCCAAGAAATCAGTCCAGAGCGTAGTGCAACGTAGCAAGGGTCAAAGCCAGAGAATCAGTCCTGAGCGTAGTCCAAATTAGCAAGAGTCAAAGCCAGAGAATCAGTCCAGAGTGTAGTCCAATGTAGCAAGGGTCAAAGCCAGACATTCAGTCCAGAGCGTAGTCCAACATAGCAAGGGTCAAAACTGGAGAATTAGTTCTGTGCGTGGTCCAACGTAGCAAGGGTGAAAGCCAGAGAATCATCCCAATGAGACAAGGAAGCGACCAGTGTACGAGTCAGGATCAGGAATCAGGAACGGAGACAGGATCAGGAACCAGGAACAAAGTCAGGATCAGGAACCAGGAATGATGGGTAACTAGCACACAAACAAACATGGAGACCTGTTGCTAAGGCAAAGAACTAGTGGCGGGGACCTGCCTTAAATAGCAGGGCCCAATGATGTCATCATTTGGGGCCGAGGGCTAGTTTCTGCCTTGGCCCCTTTAAAGGTACGAGAGGCATATGTGCATGCTCCTAAGCCAAGGCCCGCAGGAGGCTGGACGATGGCATGTCCCTGTGGCCCACATGGGGAGACCCACCGGGAGCTGAGGAGGTCTGCGGAGGAGTCAGAAACAGCTGAGGAGGCAGTAGGTGTTCAGGGGTATAGGCGGCTGCCCATAGCCATGAGCGAGGATGGTCCAGGTCTGGGAGCAGAGCTGCAAGGGTGAGTAGGCCCCGTTGCAGGCCTACCACAGACGGGACATGCAACAGATAGCTGCCATAAGAACATGAGAAGTTACCATACTGGGTCAGACCTAGGGTCCATCAGGCCCAGCATCTTGTTTGCAACAGGGAACAATCCAGGTTACAAGTACCTTGAAAGTTCCCAAACATTAAATAGATCCCATGCTACTAATAACAGTAATAGCTGGATTTCTCCTCCAGGAACATATCCAAATCTTTTCAAAACCTAGCTACACTAACTGCCCTAATGATTGGTTACAAATTTTTACTGACAAATCTGAAATTTATATTTTTAGTTCTTTCATAACCCTGGGTGTATGCCATATGGTCTAGACGATTTGCTACTCTTTAGTTTGTCAATCTGGCCTACTGCATCTTCCAGGTTCACCGGGATTTGATTCAGTATATCCAAATCATTAACCTTTAAAACCATCTCCTAAACTGGTATCTTCCTAACATCCTCATTAGTAAACAAAGAAGCAAAGAATTCATTTAGTTTTTCTGCAATGGCTTTATCTTTCCTAAGAACCCCTTTAATCCTTGGATCGTCTAACTGACTCCATCACAGATTTTCTGTATCGGATATATTTTAAAAAGTTTTTATTATGACTTTCTGCCTCTATGGCCATTTTAAATTCTCTTTTAGTTTATTTTATGTTTTTTCCTATTTTCTTCAGCTAGATCCTTCTTCCAATCTTTGAAGGACATTTCTTAGCTTAAAATAGCCTCTTTCACCTTGCCTTTTAAACATGCCAGTAATTGTTTGATATTTCTTCCATCTTTCTTAATGGATGGACTACATCTGGACTGCACTTCTAAGATGGTATTTTTAAATAGTGTACATACCTGTTGAACACTTATAAGCTTTACAGCTGCAGCTTCCAGTGTTTTTCTATTTTTCTCATTTTATCAAAGTTTCCCTTTTTAAAGTTTAGTGTTAGAGGTGTAGATTTACATCTTTCCTCCTTCCAGTCATTAGTTCAAATTTGATCATGTTATGATCACTATTGCCAAGTGGCCCCACCACCACTACCTCGCTCATGAATACCTGCATTCCACTAAGAATTATATCTAAATAGCTCCCACTCTCGTTGGTCCCTGAACCAATTGCTCCATGAAGCACTCATTTATTCCATCCAGGATCTTTACCTCTCTAGCTTAACAAGATGTTATATTTATCCATTATAAATACAATAGTCCTCCTTTTCTCTAATAAAACTCATTGATGAAAGCAGACACCATTTATTTTAAATGACAATTGCTCCACCTTTATCAGCTTGCTTGATAATAACTGAAGATTCAATAGCAAGTGAATGCAAGGCTGAATGTTCAGACTTACTTAAATTAAATTGTGGTCTGTCATGTGAATATTCATCAATAATTACCAGATCATGAAAGACCAAATCCATATAGGTCTTAATATGGGGTCTATAGGCCCAGGAGGTATCCAAAAAAACTTGGAATGAACAATAGAAGTATCAATTTCTGCCGGTTGTTGAGAAAAATATAGTGATATTTGTAATTTCCTGAAAAAATGATACAAATCTAAATGACACAAAAAATGATCATATTTTTGAAATACAAGAAAAGACCTTTTGCAAAACACTTACTTGAGTAGATGTAAGTCTCAGGTCAGATATATTAACTATGGTGGATTCCGTGTTGTTTGTGAACGTGTCTGTGGATGCCCCTATGATTCAGGCCACAGGTTCCCACTGGCGGTACAATAGGAACGTTGTCCATGATATCTCCTAAAATCCCTGAAATTGCCTTGTTGATCTTCTAAAAAATAATTTGTAGAATTGCACAGCAAATTGGTTTCTTCATCAGATCCAGAAGAATCATCTGAGGAGAGAGCAAATGCTATAGTTTTGGGCTTGTTCAACTGATGTCATTGCCAGAGATAGATGTTACCTGAGGCATAATCTTTCTCATCTCGCTTAAACTTGTGAATTTTATTCATTTTTAAATCATGTCTACATTTTTCAATCAATTGATTGTGCTCATACAACATTTTCTCATTATTATCTAAACTCTCATGATTCTGGAGGTGAGATTTAACCTACTCACAAGTGAGTTTAATGGTGTCTGAAAGCTTCTTGGTTGTTTCTACCAAAAGAAGCATAATATCAAGTAAGCACTTGTTGAGGATGGATATCTATTTGTTAACAAAATATTCATCGTCAGCAAAAATGGAGGGTTCTAAATTAATTAGGGGTGTGCATTCATTTTGAACTTAAATGTAAAACGCTACTTTTTTTTTTTTTAACTTAAAAAAGTGATAACACGTAAACGATCGGATTTCCAACTTTTTCAACATAGCTATGTTGAATACGTTGGAAATCGCGATTGTTGATCCAAAATAAAAATTTAAACCCCTCACCGTCCTTAATCCCCCCCAAAGACTTACCACAATTCCCTGGTGGTCCAGCAAGGAGTCAGGATGCTATTTCTACCATTTCTGAACTCCTTTGCAAGGAGCACGTGACGTCGGCGCCACGTTGGAGTGATGCGGCGTCACGTGATTCCCCGCGCGATCGCTCCGGGACCCTCCGTTCGACCCAAAAGGAACTTTTGGCCAGCTTGGGGGTGTCAGGAGGCCCCCCCAAGCTGGCCAAAAGTTCCTTTTGGGTCGAACGGAGGGTCCCGCGGGGAATCACGTGACGCCGCGTCACTCCGACGCGGCGTCACGTGATTCTTTTCTCTAGGCTGAATATGGAACACAATACTATTTAAATTGCTGCAAGTGGGAAAGTGAATCAAACCATCAACAAAACTACCTGTAGCCTTTAGATATACTGAAGGAAAAGAAAAAGCAAGGCACAAAAACCTTTATAAAAAAAAATTGCCAAAGACAAAATGTGGAAATGATGCAATGTTTGGAGTGCTGATCATATGACCAAACTTGACATTTTCTGCGCGATCGCTCCGGGGGGCATCCTGTCCCCACTGGACCACCAGGGAGTTTTGGTAAGTCTTGGGGGGGGGGGGGGATTAAGGAGGGTGAGGGGTTTACATTTTTATTTGCACATATGGACATAGACTCAACTTATGGAATTCTCCATATGTCCATATTGACCGCAAATGGGACCCCCTTTCGACTTATGGACATATGAACTTAAACTTTTGCTCTGCACATCCCTAAAATTAATACATAACCCTCACAGGATCATCTTAGTCTTAATATATTGTAACAAAGTAGCTGTATGTAATTCTGCCCGATTGAGCCTTTTTTTGTGATGTTAATAAATTGGCCCGAGTTGCAGAGTAAGATGTATCTGTGTCGTCCAATAAAAGAGTGCCCTGTGGCACTTGGGCAACATGCTGTTCTGAGTAACTAAAAACATTAGACCACATATTTTGGAATATTGGCTGATGATCAGGTGGCAAAAGACAATGCTCAAGGCAAAAAATCACAATCCACCTAAAAATATTGTGGTGAGGTCGACTGGACTACAATAACCTATAAATATAATATTCCTCCTCTTCTCTAATAAAACTCATTGGTGAAAGCAGACATCATTTATTTTGAATGTCAATCGCTCCACCTTTATTGGCTTGCTTGATAAGAATTGATGACTCAAAAGAAAGGGAACACAAGGCTGAATATTTAGACTTACTTAAATTAAATTGTGGTCTGTCATGTGAAGATTCAATAATTGCTAGATCATGTAAGACCAAATCCCTTTAGGTCTTAATATGGGGGTCTATAGGCCCTGGAGGTATCCAAAAAGACATGGGATGAATACTAGAAGTATCAATTTCTTCCATCGTTGAGAAAAATATAGTGATATTTGTAATTTCCTGAAAAAATGATACAAATCTAAATGACACAAAAAAGGATCCTATTTTTCAAATACAACAAAAGAAAAAACGTTTTGAAAACTACTTACTTGAGTAAATTGCCACAGACATAAAGTGCTAACCTTCCCCCCCCCCCCCAAAGTCGATCCTCCTTATAATTAAAATATAATTTGTACCTTGGTATAGCACTGTCCCATTTGTTATCCTCCTTCCGCCAGGTCTCTGAGATGCCAATTATGACTATCTCATAGGGATGTGAATCGTTTTAGGACGATTAAAATTATCGTCCGATAATTTTAATATCGTCTTAAACCGTTATGGAACACAATACAATAGAGATTCTAACGATTTATCGTTATAAATCGTTAGAATCGTGAGCCGGCACACTAAAACCCCCTAAAACCCACCCCCGACCCTTTAAATTAAATCCCCCACCCCCAATGACTTAAATAACCTGGGGGTCCAGCGGCAGTCCGGAACGGCAGCGGTCCGGAACGGGCTCCTGCTACTGAATCTTGTTGTCTTCAGCCGGCGCCATTTTCCAAAATGGCGCCGAAAAATGGCGGCGGCCATAGACGAACACGATTGGACGGCAGGAGGTCCTTCCGGACCCCCGCTGGACTTTTGGCAAGTCTTGTGGGGGTCAGGAGGCCCCCCCCAAGCTGGCCAAAAGTTCCTGGAGGTCCAGCAGGGGTCAGGGAGCGATTTCCCGCCGCGAATCGTTTTCCGTACGGAAAATGGCGCCGGCAGGAGATCGACTGCAGGAGGTCGTTCAGCGAGGGTTCCGGCGCCTCGCTGAACGACCTCCTGCAGTCAATCTCCTGCCGGCGCCATTTTCCGTACGGAAAACGATTCGCGGAGGGAAATCGCTCCCTGACCCCCGCTGGACCTCCAGGAACTTTTGGCCAGCTTGGGGGGGCCTCCTGACCCCCACAAGACTTGCCAAAAGTCCAGCGGGGGTCCGGAAGGACCTCCTGCCGTCCAATCGTGTTCGTCTATGGCCGCCGCCATTTTTCAGCACCATTTTGGAAAATGGCGCCGGCTGAAGACAACAAGATTCAGTAGCAGGAGCCCGTTCCGGACCGCTGCCGTTCCGGACCGCCGCTGGACCCCCAGGTTATTTAAGTCATTTGGGGGGGGGTTCGGGAGGGTGGGGGATTTAATTTAAAGGGTCGGGGGTGGGTTTTAGGGGGTTTTAATGTGCCGGTTTTGCGATTTTACGATTTTTCGATTTTCACGATTTTTTACGATATTTTACCCCCCCAAACGGCAACAATACGATTCCCTCCCCCTCCCAGCCGAAATCGATCGTTAAGACGATCGAGGACACGATTCACATCTCTACTATCTCATCATTCACTGCTATACATTCTAATTCTCCAATCTTACTTCTCAGACTTCTGGCATTGGCATACAGACATTTTGAAGTGTATTTTTGTTTCTATTAACAACCTGCTTTTCAGTTGTTAGGGATAATTTGTAATCCTTTAGCTCAGGTGATTCTTTACTTATAGGCACATGGACTACTTTTGCTTTCATTGGAACCTCCCTGTTGGGATGCCCTCTCTCCTGTTTCATTGGTATCCTTCGAATATATCTCCTTCCAAACCATGCACTGCTTTCCCGCTTTTTCTTGTTTAAAAAACTGCTCTATCTCCTTTTTAAAAGTTAGTGAGAGCAGCCTGGTTCCACTCTGGTTAAAGTGGAGTCCATCTTTTCAGCAAAGACTCCTCCTTCTCCAAATGTTTGACCAGTTCATTACAAAATTTAATCCATCTTCTCTGCAATCCGGGAAACTACAGACTGGTTATAGCCTGACTTCAGTGCCAGGAAAAATAGTGGAAAGTGTTCTACATATCAAAATCACAGAACATGTAGAAAGACATGGTTTAATGGATCAAAGTCAGCATGGCTTTATCCAAGGCAAGTCTTGCCTCACAAATCTGCTTCACTTTTTTAAAGGAGTTAATAAGCATGTAGATATGTAGTGTACTTGAATTTTCAGAAGGCATTTGACAAAGTTCGTCATGAGAGGCTTCTAGGAAAAGTAAAAAGTCATGGGATAAGTGGCGATGTCCTTTCGTGGATTACAAACTGGCTAAAAGACAGGAAACAGAGAGTAGGATTAAATGGACAATTTTCTCAGTGCAAGGGAGAGGGCAGTGGAGTGCCTCAGGGATCTGTATTGGGACCCTTACTTTTCAATATATTTATAAATGATCTGGAAAGAAATACGATGAGTGAGGTAATCAAATTTGTAAATGATACAAAATTGTTCAGAGTAGTTAAATCACAAGCAGATTGTGATAAATTGCAGGAAGACCTTGTGAGACTGGAAAATTGGGCAAAATGTCAGATGAAATTTAATGTGGATAAGTGCAAGATGATGCATATAGGGAAAAATAACCCATGCTATAGTTACACAATATTAGGTGCTACCACCCAAGAAAGAGATCTAGGCATCATAGTGGATAACACATTGAAATTGTCGGTTCAGTGTGCTGCAGCAGTCAAAAAAGCAAACAAAATGTTGGGAATTATTAGAAAAGGAATGGTGAATAAAACGGAAAATGTCATAATGCCTCTGTATCGCTCCATGATGAGACCGCACCGTGAATACTGTGTACAATTCTGGTCGCCGCATCTCAAAATAGATATAGTTGCGATGGAGAAGGTACAGAGAAGGGCGACCAAAATGATAAGGGGAATGGAACAGCTCAGACTAAAGAGGTTAGGACTTTTCAGCTTGGAAAAATGACGGCTGAGGGGGGATATGATAGCGGTATTTAAAATCATGAGAGGTCCAGAACGGGTAGTTGTGAATCGGTTATTTACTCTTTCAGATAATAGAAATACTAGGGGGCACGCCATGAAGTTAGCATGTGGCATATTTAACTAATCGGAGAAAGTTCTTTTTCACTCAGCGCACAATTAAACTCTGGAATTTGTTGCCTGAGGATGTGGTTAGTGCAGTTAGTATAGCTGTGTTTAAAAAAGGATTGGATAAGTTCTTGGAGGAGAAGTCCATTACCTGCTATTAATTAAGTTGACTTAGAAAATAGCCACAGCTATTACTAGCAACAGTAATATGGAATAGACTTAGTTTTTGGGTACTTGCCAGTTTCTTATGGCCTGGATTGGCCACTGTTGAAACAGGATGCTGGGCTTGATGGGCCCTTGGTCTGACCCAGTTTGGCATGTTCTTATGTTCTTAAGCATTTATATGCTAGAGCTCTGCTGCCTGTGGGAACATGCATGTGGAACAGGGAGCATTTCAGAGAATGCTTCCATGACAGCTTTCTACCTAAAATCCTATATTTGGTTTCCAGAACCTCCCTCTCACATATTCCTATATCATTGGTGCCCACATGTACCACCTTAGCCACAGCCTTCCAAGCACTGTCTAAAATACCATCTAGGTGACATGAAAGGTCCATCACTTTTGCACCAGACAGGCAAGTTGCAAGGTGGTCCTTATATTCTTCAGCCACCCCGCTATCTACATTTCTATGAATCAAATCACTAACTATGATGTCCCTGGGAGAATTATCCTTGGTGTGAAAGAACAATACATCACCTGAAGAACAGGTTCTTGCTACAGGATTATTTCCTGCTGTACCAAAGTCATGCTTTATGATCAGGAGACATTCCTGATCCAAGACAGCACCAGGGCTCCCAGACTGGAGTTGTTACTTGGCTACTATGTCCCTGAAAGTCTCATATGTTTACCTCTCTGGCTGCCTCAGCTCCTCCAGGTCTGTCACTCTAGCCTCCCAAGATTGGACTCATTCTCTGAGAGCCAGGATATCTTTGCACACTTACAACCTCTAATTGTCGGGTAAAAAAACATACATGTGACCTTCAATGCAAAAGACTGGAAGCTCCCCTCTTGCTGCTGGACTGTTTCCTTCATCTTAACTTTACTTAGTTAAGTTTAGGTTGCTACAGGAATAGGATCTTCCTGCCATTCTGCTGCTTGCCAGGCCCTGATATATCTCCTTAAGTGTCTTGCTGTAATTCTGCATATCTACCATGCCTCAGATATACCATGTGGGATTTCTTGCAATTACCACTCTGCTAACTGCCATGCTCTAGATATACCACCATAGGGGTCTTACTAATATTCTTCAACATGCCATTACCTTAGTAGACCACTTTAGAGTCTTCCTGTCACCCTGCCTACCTGCCATGCTGCAGATATACCAACTTAGAGGTCTTACTACTGCTCTGCCTACCTGCCTTGGGGTCTTCTTCAAACGCTTCCAGCACCCGAAGAACCGTGGACTCACCTGTCTAAGGGTCACACCGTAATATGGGTCACCATAGACCACTTTTCTAAAATGGCCCATTTTTGTACCTCTACTGGGCCTACCATCTGCTCCAGAGCTAGCCCGATTGTTGTTCCATTATATTTTCAGATTGCATGGTTTACCCATGGATATCATTTCAGATCGAGGTCCTCAATTCATTGCCATGTTTTGGCACTCTCTCTGCCGAAAATTCGATATCAACATCAGCCTTACAACTGCCTATCATCCCCATGCTAACGGGAAAGTCGAACGGATGAACTGCTCTTTGAAGGCGTTCCTGCGGGCCTACATCAATGACCAACAAGATAAATGGTCGGACCTCTTATCTTGGGCAGAGTTTTCTCACAACTCCCATATCGCCACAGCTACTGGAACATCCCCATTTTCAATCATCTATGGGAAACAACCACAACCACCATTACCCATACTTTTATCTGTGCCGTCCCCTGCGGCACAGGCCACTGGGGATACACTTAAGACCCTATGGGAACTGACACATCTTTGCCTATGTCAGGCCACTTCCCGGGTCAAGAGAACTGCTGACAGTCAATGGCGCTTGGCTCCTGAGTTCCTTCCTGGCCAGAAAGACTGGTTGAGTACCAGATACATTCGACTTCGTATTCCATCGCAAAGATTTGCTCCCAGATTCATCGGACCTTTCACCGTTACCCAACGCATCGTACCTGTTACATACCAGCTTCGACTGCCTCCTACACTGGGTATACATAATACCTTCCATGTATCACTTCTAAAGCCTGTGATTTTGTCTTGGCCTGCCCGGAAGGTTCCTCAGCCACCTCCTTTGGTAGAAGAAATAGACACGATGTACAAGGTCCACGAGGTCCTAGATGTCTGCCTTAGTGGCTGCCGATGGGAATTCCTCCTTTCATGGAGGGATATGGACCTGAAGAGAATTTGAGGGAGCCAGCCTGAAACATCCTAGATAAAACCCTCCTCATGAACTTCCATTGTGCCCATCCGGGCAAACCCCGACCTTCAGGAGGGGGGCGTAAAGGGGAGGTACTGTTACATGCGCCGCCCACATCAGCCCCGCGGCATAGGGATGTAAATCGTTTTAGGACGATTAAAATTATCGTCCGATAATTTTAATATCGTCTTAAACCGTTATGGAACACAATACAATACAGATTCTAACGATTTATCGTTATAAATCGTTAGAATCGTGAGCCGGCACACTAAAACCCCCTAAAACCCACCCCCGACCCTTTAAATTAAATCCCCCACCCTCCCGAACCCCCCCCCCCCAATAACTTAAATAACCTGCGGGTCCAGCGGCGGTCCGGAACGGGCTCCTGCTCCTGAATCTTGTCGTCTTCAGCCGGCGCCATTTTCCAAAATGGCGCCGAAAAATGGCGGTGGCCATAGACGAAAAAGATTGGACGGCAGGAGGTCCTTCCGGACCCCCGCTGGACTTTTGGCAAGTCTCGTGGGGGTCAGGAGGCCCCCCACAAGCTGGCCAAAAGTTCCTGGAGGTCCAGCGGGGGTCAGGGAGCGATTTCCCGCCGCGAATCGTTTTCGTACGGAAAATGGCGCCGGCAGGAGATCGACTGCAGGAGGTCGTTCAGCGAGGGTTCCGGCGCCTCGCTGAACGACCTCCTGCAGTCGATCTCCTGCCGGCGCCATTTTCCGTACGAAAACGATTCGCGGCGGGAAATCGCTCCCTGACCCCCGCTGGACCTCCAGGAACTTTTGGCCAGCTTGTGGGGGGCCTCCTGACCCCCACGAGACTTGCCAAAAGTCCAGCGGGGGCCCGGAAGGACCTCCTGCCGCCCAATCTTTTTCGTCTATGGCCGCCGCCATTTTTCGGCGCCATTTTGGAAAATGGCGCCGGCTGAAGACGACAAGATTCAGGAGCAGGAGCCCGTTCCGGACCGCTGCCGTTCCGGACCGCCGCTGGACCCGCAGGTTATTTAAGTTATTTGGGGGGGGGGTTCGGGAGGGTGGGGGATTTAATTTAAAGGGTCGGGGGTGGGTTTTAGGGGGTTTTAATGTGCCGGTTTTTCGATTTTTCGATTTTTAACGATTTTTCACGATATTTTACCCCCCCAAACGGGAACAATACGATTCCCTCCCCCTCCCAGCCGAAATCGATCGTTAAGACGATCGAGGACACGATTCACATCCCTACCGCGGCACAGCCATCTCACCTTCTCAGATGGATTCCAGGGTCTGGCTCCTCTTCTCTGGTGGTGGTGAGCTACCAGCTCCGACTTCAGGTTCCCTCCAGTGCCTCCAGTCCTACCTTGCTACCCAGTGTTGCCAGTCAAGATGTCCCTCCTCATCAGGCCTCTCCACGTGGCCCGCGGAGAGATGTCACCATCAGCGCCACGTCCCTTCCTAGGCACACGCGCATCTCTAGTTCTTTTAAAGGGCCCGCAGCGGGAACCTGGTCGCGGACCCTGATGCTGACGTCAGATTCTACAGCATATAAAAACTCAGGCCTCGCTCCATAGTATTGCCTTTGCAACAGGTCTCCTCGTACAGAGAAGGGCTACCAAAATGATAAGGGGAATGGAACAGCTCCCCTATGAGGAAAGACTAAAGAGGTTAGGACTTTTCAGCTTGGAGAAGAGATGGCTGAGGGGGGATATGATAGAAATGTTTAAAGAGAGGTCTAGAACGGGTAGATGTGAATCGGTTATTTACTCTTTCGGATAGTAGGAAGACTAGGGGGCACTCCAGAAAGTTAGCATGGGGCACATTTAAAACTAATCGGAGAAAGTTCTTTTTTACTCAACGCACAATTAAACTCTGGAATTTGTTGCCAGAGGATGTGGTTAGTCAGTTAGTATAACTGTGTTTAAAAAAGGATTGGATAAGTTCTTGGAGGAGAAGTCCATTACCTGCTATTAAGTTCACTTAGAGAATAGCCACTGCCATTAGCAATGATAACATGGAATAGACTTAGTTTTTGGGTACTTGCCAGGTTCTTATGGCCTGGATTGGCCACTGTTGGAAACAGGATGCTGGGCTTGATGGACCCTTGGTCTGACCCAGTATGGCATTTTCTTATGTTCTTATGTTCTTATTCCGAGTATTCATTGCTGATCCCAGAACTCTGTCTTCATGGTGTTCCTGTTTCCTGTTGTTCCCGGTTCCTGTTCACCTTGTTCCTGTTTGTCTATGTGTTGGACTGACTCATGGATTTGACCTCCACCACACCTGACTACTCTTCAGCTTCTCTCCAGCCCCGGACCTCCGCTACGCCTAACTAGTCTTCAGCTTCTTTCCAGCCCTGGATCTCCGCTGTGCCTGACTACTTTTCAGCTTCTCTCCAGCCCCAGACCTCAGCTACCCCTGACTACTCTTCAGCTTCTCTCCAGCTCCGGACTTCTGCTACGCCTGATTACTCTTCAGCTTCTCTCCAGCCCTCGTCCTCCACTACGCTTGACCACTCGCTTGCTTCTCTCCAGCCCCAGACATTTGCTATGCCTGACCTCACCTGCCTTCTCTGTGCCCTAACCATTGCTTTGATTGACTATGCCTGCCTTCTCTGTGCCCTGGCCCTTGCTTTGAACGACTATGCTACAGACTCTCCTGTGTCCAGAGTCTACACCGCTTGCCACAACTTCTACTTGCCGCCGGCTCTGATCCTTGCCTGTCAGTGATGCCTCTCCTAGCCTATTCTCTGGACTTGGACTTACAAGGTTTAGACCTTCCTTTGCTTGAGCACCTCCAGCTACTTATTGTTCCTTTGGCACCCGAGTTCCAGTTCCAAGTCCTGTCCAGAATAGGACTATGCCATTGACCGGCTGCTGTCTCTAGGCTGAATCACCTTCCATCCCCAGCCAACTCTGAAGCCCACCTAAGTCCTGCCGGCCCCGGCACCCAAAGACTCAACCCGAGGGGAATGAGGGCTGGTATAGGTGAAACTCCAGCGGCCCCTAGCTTCAGCCCGCTCCACCTGCTGATGGTGGGAATCAGTAGGTCCCTGCCTAAGGGTTTCATCAACCCCACCTCAGCCCAAGGGTCCACCTCTGATGCAACACAGGCCTGGGCCTGATCCTGGACTGAGTCCCAGGCATTGGAACTTGGCCTCTGGACTGAGGCCCTGGTGTTGGGACATGGGTTGAGTTGTATTATTGGGCCTGGGTCTGAGCCATGGCCCCAGCATTCTGTCCTGGCCTCTGGGTCAGGTCAAGGCATCAGGCCTCAGTCTGGGCTGAGGCTCTTGCATTCAGGATCCAGCCTCAGGGTTGGGTCACAGCATTGGGCATGGCTTCAGGCCAAGGCCCCAGCATCAGGTCCTAGTCTCTTGGTCGGGTCATTACATCAAATCTGGGTCTGGGTTGAAGCCCCAGTGTCGGAACCCAGCCTCTGTTCAGGTCATGGTATGGGGCTTGGGTCCGGGCCAAGTCTTTGGCCTTGGGACCTGGCCTTTAGGTCTAGTCATGGCATTGGGACTGTTCCCAGGCTCCAACCTAGACTTAGGTTCAGGCGCAAATCCTAGGTTCAGCCAATGCCAAGGCATCATCCTCTAATAGGCTGAGGCTGCAGTGACCTACCATGCAAGTCCAAGGCTTTGGCTAGGTGTCTCTGCAGATCATCACCAATTAGGAAAGTGGGTGCTTGGCCCTGGAACTTTTCCAGGTGGGAGGTTGGGAAGCCTCACATTCATTCTTTGGAGGTTTTTTTTTTTTTATTTTTCATTGTTTGATTCATTTTTTTTCATGCAAATGAAATTAATCAACCAATTCGAGAACTGAAATTCATGGCAAAAAAATGACCCAAAAATGATCATGAATTCTTTTGCCCTGTCATCCCTAATAATGTCATATGAAAACAATATCAGGCCTCCTCCAGGGATTTCCTCTTCCTTTTCCTTTCCTAAGTATTTGTACCAATTTGATTAGTGCCCTTTGCCCCCCATTTGGTGCTCTTGCCACTATGGGAGGCTGCTTTGCACCTATCATGATGCTTTGGAGTCTTCATGCCACTCTTTCTGCTGTTTGATCCTCTTATCTCTGCCTTAGGGGTTTCCCTACCTTTTTTGGTGCTTTGTTCCTTCTTCATGGTGCCTTGAGTTGCTCATGCCACACTTGGTGCCACTTTACCTCTATTGGGCAGCCTTGGGGGTTTATGCCACTTTTACTGATTCCCTTTGCCCAACTTTTAGAGCCTTGGGGTGTTCGTGCCACTCTTGCTGCTGCTTTGCTCCCATGATAGTATCTTGGAGAACTCCTGCCACTGCTGGTGTTTGCCCCATTCTGGGTCCTTGGACTATTGCCCCATTGTGGGTCCTTGGACTATTCATATGTGTTGACATAGTTTTGATGAGTTAGAATGCATTCACCTTCTGGTGATATCTACACACAAGTTTCTTTAGATATGATTAGAAAACACCAATTTTGGAGTCCAAAATAGGCTGCATTGAAAACATTGAATGAACAAATAGAACAAATTTTAACCACTCAATCAAGAGGCCACCTTCCCAGCCTGGGGAGCTTTGGATGTACTCAACCAAGGTGGAGTATACTGTCTCTCAGGGGTCAGGCTGGGGACAGAATCTCCTGTAGGCCAAACTGACTGAAGAAACATTTATAAAAATTCCACTATCCACAAGGTTCTTGTGTTCCTAAAATAAATAATTTTATTATAACAATAAAAATGGATAGCCAAAACAGATGTGTTCACAGTAAAGAATCATTAATCACACCAATTGCCATTATGTTCAGATCTCAAAAAGACCGTCCAAACTTTATACTTTCTCAAAGTATTCTTTGGGCTGTAGGTTACATCCTAAGTCTTAGAAAATCCTGGTTCATCTCTTCTTTGATATGTGCAGGGGCTACTCCCAATGCCTATAAGGCCAGGTTTGCCCTCACTCAACTACTGTTTTCTCTCTAATCTTTCCCATAGGAGGCCCCACTTAAAATCCCCCTCCTCACTCCTTTTACTCACGCTTTAGAAGCTGTTGGAATTTCAGACACTTCCCTTCTGGAGCAGCCTCAGATCCATTGGAGCATAGTGCTAGTCTTGAGCTCTGTGAAGAAATAGCCAGCTGAAGCTTCTCTCCTTGCCCAGCCAACCTCCCTCCACCAACACAGTTCCTCAGAAAAATTTCCAAGTTCAAAATCTCTTCTCCATCTTCTAGTAATCCTTGACTTCTGCAGCACTTCTATAAATCCAAGCGCACGGATGGTACTCTGAGATGATCATTTACACTTGTAATCTACTTGCACGTTTCCAGCAGAACTTCTGGGTAATGCACCATTGATTCTCCTTTTTCTTTCTGGTGACCTGGACCCTCCAGATTCTCACACACCTTGAGCTCCTTCTTCAGTGACCGTCCCCTTTCTTAGGCCACACACACACACAGATTTATACCAGACACAAAACTTCAGTCGTTGGTCCAACTTCATGCTTGCCACTCGCACACAATGCATACACCTCTGCTACGCCATCTTAGAACACTATCTGGAATTTTCTCAGTTCAAGAAATATGATAAACTTTTAACCTTTATAAAAAATCACACTCTGAACATCCCCTAAGAAGGGCTACTCCAAAGTGTCCTCCCATCAACATCTTATGACCAGGCTTGCCCAGACCACAAACTTCCCAATTAATAAGTATATCAACCGACACTTTTAAACTTGCAAAGCCTGTACGGAATAAATCTATTTAAACAAACAAACAAAAAAAAATAACAACCCAGGACCAGTGCACATTTAGTGGGACCCGTATCAAACAAATATAAAAATGTATTTTTTTGTTTGAAAGGAACCAAATGAATGATTGTGAACTATGAAATGAATAAATGAATTGAAAAAAAATTGTTGCCTCTGTACATTTCTAAAATGCTGACCACAATAATACCCATCTCTGGATTTGAGCACACCAAACATAGAAACCCATTCATTGGACTCAAGATGTGTATCTGCGGTTTATGATACGTCCACAAGACAAAAGTTCTTCCATACACATATTAATGAAAATGTTTAATTAAAAGTCAATCATTTGAGCTTCCTTTTTCAGCTGCAAAAAGTTATGTTTTACTTATGAAAGAGTCTGGGATACATAGGCTAATGCTTTTTCTTCTCCCCTTGGGCATTGTACCAATATAGTCCCCAGCTATATTGCAGAAGCATTGTGCACACATCTATAGGTCAAACGAGAGAGAGAGAGAGAGAAATGCACCAGGAATGGTGCCTGTCTCAAAACTTGTCTGTCAGGCTGGGTCTGGATCTGCAAAATTTTCATAAGGGGCTTTAAGAAGGTAGAGAGTTGAGGGATAATAAGAAAGTAGAATCAAAAACGCCTGTACTTCTCTTTAATTTGTTGGGGGACTGACACTCAAAATTGCTTCCAATTTCTATTTTAAATGCAACCCTTACTGGGGGAGGGGGGGGGAGGTCCAAAAGGCACACAAATGTATTTAATTTATCCGGGGCTGCTCCATCTAGCAAATAACATCCATGATTGACTATGTATCCCATGGTGGATTCTTTTTGTGGCGGGAAGCTCTCACTTATGGCCCAGACATTGGTGTTTTGCTTTCAGTGTGTATAGATAGTAGCTGCATCCCAAGGGGTAAGATGCTGGTCAAACCAGGCAAGACCAGGTTTTGGGTGTTTAAATAAAGTTCACTGATTTGGAAATAATTAAATTAAAGTCCATTTGTCAATATAGTTGCTTACATCTGACTGTTGGGCCATGAGTGTATTTCTCTGTATGTAGGTGTCCTTTGTTTCAGGCATCTGAGTAGAGCTTCCCATGATGATTATAAATGCACAAACCTCACTCAGCAGCTAACAAAGAGCCCTATTGAAAGGGGTCCCTTCAACTACAGCAAAACAGTCCTACCTGAATCCATATCCTTCTTGAACACCAAGCCCGTCTTGGTCCCATAGGTGGAGATCCGATTGGGGTCTCAGTCTCGCACATTCTCCTTAGTTTTGTTGCTGGGAACTTCTTTTGCAGGAAAAGCAAAAAGAAAAGGTGATCAAGCTTCCTCAGCTCTGCATCCCAGTGGCAAGAGGTGAATCAGAAAAAATGTCCCACAAAGCAAATGTCCAAAACTGCTTTTAAAGATAACGATATATATATCGTCAGCCACCACAATCTCTCTTAGAAGGAGCTGTCACTAGTCTTGCCCAACTAGGAAGTAGAGTGGAGCTCATGGGCCTTCAGTCTGCTAGCTAGAGAGCCCAAAAGAGATTCTGGCTCAAAATCTATCTCTCTGTACTTACTAGAAGCAGGACCTTCTGGTAGGGAGTGCATGATGATGAGTCATTTCAAACTTAAGGTACAAGGTGAGGTTGGTAGGCCTCACCAGAGAGGCAAAAAATGGCATCTTCACAGTTACAAGGCTTTCTAACACTGGCCACCCTGAGCACTAAACTGGATGGGCTAAATAGGACGACGTGTCTAACCACAGCCCTCCAAGTTGGGAAGGGCTGAGAGGAAAGGAAAGCTCATAGATGGAGGTTTCTACCCAGAGACCTAGCGACATCTAGTGGCCAACCCATGGGGTGCCACATAAAGGGGTAGATTTTCAAAGGGATACGCATGTAACTCCCGAAAACCTATCCCTGCGCGCGCCAAGCCTATTTTGCACAGGCTCGGTGGCGCACGTAAGCCCCGGGATGCGCGTATGTCCCAGGGCTTTAAAAAATGGGCTGGCTGGGGGCTTGACCGGGGCGTGGTGGCGGTTTGGGGGCGGTCCAGGGGCGGGCAAGTTATAAAATCGGGTGTACATTTGTATGCGCCGGGTAGCATGCACAAATGTAATCCATGCACGTAATATTAAAAATCTGCCCCAAAGGGTTGAAACCTAGAGCTAAAAATGAATGTCCTGAGTATTCCACTTCCTTGATGCTACATTTCTCCTTGTTGACTTTTAGAGAAACATCCTTTAGTCTTATCATGACCTCCCTCAGTTGAGACCAATGTTTCTGGTGGGCATGGCCTGATACCAAAATATAATCACTATAATAAACCATTCCCTCCACAACCTGTAACAAGTGATGTTTGAGGCACTGGAAGACTGCTGGGCTGATGCCACATCAAAATAGAGTCAAATAAACTGATTAATGCCCTCTGGTGTGCTCACTGCCAATCTATTGATATGCCTGCCTTGGGTCTATTTCTAGTACACTACTGCTCTCGCTAACTGTGCAATCAAGACTAGAGGATGAGGAAGAGGGTACAATGCTACCTCTATAAGTGGATAAATTGTCATTTTGTAGTTTCTACATAACCTTACCAAACCATCTAGCTTTGGCACATAGACCAAGTGTGTGGCCCATTCATTATAAAGTACTAATTGAATCTTCCCCTTCTTTTCCATCTGATCCAACTCTTCTAATTCCTTAAGGTATATGGATCTTCTCTTACAAAACCTGGGAGAGCCCTCTTCCTTCATAATAGTGTCTGTCTTATAACCTTTTAGATTTCCTCTTTTTCCTTTAAAAACAACTGACTAACTTTTAGCCAGCTAGAACAGACTGAAAAAACAGCTTTATTTAATTGGAAAAAAATCTGGCCAACTACGTCAGGCATTCAGTACTTCTTTCAAACTTGATGCCTTGGTAAATATGTTTTAGTCTGAACACCAAACCAAAAAACAAAACAAAACATGGTACTGGAAATGCTGTGTTTGTATTACAAATCTAATCTACCTTCCGTATTTAAGTTATATTTCAATGTGGCGGTAAGCCTCCTTAAGGTTTAGAGGCTATGCTCATGAAGTATTACTATTTAGTGGAAAAGACAGTTTAAAAATCTCCAGTGCTTCTATATCTCCTAGCCATTCAGGGAAAGTGCACTGTTAATACTAGTGATGATATAAGCATTGTTATTGCACTAATCAGAAAAACAGATTTATAATATTGTTGATATATTTCAGTTTTCTTGGTGAAAGCATGTATTAATATTTATGTAGTGACTCATTATCAAGTCAGTGTCTTGGATACAGCATTAATATTTTTAAATTTATATTTAGAGTTGTTGACTCTGGGTTCCAGATTGGAGTGCTAGCACCAAAACACTCAAAACAAAGTCATGTTTGTCATGTTAGCATATAGATTATGCACCATAGTAAAGTATTAAAGAAATGATAAAAATAAATAATGAATGATGTATTATAAAAAATCTGCTTCAAATCCAGCTAATAGTATAGGTTTAGGGTATGGATTTATTTTCAATTGTTCTAGATAAAATGCCCTTAAAAAAAACTATATGTAAAGCCGAGGAGGTTTAACAATGGGATAAAGGAAGTCTCTGAAGTATGTCCCTCCTATCATGAAGAGGGTGTTACATAGAATTCCTTTGTTTAATATTTAATGGCACATTCTACATGAACAGATTCAGAGGTAGGGATATAATAGTTATGCCTTTTCAAAACACATATATTTTACTTTCAGTTGTGTGAATGTGTAAGAGAGGGAATCTGTATCTGCACTTTTGACAGAAAAGGAGGTATATGTGGGCAGTAAGTGAAATGAAGAAAGAGGGAAGGTGTGTGTGTGTGTCTATGTATGTTTATGTTTAAGTGACAGTATGGTGGTGTGTGTTTGTGTGTTTACATGTATGAATATATAGAGAATGTGTGTGTGTGTGTGTGTGTGTGTGTGTGTGTGTCTATGTATGTTTATGTTTAAGTGACAGTATGGTGGTGTGTGTTTGTGTGTTTACATGTATGAATATATAGAGAATGTGTGTGTGTGTGTGTGTGTGTGTGTTTATGTTTAAGTGACAGTATGGTGGTGTGTGTTTGTGTGTATACATGTATGGATATATAGAGAATGTGTGTGTGTGTGTGTGTGTATGTTATTCTGATCCATCTGCTCTCACTTCAGTCTTCTCTTTCTCCCACTCACTCCCCTTCACTCTTTCTCCCACCATGCCCTCTTCCCCCAACTTTTCTTCTTCCCCCTCCAACATTTTCCTCTCCACCTCCAAATACTTCCCCTTACTTCCCTTTCCCTCTACTGAATGCCGTACTCCTCACCCCCACGGCTTCTCAACAGGCTGGGACAGGATCATGTATCGGCATAGAAGGGCAGTACAGTGGCAGCAGAAGTGCACTCAGATCTGCTGGCCCAGCCCTGTGGCAGTGCTGTGAAGTAGTGGTGAGCAGTTATGACAGTAACAGTGACAATTCCCACTTCTGGATTGTGTCAGGTGAGAGGCCGCTTTGGCGATTAGATGTGTCTGCTAGAACCAGCAGCAACACAAAAGCAGGACTGCCTCAGAGGCAAGAGGCCTGATAAGTTAGCAAGAACCGTGGAAAATGCCAGGGGACGGGGAGGCAACTCTTTGGTCTGCTTCAGCAAAAGTTGTGCATGGATAATACTGGACCATAGACTGGAGGTGCTGATGCTGCATCCTTCCAGCCAACCAAGGATTCCAGGGTAGGGACACCGCACTTCTTTTAAGGGAGTGTGAAAGACAAACAGGCACTGGCTTTAATTATAGAGGATTCCTAAGGTTCTTAAGAGTTATTGCCTTCCTAAATCTTCTCCAGTACACACTATTAACCTTCCTGGAAAAAGCTGCTGTTTCCAGAAGTTTTGGGATGCAGCCATTTCTTGTCACAGATGTCTTTAAGAACTGTTCCCTTTTGGACTTTATAGCAATCCAAGGAGCCAAATGCGTGCCTTCTGACTTCCATCTAAGGGAATGTTAGATTAGACAAATAGCCTGTTGCACACTGCAACTCTGGAGCTGGATTTAGAAGGCTTCCCTTGTCATAGCTGTGGAGAATAATCTATCTGTAATGAAGCAATGTACCATCTCATCACTGGTGACGGTGTCATCATCATTTGTTTACACCTGCATGACCCAACACAACTCAAATACCATCCCCCATACTGTATTTATTATGTTATCCCTGCAGGTGACTGTTTTTCCTCTACACATTAGTTGTTTACATTTAATTCACTGTTTCATTAATGCTGCTTGGAAAACTCCACCTATTATAACAAGTATAGGGTAGAAGATTCACTTCTAATGAATCAACACAGCAATATGAACAATTGTAAAATAAATAAATAACATCTTGTCAGGGGTCATTTGTGTTTAAAGAAAGTTTTTTTTTTGTTTGTTTTTTTTGCAGAGGCTAAATGCAGTAAAATTAAATTTATGAAAGAGTAAAAGCTCTAAACAAAAATATGAAGACATAGACAGTACTCAGACCTTGATCAGAAAATAATGGAACATGAATCTTGTTTTGTAATATCACATAATGTGTGACATAAAATTATAAATAAATACAAAAGTGCTTGTTTTACTGGCATTTTTGGTTTGAAGCACTGAAATACATTTTTTATCCAAATCCTAATTGGTACGATTTGAATGTCCTGTCACTGTTTCAAGAAGCAGTTTAAAGAAGTATTTCTGTTGATTATTTTGAAACAATATTACTGTGACAAAAAAAAAATTTGCAGGGGGCTTTTATTTTGGAAACAGTACCTGTCCGTTCTTATATTTTTATGTAGTGCAGTGTAGAAAGGAGCATTGGTTCTTATGATACAACTTGCAATTCAGAGATACCAGAAAACAAATTTCTAATATCACAGTACTGCATGCGGACAACATATAGTTGTATTTGATATAGGAGCAGCTTATAAGGAGAGATTAATAATTCTATTAAAATGTACGAAGGCTTATGGGAAATGGATGCAGGATAATAAGCTTGCATTAAACTTAAGAAAATAGTTCTTCTATGGCTTAGTTGAAACAAAGGTGCTAGTAAACCAAGGGGTATTATCCTAACTGACCAGATCCACCCTTTCTCTGTCAAAGTCCATAATTTAGGGGTTGTCTAGATTATGAGTTCACATTTCAGGATCAAATGAGAACAGTTTTAAAGGGAGACTTTAACACTACTGCAAAGGCTGAGACATATTCTCTCAAAAGAGGAGTCTTGTACTGAGCAAATTGGACTAATGCAATGCACTTCATATGAGGCTCCCTAAGGGGGTTATTTTCTAAGCCTATTGCACGCGAAAAGGGACGGTCAGGGCGGGGAGGGGAGGATTCGGGGCGGCAAGGAGGCGGGCGCAGCGGTATCTTCACTGGTGGCGATAACGTAAGCCACCTTATCTCCGCCAGTAGCGCGCCCAATAGCGCCACCTTTCACGGTGGCGCTATTAGTGCGTAAGCCGGCAGCGATAACACTGCAGTGGTGCGATGGCTGCCAGCTTTCGCAGGCCCGCCCACCTTCGCCCCCCACTCCTGCCCCCCGTTACCGCCGGGATTCACCATTCTCTGCGAGAACGGACAGTCCGGGCCTAAGTGAGAAAAGCACTGCAGCTGATCCATAACATGGTGGCCTGGTTAATTATGGGCTTCCAGCAAAGGGAACATGTGGCCCCTTGTATGAAGGAACTGCACTGGCTTCCGGTAGCTTCATGAATACCATACTAAATTCTCCTGTTGTATTTAAGGCCTTGTAGAAAGGAGCTGCATTACACTTGAAAGAATGTTTGGAAGATTATTTCCCCTCCCCTCCCCCGCCCCATGTAATTTTCTCAGAGCACAACAGCCTGCTTAGGATCTCTTTGCTTAAGGAATGCCATTTGCAGAAAACCTACAGGTGAGCATTTTCAGTCATTGGTCACAGATTTGAAATGCCCTCCCACTTGAACTCAAGATGGGAAGCAATGAAAAAATGTTCAGAAAAAATTACTCTTTAAGAAAATGATCCCAGAAGAGTCATGATAGGTATAGGAATTAGGGATGTATATTCGTTGCTCCATTCATTTCATTTGCTTCAGCGGTATGCACATATCTCACAAATGGATAGTAGATGTGCAAAATGGATAGTATGTGTGTACATCTATTGCCAACTACATATGTGCACAGCATTCGTTTTGTATGCCTACTGTCCATTTCTGAGATACACGAGTACTGCTGAAAGGAATGAAATGAATGGCGCAATGAATGTACATGCTTTATAGGAAGAGTAGATCGTGGGAAAATCATAACAATTAGAGGTCTTAATTATTTGACCCTTATTTTACTGAATGTATTGAACATACTTATTGGCTAAGTGTTACGAGCACGCGCGGTCGTCTCGGGCGGGTGGTGAGCCCTTGGGCCACGGCAGGACCCCAGGAGGAGCCCAAGGCCACACCGTGGGAGGTGAGCTGAGCAGGCATGGTGAGCCAGGCAGGCAGGAACAGAAGCAGGGAGTCCGACCCTCAGCCGGACCTGCATGCCCATGGTAGCCAACACGGGGAAGTTGACTAATGAACGGTCCTCCGACTGTTCCCGGCCCTTTCGGACCTGCCGCAGGGAACGGCAATGGGCAGCAGGCCGGACAGAGGCGAGGGCAGACAGATTCCTTAAACAGACGACATCAGACAGGGCAGAAGCAGGCTGAAGCAGACGGAGACATCAGGACAAGGGCTGAAGCAGACACTGTAGACAAGGCTGGACGGAAACATTGCACTGTCCATCAGGGCGCCCTACTCAGCCCACCCGTGGGACTGAATCGCGGACCACCCTGTCCCAGACGTGCCCTACACAGCCCAGGAAGGCTGGTCGCGGACCACGCTGAGAAGGAGGGTGCGGGGAAGACCCAGGCGAACAGGAACTCCGATGCTGGGATACTCACATCCGAAGCCCCCTCGGCTGGCAGAAACAGGAGCAGACATCAGGCAAAGACACTGGACTAGGAACCATGGAAGACCTGGATCAGCACGGTTACAGCCAACTGTAAGGCCTGATCGAAGGCCAGACATCCGGACAGAGACAGAAGGCAAGGTACCATCTAGACAAGGCAGACCACGGTGGACCTGGATCAGGCAAGGTTACAGGCAACGGTATAACCCTGATCGAAGGCAACTCCCTGGGAGGAGCTTGCCAGGACCGCCCACCGCTGGTCCTATAACTAGGGTAGAGAGCTGCGGGCCAGCCCCTAGGGAAGGGCGTCGCCCAACAGGAAGTCCAAACACTGAGGCTGCAAGCCACCGGCATGCCTCAGGAGCAGCTAGGCCTCTCAGGCCCTGGAGCAAGTCCTGGATGATGCGCAGGCGAGGCCCTGGCTTCAGAGCGGCCTCTGGAGGAAGGTAAGAGACCTCCTGCAGCGCAGCAGCAGGGGGGATCGCAACACTAAGTTTTGTTGAATGTGAATGTTCTGAATGTTTTCAATTGTTAATCACCTAGAAAAATAACTGTTTTGAAGGTGGAGTCTAAACTTTTAAAATGAATAAATAAATGTATACTGTAAATAAATATTGTTGGAATCAATTGCAAGAACCACATTAAAATATAATTAAGAAGAACTTATTTTTAAAACCCACATGGTTTTCAGCACCACAGCCTACTGCAGTAAGTGACTGGTTATCTACAATAACATTTCTTGTAAAAGTAATGACAGCATCCCCATTAACTTATGGTAACATGTATTGTATAATTATCACTTTACATAGTACTTAACCTCATAAGATACAAGACATACAATGACCATGATCTGAACAATATGCAAGAATTATCATTATTGTAGTCACTGATTTGTACCTAAATATTCATATAATATAAAGAAAATACCACCATATCACCCAATTTTGTGCATACAAAAGTGCTTTACACATAGAAATCGGTTTTTACAAAATTGCCCACCCAATATATGTGTAAAAATACCCACGTAGGGCTTGTATTGTGTACTTTTACAGTATTTGCACTGAGCAGTGATGTTCCCAGAGGCAAGATTGGGGAGGGACTTTACTTATGTATGCAAAATCCTGCACTTATTTTTCCTTGGAAAACTGAGCTTAACTTTCACAACTGTCTGCAGTATACAATTTTAGGTGAATTTGAAAAGCCTGGCACACATCAAAGCTGGGAGATATGCGAGTATGTCTGGCCAACGTGTGCCGCGCGGATTTTAAAAGTTGCCAATGTACGCACGTATCTCCCAGTACACGCACATGTGAGAAAGCCCAAAAAAGGAACGGGGTATGAGCATGGTCTGGGAGGGGCAAGGGCAGGAAATGGGTGTTCTGGGACTTTTACATGAAATGTGCGCATAAGTATTTATGTGCGGAAGCACATGCCAGAGTCCCCTGCCACATAACTTTCCTACTCCTATGGATGGCGTGTAAGCAATAGTACGAAAAAGCTAGGCTGATCAGCAGGGTTTTAAGGGTTGGGGCTAACAAGAGGAAAGGGAGGCTAATAACTTATGTGGGTTCGGAAGTCCTCTCTCTTAATGGGTGAACTGGGAATGAACTGGGAAAATTAATAATGGCGTTGGTGCATGTCCCTTATAAAATTCCCTCACTTATGCAGTAAAAGTAGAATTTGTGCATACATGCGTGTAACCATACAAAATTGTGCTTTCATGTACCTGTGTTCAGCCTATTTTCTGGCATGCATACTTGCATATTCACACGTATGTTATAAAATGGCCGCGTCCTTTGGCGTGGGTGTGCCCATGCGGCTGTTTAAATGTTTCCATCTTTATGTGCATAAGTGGACACATGATGTCAGTATTTTATAAACTATGTGATGAGTGCCTCACAGTTTATAAAATGCCATATATTTCTGCCCCTAATATATGTTGTCAAAAACACATATATTTCCAATGCCAGAAAATGCTTACTTACTCTACCTATTTAATAAATATATGCATGCATATTTTAGGAGCATTAAAATATATAACATCTCTGCCTAAGAACCCTGATTTAAATATAGAGGCAGGTATTTTATAAAGTATGCACATATATCATTCTAAAAATACTTTTACTTTATTTAAATCATTTTCCTATTCCGCCACCTCAAAAATATTGTTCAGAGCCCCGCACATCCCTCGAAACCTCCACCAGTCCACTTCAGCAGTTTACCTCAACCCTCTAGCACTTCAACCCGAACCCCCACCAGTTCACCCACACCTCCCACCCAAACACTACTGTCAAATGACAAGTCCACTTTCAATTGAATGAGTCCATTAGCAGGTGTAAAATTGGTCAAGATTGTTAATGTATGTGTATGCCTCTTGTAAAATAGCATCTTGTTTGCTTACTTCTGAACTTATTTTACCAACTACTGTTTTTAATTCTTTGTTATTATGCTCTTAAGTACCATTTTACTGTATTTACATTATACTTATTTTACTAATTACTGACTTTAATAATTTTATCTTATTTTACTAATTGCTTTTTTAAAATAATTTATTAGTATTTTATTTTAATTTGTTTTAAAGTGATTTAAGTTTATTTTATTGTAATTTTGGTATATAAAACCAGTAAATAAAATAAATCTCCTTCTCAGAATGTCTCTAGACTGCCCCTTTTTTCCTAGCAAAATGTACATGCCAAACTGCAAGCATAGGTTTGAGGTTTGTATTGGCACGGATGTGGCCAGGAGGGCACATTTACACATATGTGGTGGTCCTGCAGTTATATACCATTCTTCTGGAAGGAGATACAGGGGGAGGTACAAAAGATCCTATTCGAATAGGTGACCTTTGATGCTGCTCTGTGTCTTCTGGGGGCCCGGTATCAACAGCACCTCACTAGAGAAGAAAGTAAACTACTTGCTCAACTAGTACATGTGGAAATAAATGTATTCCTTTAATTTTGCACTGGCATGGGCAAACACAAGAGACAGCCAATTTGATTAAGGTTACTTTTTCACTGAAACACAAATTCAGTATATATAACAACATATGGGACCCATATTGGGCGGCTAGGGAGGCACCCTGAGATACCTGTGACTCCAGTAGTGCAGGCCCATTACTATACCTAACGGTTTTAACCGGACGCTTTATGAAAGATATGCTACTTTTTTAAACTGTTCTGAAAAGAAGAATTGTTGGATGGGTTGGGGAATCTGTTATCTTTTCTGTAACTATGCTTTGATACATGAATGTTTCGCATATTGTATGCTGCTTCTATAAAAAAAAATTACAAAAACAAAAGTAGGATAGATGTATATACATGCTCCTTACACGCCTAAATGCTTCTTTTACACTTAGCACCCCTTTTAAAATTCACTCTGGTGTGCACAAGCATTGGCAGGTATAAATGTGTGCAAGTGGTTTTAGTGGGATAATTTTCAAAAGGAAAGTACATGTGTACATTCCCTTTGAAAATGGGTGAAAAGTCTACAGATTAGTTTTTGGCAGACATGTGGAAAAAACATTAGTGTAAACGAGCTGAAAGCATTTGGATCAATTCACTCCAGGTGGCTTGGGTTTCTACTAGGTGGATACTGGCCAAATACAGGGATTTTCCAGAAATCTCTATTGCAAAGTAGGGATTATTTGGTAGAGATGTCCATTTTCATTTTGGTCATTTTCATTTTATTTTAGCATGTGCTGCTTTTGGACTGCACACAAAAAAAAAAAAAGGAAGTGGCATGCTTTACATTTTGAAATGACACTTGATACAACTAAATAGCTAGTGCTAAAATGTTTGGTGCCTGCTGTTTCATTTGCAGGCTAATTCATGTTTAGTCTGTGCTGTTTCGAAAGAGTATGCAGCAAAATACTGACAAAACAAAACAAGAAAAGGATGAAAGATATACATTTTCACCCTGACCTTGGCTGATATGTATGTTATTTTGGAGCTGGCTACTAGTTAATAAGGAGAGCTTGAACAATATTTATTCACAGTATCAGAAGAGAGAACCAACAGATACTTATTACTTACCACCATTACTGGGATCTGTTCCATCTCTAGTACTGCCCACCAGAGGGTTATATACACACTTAATTATGTAGGGTATATTCCCTTCCATGAGGTCCCTACTCCATCTCCTAATATATTTACTCCTGCTCAGAACTGGAATAAGTGTGGGGAGCCTCTCTTGGAGCCATGCAGCACCCATTATTTCTCTTGGAAGGACAAATATAATTTTTCTTTTATATTCCTTCCATGGAGAATCATGGAAGCTGGGTTGTGCTAACCTTATTATTTTACCTGAATGGAGTAGAAAAAAAAAAGTGTCAGGAAAGAGATTAGAAGCTGTTCTGTTGCTTGCTGAGCTGTTTCCCACTGCTTTTACTTTGATGCAGTAGAGCAGCTCAGCACTTGTCTATTTAAAAGTGACTTTATTAGAAACTAGCAACCGCACAAGAATCACAACACACCAACCTTGCATTCCCTCTCCCTTTCCCATTCATTACATCTTCTCACAATCACTCTCATAAATATGCACATTCTGGCAACTCTCCATATACATGTACTCACACACTGGCAATCAGACCAATCATTCAAGCACACATACATAACTTAACCTTAGAAAAAAACAAAATGGACATGGAAAGGGTAATTTAATATCTCTGTGCATCTTTTGTTGGCAGACTTTACCCCAAATTTTCTAAACAAACCTATGCACATTAATTTGCATGCAAATTCTCAGGTAATTAGCTGAGAAGGTGCCTTGAATAGCACACAAAAAGGAGGTCATCTTTTTGTGAACTATTTTGGGAGCAACTGGAGAAGGATTTATCAGAACTTAAGGCAGAGATGTGGGACAATTTCTAGGTGGCATGATAGAGAAATGATGTGGGCTTGCTTTTGTATAACTTGTATAGCAATATTATGTTAGATTTAAATTGTTGGAGCCATTGGTTTTACCTGTTCTTAGTGTGAGCTAGCTAAGCAGATTTAGGCTTCCAGAAATATTTGTATATATTTGTGTATGTATTTGATGTATTATTTTACTGTATTAGTGCTGTATATTGTTTATTATGCTAGGGATATGCAGGCCCCTCAAATTTCAATTTATTTTCTTTCTTGGGCAGGGGTGGGTAGAAGTCAGGGATTCTGGCTTTAGTTTGTTTAATGTTTATTTTGGTTCAGATTGTTTACTAAACTGAAATAAACATTAGCACGCCAACACAATAAAACAAAATATGAGCCAATATGGGACCTTCCCAAACCTCCTTCAACTCGCCCTTATCCCCCTAAACATGTATCAGGACTGAGACCTCCCTAGTCCCACCCCTTCCTTGGGGGGTCTTGGATAGAGAAAGAATCAGGAGCAATGCCCACTCACTCCTGCCTTGCCATTGTCCTTTGGAAAATGGCACTTGCCAGCACTAGAATGGCTTCACAATGACATTAAAATGGTGCTGGTCATGTGGGTGGCCAGTGATATTATGTTGTATGACCCAGTGGTGTAGTGAGGGGGGGCTAGGGGGGCCAAGGCCCCCAATCACCAGGCTGTAGGGGTTATGCCAATGGGGCAGGGGATACCATCCTTCTAAAAGAAAAAAAGGCTCTATGGCCACTGGGGACGCCTATGCTGCCCTATGGATAAAGAGGAGGAGGCCCACAGTCCCCGGAGGAGTCCGTCCCACCCAGAGGCAGAAGAAGATGAGGTCCACGGCCACCAGGGGTGCCTATCCCACCCTTCAGCAGTGGTGG